>NW_006408552.1:19646707-19651750 GCF_000296735.1 Chrysochloris asiatica | reverse complement strand
CCATCCATGCCACAGTGCTGCACGTGTGGTCAGGAGCCGGGCTCCCAGGCTGGCTGTCTGTGCATGTCTCCATCCATGCCACAGTGCTGCACGTGCGGTCAGGAGCCGTGCTCCCAGGCTGGCTGTGCGGGTCAGTGTGGGTTAAATGCGTGCCTCTGTGGCAGATGACAGTCCTGCCTCACAACACCACCCTGCTGCTTCCCTGCAGGGGCTGCACCACGTACCAGACTTTCATCTTCATTGTTGTTAAAAGTTCCGTGGTCTTTGCTCCTGGGCAGCAGCAGTGGTCAGTAGGGAAAGACTACGTATGAGTTCCTGATGTCCATTCAGGCTCCTTGTACCACATGAGTGCTGGACAGTGAATAAGGAAGACCAAATAAGACTTGATGCCTTTGAGTGATGGTGTTGGCGAAGAATGTTGAAAGTACCGAGAACACCAGAAGACAAATCTGGCTTAGGAGCCAGAATGCTCCTTAGAAGCCAGGATGGTCACACTTGGTCTCACATACTTTGTACATGTCATCAGGAAGAACCAGTCCCTGGAGAAGGACATCATGCTTGGTAAAGTGGAGGGTCAATGAAAAAGAGGAAGACCCCCAAAGAGATGGACTGATACTGTGTCAGCCAAACTGGGATCAAATGTAACAATCATGAGGATGGCACAGAACCAGGCAGTGTTTCCATTTGATGTGTGTGGGGTAGCTGTGAGTCAGAACCAACTCGATGGCACCTAAGAACAAGAACAAATTGACATCTACAAACTTGCGTTGGTGTACGTTTTGCTGGATATATTCTTAACAAAATATAAATAGACGCATACTCATATGTACATATATCTGAGTCCCGGTGTGCCACTGTAGGATAAGCACTGAACTGCTAACCGCAAAGTCAGCTAGTTCAAACCCACCAGCCGCCTCTCCAAAGCCTTATGCAGGGTTGTTAGTGATTGGCACAGTGGCAGCAACAATGGACACACGTAACAGTTGTAATGATGGTGCAGGACCGGGCAGTGCTTCGTTCTGCTGTGCACGGTCATTAGAGTCAGAATCGACTGGACAGCACCTCACAACCATCATGTTCAGAGCAGAGGATGGACTCTTGGTTCCCATGGCCAACAGAAAGATGAGGGGGCTTCTTCTGTCCGAGACCATCCCCGGAGGGGCCCACATGCAGCTCTTCAGGGTCTTGTGGGAGCAAGCCATCCAGGAGGAGACCAGTGCAAGAGCTTGACCCTTAACCTTTTGTGCCAGCCCTCATCTGTATGTGAGCTCTGACAGAATAATGCCAGGTCTCCATCCCCTTCCTCCCCAGGCCCCTCTTTGTATCACATTGAGTTTGTCACTGGTCACCCTCTCTCTACCACTTGTTTTCAACAAAGATGGACAGCCTCCCATCTGGTGTGCATACCAACGGGCCCAGCCGTGTCTCACTTGCTGCCCTGGCCATAGTCAGCCCTCTGCCTGGCCTATCCGGTCTTGCTCCCTCCCTGCCACACTCCCATTTAAAGTGGCTTCTCATGTCCTCTGCTGGCCAAAGTGCTGCACTTATATTTTCACAGACAAGATTGATAGCTAACTGTTGAGGCTATTCACCAGCTGACCTGGCAGTTTGGGACTCTGGACTTGAGACGTTGTAATTGCTGTTACCATCCAGCATGCCTGTTGTTTACCTCTTCAGCCAACTCCATCGACAGCCTCTGTGTTTTAACTGCTGCAGGTAAATGGAACACACTGGTCTCGTAGTCTGCCTCATAAAGTAAAAACTCAACAGTTGAGCCAGGAAAATGGAAACACAGAACCCTCATCCCTGGCCGGTGGATCAGCAACTTCTTTTTAAAAAGTCAAATACAGAATCACCAAGTGACCCAGTCGTTCTCCTCAACCCCCAGGTGGACACGCGAGAGAAAGGAAACATGTGTCCACACAAGTATCTGTGCATCCGTGTTCATAGCAGTGATATTCATAATAAAAGCTGGAGCCAGTAGGCAATCGGAGAAGCTGACTGTCCAGACAGTCGAAGGTAACCCTGCTCAGAGGTAAATGTGGAGACGGCTCAGTGTGGGTCAGCAGGCGACAGGAGAAGCCGACTGTGTCCAGACAGTGGAATGGAACGCGACTCCACAGTAAAGGCGAAGAAAGTTGTGCTTTGTCCAGCTATGAGGGAGAATCCTGTCTGTGTGAAGCAAACACCAGGGAGGCAGAGCGCTGGCTGTCTGGGGTCGGGCCTGGGAGTGGGGAGTGACCACAGACGGGTGGGAGGGGCTGTCGTAAAGGTAAATCGTGGACATGACCATATAACTGAATAAACGTGTACAAACCCACCTCACATCCCTAAAATGGGTGAGTTTTATGCTGTTCAGGTTTTACCTTGTGAAGCTGTTTTTTAAAGGCCTATGGAGGTGAGGGTTGGTTCTAATAGTCTGCTTATGCTTCCACTTGAAGAATTGATCCTTTTCCTGTTCACAGGCCTAAGGGTACCTTCCCCTGGCTCTGTTCTCCCCAGCACTGCACCATTTGAGGGCACCTGCCCCACACACACACACTCGGCAGCTGGTGCCAGGGGGTATCTGAAGGGGACCCAGATAGAGGCTCAGAACCTTTCTCAGGCACCCATTTTTGTCACACTGCTGTTCTGGGCTGCCTCTCAACCACCCAGTCTGTGTTTGTCCCTGTCAACAGTCTTCCTCCGCACATCCCACGTTGGGTTCAGGGTGACTCGGATTCACAGCTCAGCTTCCATCACCGTGGGTACGTTCCCGCCCACTCAGAAGATTTTGTTCATCACCAACTCCTGTGGGCACTTCTGGGTAGAGGGTGGGCTTTGGCCTAGAGCCACCATTTGCTGACCCTGGTATAGAGTCACAGGCTTCACGGCCATCTAGCAGTGGGTCCAGTAGCCCTCCAGAAGTACCTGTGTTGACCCACATAAGGAGCCCTGGTGCTGCGGCGGTTAAGCGCTTAGCTGGTAACCAAAAGGTCTGCAGTTCAAACCTACCCAGAGACTCCACAGGGTAAAGATCTGGCGACCTGCTTCTATGAAAGCCTCTGGAACGTTCTACAGTGTCACATGGAGTTGCCATGAGTCGGCATCGACATGACAGCAGGCTCACACAGCCTTAGCAGGCTCTCCCTGACTCTTCTTTCCACCTACCTCTCTCTTCATACACGTCCTACAATGGAACTTTCCTCAGAAAGAAAACAGCATTTGGGGCTTTTTATTATTTACCTTTTTAAACAAATTTATGACAGGCTCGCTTAAGCAGCCAACAGAATGCAAATCATTTGGAACAAATTCTCTAATACAGCCTAAAAATATCAAAGTAACAGGAAGGGAAGTTAAAAATGGTGTCTCATGGTACAAGCCGTTCTTTTTACTGTTGTGGCTTCATCTCTGTCTTCTAAAGTTTTGAATTGTTAAGATCAAAGTCTTTTCATCAAAATCCTGGAAGGCTTTTTCTGTCGAGATTGACAGGCTCATTCTAAAACTCATGTGGAAACACACACAGGACCTAGGGGCGCAAAAACTTTGAAGACTGAAGTTGACGGATCAACACTACCTGCTTTCAGGACTTTGTGACAGCAATCAAGACAACACGGTGACACGTGGAAAAGGCAGGTTTGTGGAGCAGAACTGTTGTTTGTAGCTGCCTTCAGTCGGTTCTGACTCACAGTGATCCCACGTGACGAAACACTGCTCGGTGGTGCGCCATCACATGACCAGTTGAGGTGTGGGCCACTGTGGTCCATAGGGTGTCTGTTGACAGGTTTTTAGTAGCAGATCGCCAGACTGTCTTAGTCTGGAAGCTCCACTGAATAGTCAGAAATGATGCACTGTGTATGGAGAGTGATCTTCAACAAAGGTGTCAGAACAACTGAATAAAGAACTCTCAAAAACTCATGAGGACACAGGTAGCCCAGTGTTTCAAAATGAGCAAGAAGGCTTTGGAAAGATAGTTCACTAAAGAAAATTCTCTCATAGGCACACGTGAAGACACGCTCGGTGTCATCTATCAGAACTACAGGAGACTGCACTTGACCCTGTTAGATGGTTTAAGACTGCTGACCTGACCAAGCCTTGGCAGGAGTGTGGAGGAACTAAAATACCAAATGAGGCAACCACTTTGGAAAGCAGTTTGGCAATCTTTTAAAAGTTAAACATATACTTATCGTGTGCCCCAGCCATCCCAATCCTAGCTCTTTACGCAACAGAAATACAAGCTGTGTCCACACAAAGACTTACACGCCCAAGTCATCACAGCTTTATTTATAACAGCCCAAACCTGGAAACTACCCAGGCGTCCATCAACAGGTGAAAGGATAAGCAAACCATGATGCCTCTGTACAGTGATGTGTTACTCTGCAATAAAGGTGAATGAAGTATTCATACAGCATGGTTGAATCTCAGAATAAGTATGCTGAGTGAAAGAAGCCAGACAAGAAGGGAGTATATACTGTACAAATTCCTTTAGACTGAATTCCAGAAAATGCAGACTGTGATTACGAAGGGCAGGAGGAAGGCGGTGTTACAGAAGGTACCAGGAACCTTCTAGTGATAGATGTGTTGTCATGGTTATGGGGGTGGGACTGCAGGTACGTCTGCATATCCATTGGTCTAGTCTTTCGATGTGTGCAGGTTGTGTGCCACGTGTGCTTCACTGTGTGCCTTTTGTAGCTCAGTGTGGCTGTAGGCTTGTTATACTCACTCGTACCTTAGTACAGCCATTAAGTTTTGTGTGCCATTTGTAGCTTAATGTGGCTGTAAGCTTGTTATATTTCACTTGTGCCTCAGTGCAGCCATGAGCTGACGGTGTGCCACCTGTACCTCAGTAAAGCTTATAGCACAGCCATAAACTTTGTGTGACACACCTCAGCATAGCTCTAATCTTGTTGTGTGCCACCTGTACCTCAGGGTGGTCATAAGTTTGTACACTACTAATAACCTCAACAAGGCCGTAAGCTTGTTGTATACCTGTACCTCAGCAAGGCTGTAAGTTTGTACTTGTTGTATACCTGTACCTCAGCAAGGCTGTAAGTTTGTACTTGT
>NW_006408552.1:19597460-19645902 GCF_000296735.1 Chrysochloris asiatica | reverse complement strand
TGTTGTATACCTCCTGTACCTCAGCGTGGCTGTAAGTTTGTGCTTGCTGTACACCTCTTGTATCTCAGCGTGGCTGTAAGTTTGTACTTGTTGTACACCTCTTGTACGTCAGCATGGCTGTAAGTTTGTACTTGTTGTATACCTCCTGTACCTCAGCATGGCTGTAAGTTTGTGATTGTTGTACACCTCTTGTACGTCAGCGTGTAAGTTTATCCACCACGTACACCTTGGCATGATCGTTAGCTTGTTGTGTGCCACTTGTACGTTGGCATAGCTCTAACAATCATGTCATTTCACGGTTTTGTTTCCAGCTTTAGAGTTATTTTGAATTTTCAAGGTCTCAAAATGGTGGTAAATAAAGTGTATCAACAAACAATTTTATATGCAAATCATTGAGGTTTTATTTGTAGATTCTAAGTTTTTGCTCTTTTTTTCTCTGGCCCCCAGAGAACCGCCCAGGGCTGGGCTGCCGGGAGCTCGTCTTCAGGAACCTCTCCAAAATCCTGCCAGGCCTCTGCCAGGATCTGACTGACTGGGTGGTGGGCACCCGGGTCAAAGCTGCCCAGCTGCTCGCCGTGCTGTTGCTGCACGCGGAGGACCACACCACACAGCACCTGGAGCTGGTCCTCCGGGCCCTTCAGCACGCCTGTGCCGACGAGGAGGCCGCCGTGGTCAGCAGCGTAAGTCCCGGGTCATGAATTCACCCTCCTCAGGCACTTTGGTGAATTGCCACACCTGCGGTCACATGGTCCACACCACAGTTAAGACCACAAATATCCCTGTCACCCCCAGAATTCCCCTTGAATCTGTTTATGCTCAACCCTCCTCCAGCCCTTGGCAACCGCTGGTCTGTTTTCTCTGCCTGTAGATAGTACTAGCATTTCCGAGGCTTCTCTTTAGGGAGTCCTGCTCACCTTTCTGTGTAAAAACAGTGCTGTTGCAGTGCCTTGTCCCTGGACTCACCTGGAGGGACCAGGGATGCTACTGCTTGTCTCACCCCTGGGGGACCTGAGGGACTCAGGAGCTTGTTCAGCATCCCCTGCCCAGGACTGAGTGTCCATCCAGGCCCCAGCCAGCCCCGTCTTCATGCCCTTCCCTGCTTCCCCTGCACACGCATCTCTTTCTCTCTGGTCAGTGGCTGGTCTGAGCTAGAATACTTAGGGACTAGGATACACCAGCCTGTCAGGCTGTGTAGGCTCATGCCGTACCTAGGGGGTGGCCACCACCTTTCCCTACAGGTTGGATGATGGGACAGTTACGGGGCCTGCATGGATCAGGGTAAAGCCTCCGTGGACTTGAGACACCCTCTCATGATCATGGTGCAGAGGCATGCTCACGCTCACACCCGCTGTGATAGTGCACAGGGCACACCCACACTCATACTCACCCGACCGGAAGTGCATCCTGCTGCCTCATCAGAGCCAGCACTCGGAGGGAGACAGTAAAGCTGTGACTTCTTAGTGAACAAGTAGGTCTTAGGCTTGAATGTTGTCTTAGTCCTAAATCTTTAATTCTGTCATACTGAATCCTTGCTTTATTTTTCACTGTTCTAAGTCATTTTTGGAGGCCTGTTATGGCACTGTGGGTTAATGCGCTGGACTGCAAGGTCAATGTGAACCGCATGATCGGCGGTTCAAAGCCACCATCTGCTCCTCAGAAACCCTATACAGGGTTGCTCTGGGCTGGAACTGACTCGACAGCCCTTGACAGCAATACCAAGTCATTTTTTACTGGTTTAAAGGAAGTTTTTCAGGTTCCAGATTTCAAAAACAAGTCACTTTTAACCCATTATTTCCAGGATGTGGAACTGTAGGATCATCACTGGACTACAAACCCCAAGGTCAGCAGTTCAAACCCACCAGCTGCTCCTCAGAAATTCTATGAGTCAGAATTGACTCTACAACACTAAACAACAACCCTTGTTTTGTTTTTAAAGGAAATACAGCACTAACTTTTCAGTAGCTATTTTTCCACGAGCATTTTTTTATACATCATTCTCATCTCATACAAGACTTTTGAACTTCTGTTTTCCCCATAGAAAAAGTTTAATTTATACAGTCATTTATTTCATGGAGCCAGCCTAATTTTACAAAGATCATGTAGTAATAAGCATCAAACAATGTTCCACTAAATTGTCTAGTTTAATGAAAAGTTTAAAAGTTTTTAGCTATGTACACTACTCTTTGGAGAGAGGATGCTTTCTAGAGCCCAAGATACAACATGACAATCTTAACGTAAGATTGCTAGGCATGAGGGCAGATGTGAGCCCCAAAAAATGAAGTGCAGAATGCGTGTTTGAAGTTTTCTGGAGAAACATCCCATAGATTATAGAGTATTTCACTGAAAAATAATCAGAACTGTTGTCCTAGGACACTCCACAGACACCGGTGGTTCTCCGCATATTCCCAGTGGCCACTGCAGCTGTGTCCTCAGTCCGTCCCCACCACACCTCCTGAGCTCTAACAGCAGCCCGCACTGACTTGTCCTCCATTTCTGTAGTTATGTCGTTGCACGAATGCTGTGTCTGTACACTCACCCTGGAGGTGGTGACTTCACTCACACAATACCCAGGAAGCCATGTTGGGTGTTTGTGCATCAGTGAGCCCACTGTTTCTTTGCTGAGTAGTGAGTGTTCTCTGACATGGAGAACCGTACCATGTCTGACCATCTGTTTAGGTCTTTTAGTATCAGATGAGGGGACCAGGTAAGAAATCCACTGGACCTTGGCCTCACAGGGGCTCAATCTACTTGGCTACCCACATCGACGTCTTACTTGTTAGCTTTCCTCCTATGGATGTTGTGAAAGATTGTGAGGAAGTGTGCATTTTCCCTGTGTGTTCTGAGCACACCCTGAGAATTTTATTTAACAGAGACTGTGTCTGGCAGGGAGAAAGGCCTGAAGGGAGGCAGTGAGGGGAGAAGCGTGCCTGGGTCTTGGGGTCTGGGTCACCAGAGCCCCAGGAAGGGCCTTCACTCTCTCCACTCTCCTCTTGCAGTGCACAAAGTCGGCAGAGCTCATCGGAACCTTTGTCAGCCCAGAAGTGTTTCTGAAGTTTACCTTATCGCCATTGAGGAAGTCACCCTCAGCCTCCAGCCTGCGGGTCCTGGCCGCGGTCCTCCGGGGCTGCCCACGAGAAGCCCTGCAGCCCCACCTCAGTGCCGTTGCTATGGAGCTGGCCAAGGCCCACATCTGCCAGGCATCTGAGAATGTAAGATTTGGGGGGACAGGGAGTGGTCTGAACAGTGACGTGTTAGAAATGGCATTGTCCCTGCTGTACCAAAAACCAAACCCACTGCCTTGAGTGGGATCCAACTGACGACAACCCCGTAGGACCGAGCAGAACTGCCCCATAGGGTTTTCAAGTCTGTAAGTTTTTACGGAAGCAGATGCTACGTCTTTCTCCCTTGGAGCGGCTGGTGGTTTTGAATCACTGACCTTTCACTGAGTAGCCATATGCAGGTGTTTAAACACAGTGGCACCAGGGCCCTTAGCTCCCTGCTATAGATTGATTGGCAGTCACCAATCAATCTTAGTTCCAGATCCCACCCACGCTAGGCCAGTGGTTACAGACAAGCTGGAGACAGAGGCCCCGGGCACTCCGCTGCTGCATTTGGTGGCCATGTGCCTCCTGTTAGCCTCCTGCTCTGTCCAGGCTGGGAGCCCCCACCCCGGTTGCTGTTGAATTTAAAATTCAGCTCCACAGTCACACTAGCTACATTTCATTCTCTCAGTAGCCATGCATGAAAAGGCCAGATCTAGACCATCCATCATTATAGAAGCATTTTGAACCACAGCCCACAGATGAGACCATGCCTTACAGCTTAGCACTGTCCCCAGGGTCAGGTCAGCAGCGTGACCAGGGCCGAGGCCTGTCTCCTCCCACAGGTGGAGCAGAGAGTTCGCTGTGTAACTGATACTTGCCGCCTCACTTGGTGTCCTAAGCACACACTTACAGAAAGCAGCGTCAGTACTGGAATCTGTGTTTCTAATGAGCAGCAAACCCATCACTCTGAAGCTGAGATAACCTAGGTGGGAAGGGTTGCTCACTTGGCATCCCTTATAATTGCTTTCTGCTTTCTTGTTACCTGGCTATAATCAGCTTAAACACTGAGTGTTTACTTGCTGGACGATGGGCCCTGTGTGTCAGGGGAAATTGATATGTACCAGCCTGAGATTTTTGTTTGTCTTTGATTTTATTGTGATGAGATCTATAAAGAGCTCTGCCACTGTAACTGTCAACAAGTGAACTGTGCCATGGGGTTCATTCCATTCACCACTCTGTGCAGGTGTCACTGTTATCTGTCTTCTGAGTTAGGGTTCACCCGCAAAGCAGAAGCTACACCCCTTATACATAGCTCCCTGCACCCCTGCTGGATCCAGGCAACCACGTACCCACCATGATAGTGCACGGGCACGCCCACACCCCCTGTGATAGTGCATGGGGCACACCCACACCCCCTGTTGTAGTGCACAGGCATGCCCACACCCACAGTGATAGTGCATGTGTGAACACTGCTGCTGTGATCATGGGTGTCCAGAAGAACTCACAGATGCTGCCACTTTATTTCCAGAACCCTACAATCAAAGATCATAATGAATCAAGTCACACAGATGTTAGGGTTTCCCCTGCCTAGAGTTGTTAGTTATGTATACACTATAGTCTGTTCAGTATACAGTAGCATTCAGAAAGGGTTTGAAATGTTGTGAGAATTTACCAAGATGAGATACAAGACAGGAAGTGAGCTCAGGCTGTTGTAAAAATGGTGTTGACAGACTTGCTCAACACAGGATTGTCACAAACCTTCCATTTGTAAGAATCTGGAAGCACAGTAAAGCCAAGTAACGGGGGGTACCACTGTGCAGATGAGGTACTTGTGGTCTACTTTGGGGTTGAACAGCTTGCCAGTAATGCAAATGAGGTGTGTGGTACCCTTGTGGGGATGGGGCCATGCAAATAAGGTATATGGAACCCTAACCAAAGACATTAGTCAGTTTTGCCATCCTGCTAGGCTTAAGATGAGCCATCTTACAAAGGGGAACCTCATAACTCCCAAGCAGAAGAGGCAGGGTCTCTTCACTGAGAAGGTTGTAGACCCAGGATCAAGAGCCCTTAACAGTAAAGCCAACAGCAGCAGCAGAGACAGAACCAGGAAACCCAAAGGAAACAGTGCCGAGGGCTTCCAGACCCACAGAGTGAGAAAGTGAGCACTTTTTCAGGTAGGAGGCTTGCTGGCAGAGCAGGGCTCCTCTGGACACCTCTGTCCAAGCAGGACAGAGCCCGGGCCGGGCCAGGCCAAGAAGTCTGCACAGCCATGAAGTTGCCCTGGTCCCATACTATCCTGATGAATCTTAGCCTGTTAATTTCCTAATCAACCCCATAATCACAAGTATGGGTTGTGAGTTGTGTGTGGACAGCATGAGAAATTATCACACTCAGCAGCGAAGTAGAGAGTACCATGGGAGGGAGGGAGGGCTACGGTCAGAACTGGTAGGAAGGTGGAGAGTGGAGGCTTGTCTGAGCTCTACCTCCTGAGAACCGCCTGTGGGCTGCTGATGCTGGACCTTTCCCCCTTGTGAAGTTAGAGGAGGAGGTCAGGCACATCAGCAATCCTGTGTGTAGCACGCACGTTCTCAGAGCCTGTTGAGTCTGTCTCTAAAACCCAGAGGAAGGAAGTGGGCTCATGCCGTGGGCCTTGCTGTTTTCAACCCTGTCTCCACTTTGTCCGAACCAGTTTCCATCCAGAGAGTGGGGAGTCTTAACTCACGAGAGGTGTGGACACTGGTTTGCTGCCAGCAACTGTTTGCCGGAAGCAGTTTTTATTTCTTCCCTGGAAGCCAAGATGGCCAGACTTCATCACTCATACTTTGGAAATATTGTCAGGAGGGACCAGTCTCTGGAGAAAGGACATCATCATGTTTGTTAAAGTGGAGGGTTAGCGAAAAAGAGGAAGACTCTCCCCCCAATGACATGGATTGGCACAGTGGCAGCAGCAGTGGGCTTAAACACAGCAACAATTGTGAGGGTGGCTCAGAACCAGGCAGTGTTTCATTCTACTGTGAATAGGGTCACTATGAATTGGTACTGACTCGATGGCACCTAACAACAAGAGGATGTAATTTGGAACTTTGGTGTTTAAATCTTAGAAACTTTGCAACAAGGAAAATGGGAGTTTTACATCTTAAGGGTGGTTGCAGAGAAAATGTAACCATGTAATCTGCCAAGCTCAGTATATGTGTCTAGCCCCTCATCTTACAGTTTTGTCAGGCATAAACCTAGACATAGGGACAGCTTTCATACAACGTCCCCTTGGTGAAGCCAGCAGGTAAACGCTTTCTGACCTCCGTCCATGCCCAGAAACCAGCAAAATAAGAACCCAGTGCACGCTTTACACCTTTTACATGTTTGTTGACAGACTTATACCTTGGGCAAGAAGCGATGGGCTCAAAGACGGCTCTGTCTCTGAGACGCACACAGCCAGCCGTCTCTCACTCAAGTTTGTGTAACAACATTTAGGAAGTTATTTCTAAGTCCCGCAGTTATTACTCAATAGGTCTTAAAAACAGTGAAGACCTTTTGCAAGAACAGAGAGAGACTAGAAGTTCATTCGTGCAGTAAGACTCAGGCTTGCGGGCAGATGTGTCGTAAGCAGTGGCTCCACTCTGAAATGCTCCTTTGTTACTGTGGAAGAAGGTACTTCCCCAGGTGTGGCGAGCCGAGAGTTGCACCTGGCACTTTGCCGACAGAACTCTATCCCCTCTGTGACACGTGTTTGTTTAGTGACAGGTGACTGAAATACAGAAATTGTTTGATAACAAGGATCGCTCAGTTAGGCATGTTGAAATGAAGGAAAATGGTAGTTGGGTGCTTCTTTGTAAGGACTAAAGTCTAACAGTCTCCAGCACTTCATCTGGTGAATGGAAGTCTTTGCAGCTTCAGGTAACAGCTTGTATATTGAGCCTCATTTCCTGCTGGGTCTTTTTTCCGTATGTGTATTCCTAGTTTTCTCACAGAACAAATGTTACGGTCTGGGTATCTCCTCAAAGACACCCCCACCTTCATGGTCCCAGGCTTGATCATGGAAGGACACAGCAGAGGCTCTGTGAGGCTCACGCCTTCTCAAAGTGAACTCTTTTTCAGTGTAATTGTAGGTCCATCTGGAAATTAGTGGAGATCATGACCTCAGAAACCAGTCCACCCAGATGTAAAAGAAGCGGGCTTTGGGAAAAGTCAGGGCATGAACCAGAACACAGACCTGTGGTCTCTCCCAGGAATTAGGACACCCAGTTCTTGGGGGAGGGTCCATGCCGTCCCCCAGGCAGCCCTAAAGGGCCCTGCAGCATGGGGTCCCCGTGGTTTAGGGAAGGTGGGGTCTCAGTGACCCAGCAGGTGTGCTCAGACGCCCTGGTTCCCATCCCGTCCCATGCCACCAAGTCAGTTCTGACTCATAGCAACTCTGTATAGGGTTTCTGAGGAGCAGCTGGTGGGTTTAAACCACCGACCTTGTAGTTTGAAGCCCAGTGCTGACCCTACAAAGTCACATAGTGGCCGTGATCTTCACTAATTTCCAAACGGACCTATAATTACACTGAAAAGGAGTTCACTTTGAGAAGGCTTGAGCCACGCAGAGCAGAGCCTCTACCGTGTCGTTCCACAGTGTGGCGCTGTAGAACCAGCACTAGACTGTTGCAACATCTGTTTGAACTGCAGGGTCAGCAGTTCAAACCCACCAGTCTTTCTTTGGAAACCCTATACAGGGTCTCCTCTCATCTTCGCTTTAGAGAAACTGTTGACTTTGGGTCGCACGTGATATTTTTTAACTTCCACTTTTTAACGTATATATTTTTCACTTTGTGCATGTGCAGAATGGGGAGCTGAGGCATTTAAAGCAGATCGCAAATCTGAAATACTGTCATTTCTCTTGTAAATGCTGTGATCTGATGGCACGGTGAGTTATGTGTGGGACAACTGGTTTTGAGGTCGATGGTTCAAACCCACCAGCTGCTCCAGGGGAGAACAAGTCTCGGAAAGCCTCGGGAGCAGCGTTCCTCCTACAGGGCTGCTCTGAGTCAGCATATACTCCAGCAGACAGGTTCGGGTTTCTAGCTGAGTGAGCACTGGGCAGCGAGTAAAGTGAACACCAAGCCCTTAGTGCCCAGGTCCCACTCAGCACAGTGCAGCCCCAGTCGGCGGCCAGCACTGTGGGGTCTGTGGTCCAGGCTGTGTCTGCACTGACTCTGCCCTTGTCTCTGCAGAAGCTGTACCTGGAACACCTGCTACTCTGTGTGCAGGCCCTGATGGCTGGGGGCCAGGAGGACTGCTCCACATGCAGCCTGCCCCTCCTGCAAGTGCTGCTGGCCATCCTGGCCATCTCAGGCACCGCAGACCTGGACAGGAAGGTGAGGCAGTTCGGGGACCTGTTGGTGAAACTTGCTCATTGCCCTTGGCTTCCCAGCCTCCGACTCACCCGCCTTGGGCTGCCTAGGAGGAGGTGGATGTTTGATGAGGAACCCTCTGTGACCTGGGGACTCACCAAGTCTTAGCTCTTCTCCAGCTGCTGATTTATTGAGGATCTCAGAGTTGAGACAGCTGTTTAACTTTGAAGTCTTCTGCAAAGAAAGCAAAGAGAGCGAGACGAGCAGCTTCAGCCTAAAGTCTGCGCACTGTCGCATAGCGCCCCGAGCACGGCACCAGTCAGGAAGAGCTCAGCATCATTTCCTAAGATTGTTTCTGATGCACTGGCGCTCTGTGTTCCCTGTGGGCTCCAAGGACATCCAGAACCCCGCTGCCTCATTGCCTCACCTGGAACTCAGGGCACGGGTCCCTTTCTCTTTCCTAATGGCCCCGGCTGCTCCTTCACTGCTCCCCTGCCCCCAGAGCAAAAGGGGAGGCATTTCTGTGAGCTGCCTGGGGCCCACAGTGCTTCCCACCCAAATATTCTGCGAAGGAATCTCACTCCCCCTCCCTTCTCAGAGACTGTTTAGACTTTATTTCTGTCTTAAAGAATAGCCTTTCCACAGGGCATCTGTCTCAGGGGACAGTTTGTCGCCAGCAGGGCCATAAATACCAGCCAGTGCTGGAAACACACTGGGCCCAAGGCTGCAGAGAAGATTACAGACCACTCTGAGGTAAACCTGGCCCTCTGAGTGAATACTGGCAGAGCTGAGCTGAGCCGAGGGGACAGGTTTCTAACCTCTTCTCTTCATTAACAGGCGTCTTGGTCGGGTCTGTGTGTGTCAGTGGGAACCTTGCGCTCATCCTCTAGGAGCCCCGCTCTGGAGGGCTGGCGGGAGTGGGATTCAGCATCATGGTCTCATGTCCCCAATGGCGCCTGCGGCAACTTCCACACTGCCCAGGTGGTCCTGAATCCCCCTTTCCTTCTAGGTGCACGAGACAGTGGGCTCGCTGGCCGAGTTGGAGGGCTCCGATGGGCCCCAGGATATCTACCGGAAGCACATGGCTGCATTGATGGAGTGGGTGATGGCCTCACATGGCAACTGGACTGTGTACTCCCCGGAGCTCGCGCAGTTTTGCGTGCTCGTCTCTCAGACAGGTAGGCCAGCCAGGTGCTCCGACGTGGGTGTGAGGGAAGAACAGTGGGCGTCGAGAGAGCTGTCCAGTTGACTATAACTCATGGTATCCCATGTGTGTCAGTAGATTTTCGGTGGGCCAGCCTTTCTGCTGAGGCCAGCCAAGCACATGACCATTTGCACCACCTGGCCACTCCTTAGCTAACTTCTCCCTAAAGAGAAGCAATCCAAGCACACCTTGTTCTGTGCGCCTCACTGAGCCTGTGTTGTTAGAGACGGGAGGTCAGGAGTCACCCCACAATCCAAGTGCGTCTTGTTCTGTGCACCTCACAGAGCCTGTGTAGTTAGAGACGGGAGGTCGGAGGTCACCCCGCACTGAGCCAGTCCAACAGTGCTGCTTTTCCAACAGTGTGTGCTCACTTGGTGTCTCTGTGTCCCATTGTGGTCCTTGTCACGGTATTTCCACCTTTTTCATCATGCTGTGGCACCTGGAACAGACAACACTCTGGCATCACAGGACTCACATGCCTTGGACTCCACAAATTGCGTGTGGCCTGGTCCTCTGCGCTATCTGGGACCGAGTGTGCCTGTGGTCACTTTGATGCTTGAGTGTAACCAACATTTGAAGGAACAAGCGCTTTCCAAGGTGCCCAGACCGACTTCAGAAGAATGGTTCTCTACCATCCGGCTCCTGCACATGCTTAGGTCTCACCTTGGAGATGGATTTCTCCCACCCAGCCTCTTACAGACACGTCTAACCACCCTGACATGTGCAGAGATAGTCACAGCCCAGCCCCTCTCCTTCGGCATCCTGCTCAAGCCTACAGCCCTAAGACGCAGCATGTGGCTTCATAATGCTCCGGCTCCAGCCGTAGAGCACAAACTTGAAAACTTGTCCACGAAAGAAGTCAGAGCCGCCACAGTATCCTGTGCTTTCCAGGGTGTGCCGTGAACTCATCAAGTTAATTCTTCCTCTGTTTTCTTTAAAGAGGCAGTTTTATTTATTATTCTTTCTTTCAGAGACACATAACAACACTGTCGTCTCCAGAAGGTTTTCTCAACTTGCCATCATTTCTGGTTTGGGCCAGATAATTGTTGTATGAGTTGGGCTGCTAACCAGAAGGTCAGCAGTTCGAATCCAGCAACCCCTCCTCAGGAGAAAGATGAGGTGGTCTACTTCCAGCACGACCACAGCCTCGGAAAACCGTGTGGAGTGAGCAGTTCTCCTCTAGCCTACAGGGTTGCTCTGGCTCAGAGGTGACTGGATAGCTGAGGTTGGGGATTTGTGCACTGTAGGATTTTAGCAACATCCCTGACCTCTAAATACTAGATGCCAGCATCCTCCCACCTCTAAGTATTGACACAAAATGACTCCAGACACTACCGAATGCCCCTTTGTGGGCAAAAACCAGGTTGAGAATTAAAACTGCGTCTATACAGTGGCTGTGGCTGCAACAGTGAACTCAAACAGGAAAAACTGGGGGATGCTGGACCAGGCAGTGTTCCATTCTGTTTTCACAGGGTCGCTTTGAGTTGGAACCAACTCCATGGCACCCAATATGTATGAAGTCCTGGTGTACTGCTATAGCATAAGCACTGGCCTGCTAACTGCGAGGCTGACTGTTCAAACCCACCAGTTGCATCTCAGAAACCTTTTACAGGGTCACTATGAGTTGGAACTGACTCAACAGCACTTAAGAACAACATATGTATACAACTCTGTTGTGGCAGTCGTCGTTAAGTGCCACCAAGTGATTCTGACTCAGCGACCCTGTATAGGGTTTCTGAGGAGCCGTTGGTGGGTTTGAACCACTGACCTTGTGGTTCTCAGTCCACTGCTGATCCACACCAGGAGTCCGTAGAATAATATTTACGGATCTGTAAGATATACATATAATCTTGCAATTCAACCTGACCTTGTATTGTGGTCCAGCGCTTATTCTACAACGCCACACCAGAACTCTATGTATACTGTATGTGTGTGTGTAGATATGTATACATGGTGTGGCACTGTGGATTAATGTGCTGGATGGCAAGGTGAGTTTGAGCCTCAAGGTCAGTAGTTCAGGCTCACCAGCCACTCCTTGGAAATCCTATACAAGGTTGCTATGGGTCAGAACCAACTCGACAGCACTCAGCAACAACAATGTATATCATTGGAGTCCTGGTGTGGCACTGTGGGTTAATGCTCTGGACTATACAGTCGGTTTGAACAGCAGGGTCAGCAGTTCAAACTCACCAGCTGCTCCTTGGAAACCCTATATAGGGTCACTGTGGGTCGGAACCAACTCGATAACACTCAATAACAACAATATATATCTTTGGAGTCCTGATGTGGCATTGTGGGTTAATGCACTGGACTACAAAGTCAATTTGAACCGCAAGGTCAGCAGTTCAAGCTCACCAGCCACTCCTCGGAAACCCTATATAGGGTCTCCATGGGTAAGAACCAACTCGAAGGCACTCAACAACAGCAACAACAACATATACGTCTTTATATATTGTGGTGGTTCCATAAGATAAGCACTGGACTTCAAACCACAAGGTCTGTGGGTCGATCCCACCAATAAGCAACTCCATAGGGGAAAGATGAGGCTTTCTGCTCCTGTGAAAATTTAAAACGTCTGAAACCCTATACAGGGCTGCTGTGAGTCAAAACCAACTTGATGGAATTTAACAACAATAGATGGAGACAGAGACAGAGAGACACATAATTTTAAGGATACAGCTCCAAAACACAAGTGTACCAAGAGCAGGATTGTGTGTAGACCTCTGTATAGCATGCAGGTGAAGACCTGAAACAACACGGTGACCTGTGCTGTGAGGAAGGCGCTTGACTTCCAGGAGAGGCGACTTCACACCTGCCAGGTGGTCTTTCTGTCCTAACCAGATAGGGTCTAATTCCTTATTTGCAAAAGTGCTGCAGCAATTTGACCTTTTAAATTTAATGGTAGAATATGTTCAACCTATAGAAAGGAATAGCTCTCAACCCTTGAAAAGCCAGGGGAACCAACAAAGGCAGGACATAGATGGGACTTTGTGGAAACCACAGTGAGGCGAACAGAGGACAATGTCCACAATAAATTTGATGCCAGTGATGCTGAGTTCTAGCTCTTTGCTGCATAGAAATGAAAACGTCAGCACATCCATAAATGGATGCTAAGTCCAGACCATAGAAATAAATGCAAATACAAGTAAGTAAATACAGTGGGTAATATCCAGCCTTTCTAATAATAAGAAAGGAGCAATTTCAACTGTGGGGTGGCATTTTTTTTCACCCACCAAATCAGCCCCAAAATAAAAAGCCTACCTCAGTATTACCAAGGTGGATTGGGACATTGCCGGCCACATTTTCAATGAGCCCTGTTCTTTCGGAAAGCAATTAAATATTAGGTTTCTAGAATTATTGATGTATTTATCCTCCTTACCCAGCTGTTCAATGTGAGGAAATAGTCTAATTACACAGCAAGCTCTATGTCTGAGACCGCTGGGCTGGGCACCGTCTAGTAACAGAACTTGGAAGTAGCCCATATTGCAAACCGGACATTACAGACAATGGCATTCCCATTCAAGAATTCCCCGAGCCCCTGCGGAAAGCAGTCTGAAGCCTAGATAGCAACGTGGGAAGGTGTGACATACCGTGAGGTGAAGAAGGCTGACAGGCACACTCTGCACACACTGGGAGGATGAAAAGTCGTACTGGGCACGGGTCTGGATTGGGTTTGGGGTTTTTACATCTCTAACACTCAGGAACCAGCTCTGAAGCCACACCCTCGGGGCCTGAGTCACAGCACCCACAGTGGTGGTGGGAAGTGAGACTCAGCCCTGTGGGATCAGGGGGCACATTCTGAAGCATGGGGCCACAGGTGCCAAGTTCCAGAAAACTCAGATGTATCTGAGGGAGACAGGCTTTTTATGCCCACTGGGGAAGGGTAGCTCTAGGACCCCCAGCCAGAATGGAAGATTCCGACCTGACTCTGCACACTTGCTGGACCTGGCACCTAATACATGGGGAGACCCCCAGGACCTTGTCACCATGTGTGGAGACTGTCCCCGTATCTTGTCTGTTGTCCTTAGCATTTCTCTGAGATTCACACAGCACCTGCTGGTTGAGACTCTAGTCTGGTTGAGACTTTAGGAAACACCCAGGCTCTCGACGGCAGGGTCAGCTCCTCCTGGCCAGCTCGCTGGCCTCCTCCAGATAACACCTCCCTCATTAGGTGAGCTGGTGGCAGATGCGTCTACTGTAACTCTGGTGGTGGCAGATGCGTCCACTGTAACTCTGGTGGTTGGTCATGTGTCTATCCCTGAGCAGGACAGATGGCCATGGTCTACCTGGCAACCCCTCCTCACAGCCTTGTCAGTCAGGAATGCTACTTTCACCGTGAGCATTGTGCTCATCTAAGATCTATCTGCCTGGGACCAAGTGGACAGCAACGACGAGAAGGATTGGGTCAGAGTCTTGGGAGGATGAGTGGGGAACAGCTCAGAATAGAGGGATGAGAATGGTTATACAAGTTAGAGAATGTTCATCACCAGATTGTATGTGAAACGCATGGATCAGTGTATGTTTTGTTACATGTATTGACAGCAACATCAAATTTAGGGAAAATATTTTTTTAATTCTAGACTTGAACTTGTCTGTGGAAAATATTTCACTGTACGTATTTCATTTTCAAAGATGGTCCTTAAAAAAAACACGTGATTCTCAGAATGTCAGCTTTCTACCCAGCATAGAAAGAGGTGGCCAAAGGCTACTTCCCAGTACCCTGCTAGCTACAAACCATGTGGTGTCCGGTGGTGGTGGACATATTTCAAGTGCTTGATGAGGGGAGAATGACTTGAAAACAGCCCGCCCTTTGATCCCCCTTCAAAGCAGTCTTGTATGTAAGGTACCCCCACCCCCAGTAAGAAGGAGACCACCAACAATAGAAGTACATAGAAGTACCCCAGGAGGTGTCAGAGCTCAGCCTTGCATACCTTACCTTGAATCACCTGAGAAGCTTTTACTTCCTCAGGTTTGAATGTTAAGTTCCTAAGCTCTTTACTGGTCCGTCTCACACAGACAGGGTCCTACCCACCTACTCACACAGATGCTCTGGTCTGCTCAGTGGGTGCCTGCTATGAGTTCAGTGTTTCCGCCCAGAGACCAACTGTAATACAACACTACGTAGCCTTGAGCTCTCATTCCCGGATACTAAATTGACCTGTGTGTGGCTGGGTGATGTAGATATTCAAGCACTGGGCTGACTAACTGAAAAGTTGGAGGTTCAAGTCCACCCACCAGTGCATCAGAAGAAAGGCTTGCCAATCTACCTCCAAAATCTCGGCCACTGGAAATCCGAGGGGCACAGTTCGCCAGGCCTCAGAGTCGCATCACCGGCCACTGATCTTACCATTGCATTGCCCAAGGTGACAATGGATGCTCTGCATTTTCCATGAGTTCTTTATCCTCATTTTCCTCAGGATTGTTTGTTTAACAGAGACTTTAAATATTAACAGTGACTTCTGGCGCCAAGTTTGTCAAGAATGGCCAGTGAGGTGCTCGGGCGGAACCCAGTCCTCTTGGGAGGACGTCTAGGCTGGCACTGACCCCTGACGCCTTCCTTCCGTTGTTATGTTTTTCTTTGTGAGTGAATCTCCTCCTCTGACAGTCCTGGGAGGCTGGTTCTCACCCTTCTCCCCCAATTGAGAAGTCTGTAGCCCTTTGTCCTCCCTGCAGTGTTGAAAGAAAACACCTCACAAAGGGCCTGAGCAAACACTCAGCACTCTTGTGCGTGGCTCCGGGCATGACTGTCCTTGTCTGGCCCTCCCTTTCTCCACAGGAATCTGATGCTGGTGCTTTTTGGAGGGACAGTGGTCTAAGTCGCTTTCCTGTCCCCTAACTTTTGCAGAATTAGCCAGACTGCCACAAAACAGCTGGTGTGACCCACACTTAGTTCCGCATTATGAAGGCTTGCTGCCTAAGAGCAGGTGGGCTGATATCATGCAGCCTATCTATGCCCTATGGACTGCATGTGGTGCCAATCTAGAGGCCACCTGCTTTCAGTGCATTTCCAGAGAAGAATCACTGTCACCAAGCTCACAATTACACTATGGCACAGGGCCCTCACATAGGATTCGTCGTGAGCAGTAAGCTGGGAGAGGAACAGTGGCTGCAAAGTGCAGGGAAACCCGAACAGCTTACATACTGTGAACGCGGGCATCCATTGGAGGTGTGCGTGCCCAGCTCCACACCAGCTTACCTGTTACTGGCGCAGGCATACCTTGGAGATCTGCAGACCGCTGCAGTAATGTCAAGGTCACAGTCAAAGGCGGTTTCCCAGTGTTATAAAGCGCCGTGGACACTAGACCGGTGTTGGTCAAGTGTGCAGTCGTGTGATCAAAATGTGTGAACTATCACGAGAAGGTCGCACGTGGGACTCAAGAGAACAAGCACGGGCAGTGGGGGAGATGGTGCCGATAGACTCACCATCGACCTTGGATTTGTGAAAAGCCCCATCATGCATGTGGAGCACGGTGAAGTGAGGTCTGCCTCTGTTTGGTTCCTTCACTCTACTCTTCCCACGAGTGTGGGAAGGTAGGTTGTTTACAGGGTGAACAGTGAGGGCAACTTGGGTTCAGTTCCAACCCACAGCAACCCTGTAGGTCAGAGCAGAACTGCTCACAGTGTTTCCAAGGTTGTCAGTCTGTACAGACGCACACTGCTTCACCATTCTTCCTCAGAACGGCTGGTGGGTTCAAACTACCAACCAATCAGCAGCCGAGTGCTTTAACCACTACGCTCCCAGGGTTCCTTAAGCGTGACTTGAGGTTGACCTTTTTGCTCAGTTATAGGTGGGAAACGCTGCTGTGGGGTCCTGACTGTTTGCCCAGGTGCTGCCGTGGATACTCAGCCCAGGGCTCGTCCACACCCATGTTTTATTTTGTAGGCCCTGCAGTGGGAGAGGCTCTTCACTACGTGATCCCCACCCTCAGGACCTGCCTGCAGCCCACCAGGGACCCCCAGATGCGCCTGAAACTTCTCTCCCTCCTCTCCAAAGTGCTGCTCAGAGCCCAGGAGACGGTGGACTCACAAGGGTGGGTGAGGCCCTGGCCCCCCCAGGAAGGATGGGTGGGATCCTGGCCCCCCCCCCCATGGCTGAGATGTGACTTGGAGGGATGGCCTATGGTCTCCTGGAGGCTGGTTGGGCCCACAGGGGCTGGAATCCCCCATTGGGTACGTGCGACACATTGAGGGGCATTAAGTCCAAGTTGTCTGGGTGAGGCAAGAACGTTTTGCGGACGTTGACTGTTCATGGTTTCTGCATAAGCCAGTCTTCATTTTAAAAGCCTGTTTTAGAGATGGGGAAGTGAGGAGGAGGAGGTGGCAGCCTGAAAACATCTAGGCCGTGGTGTCGTGGAAGCCTGGTTGAGGCAGCAGCTTGGGAATCCGGGGTGCAGCCCTGTGTAAAGCCGTACACCCTGAAGCTCCCCCTGCAGTGTGTGTGCTGAAGAGTCTGGGATGTGGGATGCAGCCCTGTGTCCCCCAAGGGCATATGTCTTAGAGCTCCTCCCTCAGTCTCTATGCTGAGTCGGGGGTGTGGGGTACAGACCCAAGGCCATACATCCTAGAGCAACCCCCGCAGTGTATGTGCTGATGACTCTGGGGCATGGAGTGCAGCCCTGCCCTCTCGAGGCCATACATCCTGAGCGTTCGAGTCCACAGTGGTCAGTGCACAGACCCTATGCACAGAGCCACAGTGGAGACAGTGCCCCAGGCAGGTCTGACTACAGTGTCTCTCAGTACCTGTGCTTTCCTGGTAAATCAGCAAAGATCCCAAGTAAAGCACCATCCTCTCTGTTTACAGGCCCTGCCCTGACCTCAGTGACTCTGACACAGGTGGGGTTGGGGGAACACATATGCTGCATGGGCTTCTAGGGAGGTGACGTCTCTGTGGGTGACATGCTGAAACGGGCTGCTCACTGAGACGCTTGCCCCAACTGTGTCGCATACTCCACTGTGGGCCCGCACCAGCCAGTCCATCACAGTCTCGTTTCCTGATTGTCTGCAACGCTTCACATCTTCGGAGTGACCTGGGCAGGGTACCTGACAGCCACCCCTGGGAACTGCTGTGGACAATGCTCTGCTTCCCTGGTGTCAGGGGGTCCCTTGGGATGGAGACTGCCATGCTTCCGCTGGAAGAAACGAGAACGTTGGAGATTCTGCCTGAGAAGCAGGGTAGGGCCAGTGTCAGGAACTCGGTTCTAGTGGTATGGTGGGCATGTTTATAGGCAGCAAAGACGGGAGAGCATCCATGTGGCGACCTTTCAGGGTTCCAAACTGTAAGCTCATGGGACAGATGGCTGACTCTGTTGAGCCTCTTTGGTTTGGTGCCTCGCACACCAGCCCCTGTGACTGGTCCCCCAGCTGCACCTATCCCAGCCCTCCCAGGCAGCCTGTTTTCTGTGGTTACCAGGTGAGGGTTTCCATCCCAACCTCCCCTTTTTCCTCATCAGTTGTTGCCCTCCTCTTGGAAGCCACGAAGACCTGCGTGCGGTGCTGGGCTAAGGTTTTGCTTTCCAGTGAAGGCAGGGTACACAACTTTAGTAACAGGCCACTTAAATCTGGGATGGATTTTACAGGAGCTGTTTAGGGTCTCCTTGACCTAGGGTCCCTGGACAGGGTGCTTAGTTTTTGGAGGCAGTCTTGGTGCTGCTCTTTGCTCCCAGGAATTAGGGACCAGGTCAGCAGGTTCTGGCTCACCAGCTCTTGCACCTCCCACCAGCATCCCAGACGGGTCTGCCAGCCATGGGCTCTCCAGACACTTCAGTGGATCATTCTGGACACAGATGTAGGATATAGGTCATCTCAGAAACGCCTCCTTAAAAATCTCTGCCATCCTGACCTAGTTTGCCCTTCACCTCCCCTGGGAGCAGTGGGTCCCCGTCTGCCCCTCCTAAGCTGACCCCCAAGGAGCAGAGGACTCCAGCGCGGGCATCCGGCCCCTTACTGCCCCTGTGCTCTGGCTGCAGGCAGCTCCACGCCTACCTTGAGACGCTGGTAACAGACATCCTGATCCCCAACCTACAGTGGCATGCCGGGAGGACCGCTGCAGCTATCCGCACAGCCGCTGTAGCCGCCCTCTGGGCACTCGTCAGCTCTGGGACCCTGTCAGCTGAGCAGGTACTGACCCAGCTGGTGGGGTCTGGTCTGGGGGAGGAGGGAGAGGACAGGCCATGTGGGCTGCAGTGTGGAAATGTGGGAACACTGACACATCTGTGTGGTTCTGTCTCTTTTGGGTCTGGAAGTGCAGGTTAGGCGCTGGCTTCTCATCTGCAGCCTTTGAGCCCAAGCTATAGACCAAGTGGCTGCCCACCCCACAATAGAGCAGATGGCGAGCAGGAGTGGGGCTGGGATGTAACCTCGGGCAGAGATTGCTTGGGGCTTTGTGTTAACAAGGGTGTGCCAGTCTCAGGAACCTCTCCAGTTAACACAGGCTAGGTACAGGCAGCAGAAGTAAACGCGCAGTCAGAAAACGGTCTGTGGGCTGCTGGCATTGCTCAGCGCCACCTCCTGGCTGGTAAAGGTAAAGGCTTCAGAGCCCGAGGTCTCCCCTACAGCCTGTACCTCAGCTGTTCAAATGAGCTAAACGTTTAAGTCCAGATTCATGTTTACTTTTCTGGTAAAAATTCCAAAACAGCATTTTAGAATCCCATGCATACACTGAGTGAGTGGTGGTCCCCATGCCTCTGCTCTGTTTGCAGATCCTGGAAGTGCAGGGGGCTCTGATGCCACAGATGGTGACCACCCTCGAAGAGGACTCACAGATGACCCGGATGCTCTCATGCCGCATCATCAACCTGTTCCTGCAAACCGCTGGGAACAGGAGCGAACCAGAAAAGCTGGTCAAGATCTACCCCGGTAGGGCCGTTCTGTGCCTCAGATTGTGAGGGGGGTGTTGTTGTTATGTACGGTAGAGTCAGTTTCAACTCATAGAGACCCTGTACAGGGTTCCCGAGGCTGTAAATCTTTACAGGAGCAGAAAGCCTCTCTTTCTCCTGCAGAACAGCTGGTAGTTTCGAACTGCTGACAGTGAAATTAGCAGCCCAATTCGTAGCCACTACGCTACCAGAGCTCCTTGTGAGGGGTTAGGGAGTAAATTTGACCGCAGTTTGTACTCTCAGGGTGCATTGGTGGCACAATGATGAAAGCACTCAGATGCTCACTGAAAGGTTAGCGGTTGAAACCTACCAAGTGCTCAGTGGGAGAAAGATGTGGTAATCTGCTCCCGTAAAGATGACAGCCTTGGAAACCCTGTGGGGTCACACTTGAGTGGGAATCAACTCAGTGACAGTGGGCTGTTTTCTACTTTCTGACCACTGGTCAGGTTGGTTCTGCATCCAACATGGCAGATAAAACTGAGGGGCACAACCCCACATGGAAAAGGATAAACATCTTGTGGGTCAGAAGTGGGGCAGCATGGCGATAGGACCAGGGTTAAGCCATGGCAGTGACCAAGACAGACCCCAGAAAAAGGACATCTGGGATGTGGGCAGAGATGGAGCCACACAGAGAAGCCTGGCTATGGCGCCCCCCCAGAGCCTCTGGGTGTTGGGAGTCCAGCATAGACTGTGATGAGCTCAGCAGACGGATAGAAGTCACCAAAACACTAAAAAGAGTAGTAAGTGCAGAGAGGATGGTCCCTTCCCCAGGTGCACAAAAGCCTGAGGACACACGGAAGAGCTGGCGTGGTGGAGGATGCCAGCAAGACCCAGTGGTAGACCTGAAATCCTCATAGCACTGTCTTAGCGGTAGAGTCTGACAGTGTGCTTAAGATCCTGAACTAGCATGCATTAGAAAACCAGCTGAAAGGACAGAAAGGGGTGAAGCCGGTCGTGTGTAATCACAGGTAGCAGATGGGCGGGCGAGGCGCACCAGGTTCAGGACACTGTACCTCATTGGTATTTCCATTTCCCGAGCTGGGTAGTGGCTATAGAGGTTTGCATTGATATCTATACTTTCATATGCCAGAAATATGTGGCAATTTAAAAAAAAAAGTTTTCAGAATTCCTGGAAATTAAACATCATTGAGCTCATCATCTCAGTAACTGGGTAAACAAAATGTGGTACATACATGCATGCAATAGAAGACTACTCAGGCAGTAGTAGAAATGAATACATGCTTCAGTATGGGTGGAGCTGGGAGACCAGTATTACATGACCTCACTCATAAAAAAACAAATGTATAGAAGCCAAAGTTTATCGGTGACCCTCGGAAACCCTGTACAGGGTCGCTATGGGTCGGACCCGACTCGATGGCACTTAACAACAACAACAACAACAACTAGGGGAAAGGGGGGTGGGGGGGTAGAGTCCCTGCCGAGGCTGCTGATGTACAGTCAAGCCGTCATAGGATTTGCTTCCTTGTTTTGTAGGTGTGCAGTCCTAGTTTCATGGAACATCCCATGGCTTAATAACCTGTTGAGTGCTTCTGTTCTGTCTCCTAGTTCACTGCATAGTGCCTGAGGCCTTACAAGCTAACAAGCCGCCATCCAAGTCAGCACAATTAGTTTCTCTTCACCTCGGGCAACAGAGGAAGGTGGATCAGGAATAGGAGAGCATTGAATGTGTGACTAATCGCCTCCATCAACAGCTGCTTCCTTTGGCAGGGTACCAGGACTGGATAATACCCAGATAACACTACTGTATTTTTTGATGAGGGATTCTATAGAATTCGGATTAAGAGGAGAAATGCAGAACAGAATTTAATATTATCATGGGATCCAGGCTTTGTGAACCTCTGAAACTATTGCCCTGAAGATAGTCAACTTTCTTTATGGGATCAAAGTGATAACAGCAACTTGAAAGATTAGATAAGAGCTTTAGGGACTGAATTTATGGTCGGGTAGGAAGAACAACTCAGAGGAGGAGGTTGCACAACTCTTAGAAAAATAATCAATGTCACTAAGGAGCTCTGGTAGCGTAGTGGTTACGAATCGGGCTGCGAACCTTAAGGTCAGCGGTTCGAAACTACCAGCTGCTCCGTGGGAGAAAGATGAGGCTTTCTACTCCCGTAAAGGTTTACACCCTCGGAAACCCTATACAGGGTCGCTATGGGTCGGAACCGACTCGATGGCACATAACAACAACAACAACAAAAGTTGTACACTTGGAAGGGAAAGCAGACTATTTCTGACTGTGTAGCCACTGAAAACCTTAGGAATAAAATGACAGCAGAACATTGTCAGATGTAGTACCAGAAGAGGAGCTCCGCAGGCTAGAAGGCACTCAAAATACGAGACGGGGAAGAGCTGCCTCCTCAAAGTAAAGTTGACTGTGAGGATGCTAATGAGTAAAACGTTGCGGCCTTCATTTGCTGATGGGGCACAACTCACAATGAGAAGAAACACTGCAAACATTCATTAATAATCGAACCATCATCTGAAGAACAGATTTGATGCCTTAGACACTAATAACCAAAGACCAGAAGAGCTGTAGGAAGATATGAAGAGCACCATGCAGGAGGAGAACAAAAGGTCATTAAAAAGACAGGAAAGATTTCTTAAGCACATGGATTTTGAAAAAATACAACATATGCTGTTAAGTGCCGTCGAGTTAGTTCACACTCATAATGAATCTGTATAGGGCTTCTAAGGAGCGGCTGGTGAGTTTGAACCACCAACCTTGCAATTAGCAGTCTGGTGCTTATATCTACAGCGCCACACCAGGACTCTAATACAATTTATGAAATTGCTTATTTTTATTCTAAATTGTCCTTTTGTTTAGCATTAAAGTAGAAATATTGCAGTCTGAGTCATGGGAAGTTTTCCTTACATTGATGCTCTTATCCACCCAGCCCCTGATGAATAGGTGTGTGTCTATCTGGGAAGGAGAGCAGTAAAGTAAGAATTTGGAGGGAATTTCTAACACTAAGAGCAGGCTTTCATTCTGACCTATCATAAAGTAAGGTGATTCCCTAGAAAAGCTAACAGATTTTAAACAGTTACAAGAAAACAGTTGTTTCCAATCCTGAAGTTCAAAACAGATTGCCTCTTGAAATTTGTTTTTTGCTGCCCTTGGATTTCCTCAGCCACCTTGTGGTTTCAGTCAAACAGAAGTCCTATCCCTGATCTTTTTGTCAGTGATGCTTCTAGATTTGGGAAATTTTCTAGGCTATTGACAAGTTTGATGGTGCAATTTCAAAATTGATGTTATTGATTAATGCTTGAGTTGGTAAACAAAGCAGTTTAAAAGCTATGCTGTAAAGTACAAATAACAACGGCTACTTTTTCTTCTCTCCATTTTCCCTGTCGTTTCTGTTGTGCTTGTAGTTTGTCAAGGTCATCAGTGGTACTTCTTACTAATTGTGTTTTCAGTGATGTGCAATGCCCAATATCCCTATTCATCAAAAAAATAAACAGAAATATCCTGGGGAATTAAAAAAAAAGGAAAGAAAAAAGACCAAAATAGATGTCAGAAGAGACTCTGAAACTTGCTCTCCAGTATAAAGATGCTAAAGCAAAAGGAAAGAGCTAAACAGAAAATTTCAAGTGAAAGCTTGAGAAGACAAAGTCAGGTATTACTATGAAATGTGTAAACATCTGACGTTTGAAAACCAAAAGGGAAGGACATGCTCAGTATATTCAAGCTGAAAGAATTGAAAAAAAAAAAAATTCAAGATTCGCCTTACAATATTGAATGATTCAGAATCCTGGTGTGGCACTGTAGGATAAACTTTGGACCACAAGGTCAGTTTGAATCATAAAGCTGGCGGTTCAAACCCACCAGCTGTGCCTTAGAAACCCTATACAAGATTGCTACCAGTCAGGACTGACTCCACCGCACTTAACAATAACAGCAAATGAGCAAAATGTTGAATGATGAAGAAAACATCAAAAGAAGATGAAAGGAATACACAGAGTCATTGTACAAAAAATAAATGATAGGTCTCTAACCATTTCAAAACGCAGCATATGATAACCAGTGGTACTAAAGGAAGAAGTCTAAGCTGCACTGTAGGAATTGGCAAAAAACAAGACTCCAGAAATGGATGGAATAGAAACTGAAATCTTTCAACAAACTGAGGCAGCACTGGAGGCACAGATTCATCTATACCAAGAAATTTGGAAGACAGCTACCTGGCCAAATGACTGGAGGAGGACCTTATTTGTGCCCATTTCAAAGCGAGGTGGCTCAACGAAATATGGAAATCATCAAAAAAATATCCTTAATATCACATGCAACTAAAATTTTGTTGAAGATAATTCAAAAATGGTGCAACAATACATTGACAGGGAGCTGCCAGAAATTCAAGCTGGATTTAGACAAGGATGTAGAGCAAGGAACATCATTGCTGACATCAGATAGATCTTGGTGAAAAGCAGAGAATACCACTAAGATGTTGATTTATGCTTTATTGACTATGCAAAGGCTTTATGCAGATCATAAAAGCTATGGATAACATTTCAAAGAATGAGTATTCCAGACATTTAATTGTGCTCATGAGGAACCTGTACATAGACCAAGAGGCAGTCATTAGAATAGAACAAGGGGACACTAAATGGTTTAAAATCAGAAAGGTGTGTGCAAGAACTGTATTCTTTCACCATACTTATTCAGTCTGTATGCTGAGCAAATAATCCGAGAGGCTGAATTATGAGGAGAAAAATGTGGCATCAGAATTTAAGGAAGACTCGTTAACAACATGCAATGTGCAGATGACACAACTTTGCTTGCTAAAAGTGAAGAGGATTAAAGACTGATGAAGGTCAAAGCCATCAGTATGGGATGTAAAGAAAACAAAAATCCTTACAACTGGGCCAACAAATAACATCATGATAAATGGATAAAAGATTGAATTTGTTATCATGACTAATTACGACTGTCACAACTGTAAAGGTAGAAGTTTTATAACTAAAAGGGGGTAATAGTGAATCTTGCTGTCCAGGAACAGAGGACTCTATCCAGACCACAAGCGAAACGTGGGACCCTGTCCAGAGAAGCAGCAACACCAGAGATGGAGGCAGATATGAGGACATGGAGAGAGGGAACAGCTGAGGACTCTAGACTTATGGAAAGAGAGGGACTGAGTGCTGGTGGCCAGGAGGCAGGCTTACAGAATGTGCCCTTTGGTTGTTTAAGTGATTATATTTTCCGGAGTGTTTTTGTGTACATCACAAAAAGAAAAACAGAGGGACTAGAAGCAAATACTGTTGAATGATGATGCATGGAGGAGATTGTAATCATTACTATGAAACAATGAGTGTAAAACCGATGTACTCTCTTGTAAACTGTCACTCAAGTCACAATAAAAACTTTTTAAAAAATTAAATTAAAAGATTGAAGTTGTCAAAGACTTCATTTTGCTTAGATCCATTATCAAGACTCATGGAAGCAGCAGTCAAGAGATCAAATGAAGTATTGCATTAGGCAAATCTGCTGCACAAGACCTCTCTAAAGTGTTCAATGTGTTGATGGTAGATCCAAGTAAAATGAAGTCTTTGACTACTTCAATCTTTTATTCATTGATGATGAGGTTATTTATTGGTTCAGTGCTGAGGATTTTTATTTTAAGTTGAAGTGCAACCCATACCGAAGGCTGTGGTCTTTGATCGTCATCAAAAGTATATTAAGTCTATTCACCTGGTTGGTGGTGGTGGTGGTGATGTGCCATGGAGTCAGTTCCGACTCATAGCAACCCTGTTATAGGGTTTCCAAGGCTGTAAATCTTTACAGGAGCAGAAAGCTTCATTTTTCTCCTGCAGAACCACTGGTAGTTTCGAACTGCTGACCGTGAGAGTAGCAGCCCAACTCTTAACTAGTACACTACCAGAGCTCCTTATTCACCCGCTTGTTGTTGTTAAGTGCCATCGAGTCAGTTCCAACCCATAACAAACCCTATATAGGGTTTCCGAGGAGCAGCTGATGAGCTTGAACCACCAACCTGGCAGTTCAAATGGCTTTCCAGTCTGGTGCATTAACCCACAGCGTCACACCAGGACTCCACATTCACCCGGTAGTAGGTGCCAAAATTTTCAAAAATGTTCAAGGAGAAAAGCATGAATTTGATATACTCTGCCCACTGGCCCACTCAGAAGTGGTCACTGTTGTTTGGGTTGTAGGCAATCTGGTTGTGGGGCTCATGGTGGCCCCTGGGCCTCAGCGCTATCTGACACCTATCTCTCTAGTACTGTCAATGGTCTATAGAGCCGCCAGGTTTGCCTCCAGGTGAGGGGCTTTGAATCCCTTCAGGGACCAGATGATAGGGTGTTTCACAGACCAAACAGAGACAAACCCCCATTTGAGGCTTGAGAGGTGTCCCACCAGAGCCGGGGTCCAAACCTTCCCTCTGACTGCACCCTCAATCCTGAGTGTGGGACCCAGGTGGCAACTCGCCCCAAGTGTGAGAGCTCCACTGTGTGGCCTCCCTCTGGGGGACATGTCGCTGCCTAACACTGTCCTGGTTGCTGCTTCCAGAACTCTTAAAACGCCTGGACGACGTTTCCAACGAAGTGAGGATTGCAGCTGCAGGTACCTTGACTACCTGGCTGAAGTGTGTCCGCAACGATGACAGCAAGTCCTCCTACCAGAGTACCATCCAGTACCTGTACAAGGAGCTGCTCGTGTACCTTGATGACCCGGAGCCCGCCATCCAGGACGTGGTCTTAGGTGAGCCTATCAAATGTGCTGTGTCCGAGAGCCTGGCGGCCTCACACCTGAACTGAAATTGGGAAAATTTTAAACTATTTATTCATTTATTTTTAAAATAGCAGTAAGCCCATTTACACATTAGGATATATGCCATGATTTTGCCAAGCGAAGTCATTAGCAAGAAGAGTGGCATGGGTTTACCTTTTTGCTAGTCTGTAATGTCTAAGTGAATAGAAGACAACTGGAGTTTCTTATCTACTCTGCCCTGGTGGTATAGCATTGAGCAGCTAATCACAAGGTCAGCAGTTCAAACTCACCAGCCACTACATGAGAGAAAGATGAAGCTGTGTGCGTTCATAAAGATTTACAGTCTCTTACTCTATCCTATATGGTCTCTACAAGTCAAACTTTACTCAATGGTAATAGGATTTTGGTTCTATGTGGTGGATGTTATGTACCGTGGGGTCAGTTCCGACTCATAGTGACCCTGTACAGGGTTTCCAAGGCTGTAAATCTTTGCAGGAGCAGAAAGCTTCATCTTTCTTCTGTGGAACAGCTGGTTCTACACTCAGTTGCAAATGCTGTCCTAGCCGAAACTTAATGGCAGAAGGAGTCCCTAGGTGACTTAACTGTGAACACACTTAGCTACCAACCGAAAGGTTGAAAATTTGAGTCCACCCAGAGGCCTTGGAAGAAAGGCCTGGTGATCAGGGCACCATCAGTAGAATCTGTTGTCATTGTGAAGTGCCGTCCAGTCAATTCCGACTCACAGTGACCCTGTATAGGGTTTCCGAGGCTTTAAATCTTAATGGGAGCAGAGTAGGCGGGTTCAAACCGTGGTCCTTGTGGTTCTTAGCCCAGTGCTTACCATATGGAGCTACTACACTAACTCTTATGAAAGCTCAGCCCCTGAAAGCCCCTTGAGGCATGGTTCTACTCTGACACACACAGAAGCGCATGAGGTGACTTGGCAACTGCTTTCTTTAATATGGGAGGAGTCTGGCTTCCCACATAACGTGACTGGAGATGAGTTTTGAATGCTCCTCGAGTAACTGTGGACATTCCCCTTAGCTGTGGCACCAGAGCAGGTTGCTCCCTGAGAGTTCATACACACAGCTTTCCCTGTTTCACTGAGGGCATTGAGTGAAGCATGTGTTTATGTACAGTGAGTCTGCCCTGTTCTGTTAGGGAGACATGTGGACTCTCAGGAGACCCTCCAGGCTCTCAGCTCACTGGGAACCGCCACCTTCCACAAAGCAAAACCTGCTGCTGAGGCAAACAATGCCGCCCAGCCATCCTCAAGGCTATCTGCGAGGGCCTCTCGTTAATGGTCTGCTAGCAGCACCAACAAATTGGAACTCTTACTCCTTTTGTCCTCATTGTGACCGTTAAAAAATGCCCTTGCAGATGTTTTAGTTTTAATAGGAAACATTTCTGCCTATTGGACAGAAATGCTTTTTCTTTTTTTTGTAGCCTTTTGTAGCCACGAGTTCTGCATCTTTTTGTAGCCATGAGCTCTGCATCCACAGATTCAGCCAACCACAAATCAGAAGTGTTCGGGTGATGGGTGGTGGAAGAAAAACAAGTGGTGAATGCAGTCCCTCACAGACTAAGGGAGGGTACTACAGTGCAATTTCCAGAACATTTGCATTGTAAGTAATCGAGGCACGGCTTACTGTACACAAGAGCATGTGCGTAATTTATGTGCAAATACTATGCCATCTCATACAAGGGACTTTGAGCATCTGGGCAGTGTGGCCTGTTACCAGTTTCCCTGTAGACATGGAGATATGGCTATATTCAGAAACCACTAACAGGTGGCTGTGATACTTTTTCCTGGCATGTCTTATGTGCTTGGCTATTTTCCAGAGGTACTTAAGGAGGGCAGTGTCCTGTTCCCTGAGATCCTGGTACAGGAAACTGAGGCTGTCCTTCACAAGCACCGCTCCCCGGCCCACTGCGAGCAGCTCCTGAAGCACTTGCAGGCCCTGGTGGTCGCGCACTGACCACTCTCAGATCGGCGCCTCAGACCAGTGCCAGCGCCCATCTTCCACGGGGCACCTCTGTCAGCAGCGAGGGCACTCACAAGAAGACTGTGACAGCCAGAAGAATGTCATCCCCACACAATGTATCCCTTAGTCTCCAGGGACCGGTGGTCTAGCACCCAGCCTTTCTGAAACAGCGTTCACCAATGGGGTCCATATTTGTACGCCTCTTCAGACCGTTCATTAAGAGATCTGCTGATGATCTACAGACAATTCGAAGTTAAACTAAATGGCATCCCGGCAGCCAAGTCAGCCCTACTGTGATTCCCTTTTTTGGGCCCCAAGTGCACAGCTCTGCCCTGGATGACTGGTTGTGCTTGCTGACATGCCTAGGAAGAATGTTCTTGACTATTTTTATAAAGCCGAAGTAAATTTAAAAACTCTTCATCTATTTTTGGGTTCTATCTCTTGAAACTTAACTATCTCAGTGAGCAGACTAAAAGCAATTTGAAATCTCAAGAACTGTTTGTCTATGAAACTTCCCATTTTAAATACACTGGAATTTAAAGTGATAAAGATACATACAATGGTTTTTTTCTGAAGCCAGTAATGCTTATAATAGCTTCTAGTATTGAAAATAAAATCATATATTTTTTTGGTTGCTCTCTTATACCTAGCAGTAAAGTAAAATTATATTTTCGTTTCTAACCCTTTCCACACCCAAGTGCCTGCAAGATTTTGTTTCAAGTGGGTATTGTTTGCATAAGCCAGTATTTATGTTAAAGTAAGGGGGGGGCGAAAATGCTGTGTGTTTTCCAGCCACCAAATATTAACATTTATGTTTTAATGTCCAAATTTTTAATTAAAACTATTTATAATTATTTTGTGTGCCTGTGTCTTAGTTTTCCAGTGCTGCTGTAATACCACAAGTGATGGTTTTAGCTAATTTAAATGGATTATCTCACAGTTTAGGAGGCTAAAACTCTGAATTCAGGGCGCCACTCTTCCACTATTCCCTTAGCCCTCTTTCTCTGCATCCATAGTTCCAAGAGTGGTTACCTAACCCGCAACATTAGCATCCCCTGGGATTGTTAGAAATGCATGTTATCAGGCCTCAGAGCAGCCCTACCTCATCTGTCAGCCCTACCCTGGGTGTTTCGGATGTGTGAGGACCCTGCCTGACACCAAACACTGACCCGTCCAGTGTTCTCTGTCTTCCATCAGCCATTAGGTGTTAGGGTAAGGCTTTCTTTCTCTGTTGGCTCTGAAGATAGGTCCTTGTCTCCTTTCAACATCTGTAGGTGGTCTTCCTTAGAGATCACCATGGATTGTGGTATCCATCTTCCCCTGGGTCTAGGAGGTTTTCAGACACCCTGCACCTGGCTCTTCTTTCTTGGGGGTAGGAGGTCCCTTCCTCTCTGATCCCTTCTATCTCTCTCAGAATAAAAGGAAATGCAGGCCACACCCAGGGAAACCCCTTTCATTGGATCAGGGCTGTGACCTGAATAAGGGTGTTGTAGCCCAACCTCATCTCCTTACAACTGACTCGCTGATCACATTAGGTCACATCATGGATGATTACATTACTGTCCAATTACAGAAGCATGGCCCAGCCAATATGACAAATATTCTGAGGGGTACATAATTCAATCCATGTCAGCCTATCGTTACCAAATTTGGTACTGAATTTGGTAACCAGCGTTTTTAGAAATATCTGATTTTTTCCTTGGATTGACCTCAGCCAGCTGCAGAATTCTGGGCCTCTCGGCTGGGAGGGCTGTGGAGTCTCAGTGTAATGTGATTTCTGGACACCAGGTGGCAGAAGGCTCCACTATGGCATTGCTGAAGCTGCCCTCAAGTCTTCACCTGGAAAAGGGCTGGAGGGAAAACAAAACCCTGGGGGAAGGGAGGGGACTGAGGGTCTGAATCTGTGCCTAGACCCCATCCTTGCAGCCCAGATCCCATGGGGAGGCATTCCTTGCACTGCAAGTTGGAACCACCTTTCTGTCTCCATCTAATTCTGAAGTCCTCATTACTGCTTTCTGAGCGCAGTTTCCATAACTGATAGCCAGGAGGTTTATGTTGTTAAGTGCCATTGAGTTGGTTCCGACCCATAGAGATGCTATATAGGGTTTCCAAGGAGCAGCTGGTGAGCTTGAACCACCAACCTTGCAGTTCAAATGGCTTTGCAGTCTGACACATTAGCCCATAGTGCCACACCAGGACTCCAGGGGGGTTATGTTGTTAAGTGTTGTCGAGTCGGTTCCGACCCATAGCGACCCTCTAGAGGGTTTCCAAGGAGCAACTGGTGAACTTGAACCACCAACCTTGCAGTTCAAACCGACTGTGCAATCTAGCGCATTAACCCACACTTCTTTAAATTATCTCTTCCACCAATTCCGTAGTTTCCCTTAGCTCTCTTTCTCTGCTGTTTTCTTAAAGGTTCCTAAAGAGTTGACATCCATAGTTCTCAGAGAGTGGTTACCAAAGCCACAGCATCAGCGCCCTCTAGGAATCTTAGAAATGCAGAGACCTCCATTGTCCTTCTGGGATGGGACCTAGAAATCAGTTCCCCCACACCTATCCCTGGGTGTTCCCCTGCCTGAGCCCCAAGAACTGACCCGTCTAGTGCTCTCTTCTGTTTTTAGTCAGCCATTAGGTATCTCAAGAACCCAAAATAAACAGCAGCAGGCTTAGCTGGGAGGACAAGGTTCACCTGGTCAGCAGTGGGCCTGCCTGGTGAGAATAGGCTAGGTTGGTATGCCATTGCTTTCTGGCTGTCCAGCCCAGCTTCCAGTTAGCAGACGTGATTTGCGAGTGGGACAATGGAAAGAAAGAGCAGTGTGTTTTAGTTTCTACCCATTTTTAAAATGAGATACTCAGACATCATTACAACTAATCAGTGCAAAATGGCACAGTGTTAACAGGTTATAAGTGTTCAGAGACACAACTTCAGTCTTCAAAGATACGCTATGCCCTCTGCACTAAATTCTTAGAAATTCTTACAAACTCTTCATCCAATTCAACACCACATGCCAGGTGGTGAGGAAGCAGAACAAACTGCAGCCTCTTAAGTTGTCTGAAGTACCATAAATATACCTCAAAGTTCACCCGTTCTAGAGTAGAGCAACCATCACTACAATCCAGTTGTAGAATACTTCCATCGCCCCGAAGCCTTCTGATTTGTCCATCAGAGCCCCAGTTAATACTGGGCCAAACTCTCAGCTCACTGGTCGGCACACCTGTTTCTGTTGCATAGAGAAGCCTGTTGAGAATCCCAAAGCAAAAGGTCTATCAAAGCACAAAGATCTGTACCCAAGTATACACAGTAGCTTTAGTCTAGCCCCAAACTGGAAGCAATCCAAATGCCCGTTAGCAGCTATGAATAGATAACCTGTACTATGTCCACACAATAGGGTACTACATTGTAATACAAAGGAACAGATAACTGATGGCCGCTGCAACGTGGCTGGCTCTCACAGACATTATGCTGTCTCACAGACAGACGTATGAACGTCCATGGAATTCTAGAACAGGCAAAGCTGTTCTCCAGCTCCCTTTGTTCATCACTGCATCACCGATGTGTACCTAGGAGCTCACTATGCTATTCTGTGTGTGTGTGTTTATGTGTAGTGTTTCATAATGAAAAGTATTTAAACGGTTTAAAAGATAAAAAAAAAAAAAAAAACACCATCTGGCTGAGCTCAGAAAGCAGACACAAAAGCTGAGTATTCTGGGAGGGTGGCTCCGCTAGACAGAAGCAGGAAGGGCGGTGTCCCCTTGATCGAGGGTTGTCTTTCCATTACCTCCCAGCCAGCCTGGGAACTTAAAGCTTCTCTGAAAGTCATGATTCCACCCTGATTTTTTTCCCAACTTCCAGGATTCTCTAGAGAGAATCATGAGACATAACAAAAGAAGGACATCACTGGATGTTACATCGGGTGGTGTGCTTCCTTTTTGTCTTCCAGACTTGAGTTGTTGATCATTTTAAAGGATTTTAACGCCCACAGGCAGTGCTGTTACAGACAGCAGTTGCTATCACAGAAGGGACCCCATCAGCCTCTCTCCTTTGACTTAGGCATGACCTTGGCTCTTGCGCCCCAGGACTCTAACTCTTCTGTGACTCTTCCTCTAATAGTGCTAGAAGCCAGCCTGGTTACTGAGACCTGGAACTTGCCCCAAAGGGCAAAAGCACTTGCTAGTTTGTTCTTAGCTTCAGGGTTTTCTTAATGACTTGGAAAGTGTAATTTAAAGAGACAAGGCAGTTGCTGATTCTTGGCTAACAGCAAATGGGAAACTGTAGACAGAAGAATCTATTTAGAATTCTAGGTGTTCTTTTCCTGGCCTAATTGCAGGCACAATTATCCTTTGGGGCTATAGATTCGTTTTCTTATATTTCCATTCTTCAGAAAGTGAGTTGACAGTTTTGGCTAAGATGGAAAGTAAAGAGAGGTGATTAACGACAGCAAATGTAAAATGAGGGCAAGCTTTTGAAATGTGTGTAGGGGAACTGAGCTTGGCACAAATGTCAGGACTTTTTTGGACACTGTAAATGAAAGGCATTAGAATTGAGGTTTTCACCCTTAAATCCAATTCTTTGGGGCTCAATGTGCATGCCAAGGTATTTCAGTTGTATAATGAACCTACGCATCAATCCTGCTGACCCTGCAACTGAGCTGACAAAGGCTGTGTAAGGAATGGCCACCACCTGTTGAAAACAGTTACCTCGGCCAACTTCACTAGCTGTTGAGAAGCAGCTTTGACCTTTGTGTTAGGGTGAAAGTGTTAGCAACCAACACTTCTCATCCAAGTCCTTTAGCCTGTTCCCCTTTTATTTGTTCCGGAAAGTATTTAGAAAAATTCGTATACAACTTAAAACCCGTGATAACGTTGAATGACAGGTTGGCCATCGCTATTTCGGAGTATAAAATTCCTACTCACTGCAAAGCCGTTTGAACTGCAAGGTTGGCAGTTCAAGCTCACCAGCTGCTCCTTGGAAACTCTATACAGGGTCACTATGGGTCAGAACTGACTCGACTGCATGCAACAACTACAAGACCAAACAACAACTATTCCTAGTCATTCTAAGGACTTAACACTGAGGTGTATGAAGATTGGGTAGTATCCCAAGATTCACACCCTATTCTCTTACAACTCACTGACAGGATTTGGTCAGACTCTAAGCCCAACAGCCAACTTCTCTCCCCCAGGGGCCCTCTTTGTACTTGTTCAACGTTCCTGCTTTCACATTAAAAAGGGGGGAAAGTGCGAACAGAGAAGCAACAAGAGTTGGCGGATACATGCAGACCATTGACTTGGTGTCATTTGGGAGTCCTCTGCCTGCTGCTACGGTTCTGCCATCTGTCGCCAGCTCTGGGGCCCACCTGCTTCTGGAAGCCACGGGTCAGCTGTTCTGGGTCTGTGAGGGCGGGTTGGAGGGCGCTTGTCCTCGAGTTGAGGGAAGGCGAGCTCCCACCTGCTGCGGGCTGACCTGACCAGCATCCCTCAGCAAGTGTCCACGGTCCACAACATTCTTCATTCGACAACATGGACGGAGGACTCGAAGCCCTCAGATGCCCAGGTCCCATCTGACTAGCAGTGGCAGTCCAGGCTCATCATGGTCTCGGCCATTAAGAGGGGCAGTGCTTCATGTGGCCATTGACAACGGGGCGCTTGCAACCTGAGAGACGAGCAAACCTAGCGGGCAGTCAGTGAACAACTTTCCCGGTATTGGGGGTGGGGGGGAAGAGCACGTGACTAGGACTCAGCCAATCAGCAGACGCCCTCCGCGATTTGGGCGTGCCTGTTCCATTTGGCGGGTGGTGACACTACGTATAGGCCTTGGTGAGGCAGCTTCAGCCCGGAAGGCATGGATGGCGTTTGGTGATAGTCGCTTCAAGCGCTGAGTAATGCTCCTGAGGCCCCCTCCGTGTCCGTGCCCCTTTGGTAAGTGCCATTTCTGCGTCGGTGATCAAGCAAAATTCTGTCATAACACAAAGACTCCGACTTGTCAGGGGAGCCAGAAGCTAGTGGAGGAGACAGGCCTCTGAGGCCTTCATTCAGAAACCACCCTGCCCTTGTCACGACCACCACCACCTCTGACCAGCATGCCCACCTCACTCCTACCTTTCCAATCTTAGTTCCAAGAAATCCAGTCCCAGCCTTACAGGGAATGCGAGTGCGAGCGAGTCAGGCGGCTCCAGTCAATTCCACACAATTACCCAGACCTGGACCTAGAGTTCTAGATGCCAACTTTCTCCTCAAAAGTTTCAGGGTACAACTTTGTTGCCTGTCAGTTGACAGTTTAATGGTTGTTCTTATGTAAGAGTCCTGAGTTTTGTCTCCAGATGCCATTTAAAGTCTCCGTATCCTTGAGATTTCGAAATTTCCTAAGAGTGAGTCTAGACGGAGGCCTTTTTCAATTCACCTGCTCTATGCTAATGGAACCTTTCAGTATATACATAGACTTCCCCTGGGCGTCGCCTCTGTTTTCTGGAACTTCTGTGCCTGATGTTGAACATCCTGCAGATTGATCCTGTAGATCTCTTGTCATTTCTCATCTCTCTCTCTCATTTCATTATTCTTTGAGGTTCTTTTTGAGTTTCTATAGAGCTCTGGTAGCGTAGTGGTTACGAATCGGGCTGCGAACCTTAAGGTCAGTGGTTCGAAACTACCAGCCGCTCCGCGGGAGAAAGATGAGGCTTTCTACTCCCGTAAGGATTTACACCCTCGGAAACCCTGTACAGGGTCGCTATGGGTCGGCTCCGACTCGAAGGCACTTAACAACAACAACATAGTACTAAATAATATACAGTCTTTCCCTTTCCCCTCTTCTTTTTCCTTCCTTTTCTTCACCTCTTTCCTTCATCCTTATTTTTTTCATGTGCCTCGGAAACCCTGTACATGGTCGCTATGAGTCGGAACCGACTCCACGGCACATAACAACAACAACAACAAAGAGAATTACTTTGTTTTCATTACTACCCTTCTATTAACCTTTATATTTCTATCATTTCGCTTTTTAAAGGTTCTTTCTCTTTAAATCCACCTTATTGAAATGTAGCTTACCTTTTGATGAGTTTTGAAAAAATACACGGTTGTGTAATCACCAACACAATCAAGATATACACGTAGAACATTTCCATTAAAGCCAAAAGTTGTCTTGAACTCTTTCCCACCAAATATAAACCCACCACTAATATGCTTTCTGTCACTGCAAATTAAACTTTTTTCCCCTAGAGTGTCAAATAAGTAGAATCAGACCATTCAGTCTTTAGTATCTTACGTCTTTTGCTCAACATCATTGCTTGTTGTTTGGTGCTATCAAGTCAGTTCCAACTCATAGCAACCCTATACACAACAGGGCAAAACTCGGCCAGGTCTTGCGCCATCTACACAATTGCTATTATCTTTGAGTTCATAGTTGTGGCCACTGTGTCAGTCCATCTCATTGAGGGTCTTGTCTTGCTCTTTTTGCTTACTCTTTATTTTGCAAAGCATGATGTCCTTTTCCAGGGACTGGTCCCTCCTGGTAACATGTCCAAAGTATATGAGACAAAGTCTCACCATCCTTCCTTCTAAAGAGCATTCTGGCTGTACTTTTTCCAAAACAAACTGTGTTTGTTCTTCTGACCATCCATGATACTTTCAATATTCTTCGCCAAAGCCTTAATTCAAATGCATAAATTCTTTTCCTGTCTTCTGTATTCATTACCCAGCTTTCTCATGACTATGAGGTTACTGAAAATACCATGGCGTGGGTCATATGTACCTTAGTCCTCAAAATTACATCTTTTCTCTTTTCACACTAAAGGGGTCTTTTGCAGCAAATTTGCCTAATGCAATGTCTTGATTTCTTGACTGCTGCGTCCAATGAGTGTTGATTGTGGATCCAAGTAAAATGAAATCTTTAATAACTTTAATATTTTTCCCTGTTTATCATGATGTTATTTATTGATCCACTTGTGGGAATTTTTGTTTTCTTTACATTGAGATCCAATGTGATCCATACTGAAGACTGTATTCTTTGATCTTCTTGCTCAACATAGGTTTTGAGATTTATCCATGAGATTTGTCCATTATCCAATACTAATCCATTCCAATTATGGCTGAGGAGTATCAGTTGTATGGATTACCACATTTTTAATCTATGAAGTAGTTGATGGACATTTGGCTTATTCCAACTCAATTACCAATAAAGCTTCTATGAACATTGTATAAATATTGCTGTAGACATGTTTTCATTTCTCTTGGACAAAAATGTTGCTACTGTTGCTGTTAAGTGCCATCCAGTCAGTTCTGACTCATAGCAACTTTGTGTAGGCTTTCCAAGGCTATGAATCTCAGGAGCAGAAAGCCAAATCTTTCTCCTGAATTACCGCTGGTGGGTGTGCACTGCTGACCTTGTGGTTAATGGGCCAGTGCTTATCCTGTAGCTCCACTGCACAGAATGGGGCTCTCTATTGCTCAGCTTTGCTGTTCATCAGAGTAAATTTAAAACCTACCAATCTATGGTGTTCTGCCAGTATTTCTGGGACACCCCCACCCAACCTCTTTTTTTTAAATATTTGCACAACTGATTTGAATGGTACAGATAATATTAAGCTACACAGGAAAACAAGAAAATGACAGTGAGTAAGTGGCAAATTGAACAAAAAAAAAAAAGGCAATGAATTTCAAAGAAGACAGTACTTAAAGCAATATAAGACAATACCTAGGATTGGAATTTCTGGATTTCATGGATATTACTTCCGTAGACCATCAATTGCTCATATGCAACTTCAGCCTGAAGCTGAAAAAAATTAAAATAAATCAATGAGAGCTAAAATATGACCTTGGATGTCCGGCAAAATGGTAGAATAGGCAGATGCACTCCACAGACCCTCTATAACGAAGATACAAGAGACAAAGTAAAACATACACAGATGAAAATTCTGACACCATGAACTTCAGAAGAAAGGTTAGAGAGGTGGATGGAGTGCTTGCTGGGAGGAGAGGCCAAGCAAGGATGATGAGAGAGGGAGACTGGCTGGTGAACGGCTGGTCAGATATAGCTCCACCATTTTGTGAGCAGCTTTGGCAGCAGGAAAGGTCTATTAGAGCAGATTCACGTGGATGACCGAAAAAGTGCAATTTCTTCTTTTCCCACATGCTCCACTGCTGACCAACCAGAAGTGTGGCCAGCAGACCCTGTTCTCCTAGAGTTCAGAGCCAAGTGATTGGGAGTTATACCAGTGTGAGGTGGTATGCCACTTTGATGCCTGGATTCAGGTGGGCTCAGCCCTAGACCTACAAAACCCTCAGGGCCACCAGACCAGCATTTAACCAGTCACCTTGCCCCGAGCTTTCCTGTGGTCCTAATAGACACTGAAATCAGCTCAATCAAGGGCCCCCACAAACCACTTCTGGATTGAGTACTCTGAACGTAGATAGCACTGAGGCCAATAGGAACTCCATCTAGGGCCAGGAACTCTTCTGTCACATCCCTTTCACGATCACCTGTGAGCTCCTTGAATTGCAGGTACCCACCAGAGATTTCTCTCCTCTTCATCCAACAACTGCACTGTCTGTTTTTACAAATATGACAAATTCACAATGCCACAGAGACAATAGACAATTTTAACTCACACAAAGAAACATGAGAGAATGACTCAAATATTTTCTGCAGAGTCAGAAGATGTTTCTGAGAAAGAAAGGCAATAGAACTAACTGAAAAAGAATTCAAATAATGAAAATTAGGTACCTTGAAAGGATCAAAAGAAAGATCCAGAAAAGCAAGGAGGACACAATAAAACTTCAGAAGAATTCAGGAAAACACTACAAAACCAAACAGACTAAATAAATACAAACTTTGAAACAATACAAAACCTGTGATTAGAAATCTAGATTAAGACTGAGATCTCAGAAATGGACAATACATTGAAAGGGCAAAGGAATAGATGCAAATCAATGGAGGCCCAAATTAGTGAGCTTGCAGATAAATCTCTCAATACTAGTATGCTAGATGAACAATCAGAAAAAAGAATGAAAAGGTCCAAAGAAAGCTTAAGAGTTATGTGGGATATCATGAAGAGGAACAACTTACAGGTGATTGGATTTCTAGAACAGAAAGAGATAAACAAAGAGAAAATTGTCCAAGATTTTTGAAAGAAAGCTTCCCTAAATCATGAAAAATGAGAAGATAAGCATACAAGAAGCTGAATGAACCCCAAAAAGGATAGATCCCAAAAGAAAGTCACCAAGATATATCATAATCAAACTTTCCAAAATCAAACACAAGGAAAGAATCCTGAGAACAGCTCAGGGAAAAATGAAGTTACATACAAAGGAGAACCATAAGACGAAGCTCAGATTTCTCAGCAGAAACTATGTAGGCAAGAAGGCAAAGGAATGACATATGCAAAACTCTGAAAGAAAAAGATTACCCACCAAGAATCGTATATCCAGCAAAGCTGTCCCTCATATACAACGTTGAAATTAGGACATTTCCTGATAAACAGAAATTCAAGGAATTTGTAATGACTAGGTCAACTTTACAAAAAATGCTAAAGAGTGTTCTTTGGTCTGAGAATCAGCGACAGCAGATAACAACATGAGGTTATCATACATGACATCTCACCACCCAGAACTCAATCTAGATATAGAAATATTTAAAATAAAACAAACCTACAAGACTGAAAATAGGGAACCAGAGATATCAATGTATAATGAAGTCAACTACAAAGCAAAAGGAGGGAATAATGTAGAAACAGAACTTCCAAATGGCAAGAAAGTCAAGTAGATTTCAAGCTGAAACAGACTGTTTTAAGCAGGGAAAATGTTAATAAAGGGTAACCTCAAAGAAAAATAATATACCTACACATCAAAAAGAGGAAAATTAGAAAGATTTAGTAAACATAGCACAACAGAAATGAAAATGCAAAGAAAACCCACAAAATGAACACAGAATAGAAAATTATGTGGGACAAAGAATCCAGCACCACACACACACACACAAATACCTACAGAAAAATGACAATAATTAATTTACACTAATCGATAATTACACTGAATGTAAATGGATTACATTTCATGTCAAGAGACATGAAAAGCAGAATAGATAAGAAAATAGGATCCTTCAATATGCTGTCTACAAGAGACATATCAAAAGGTGGAGACAGCCTAAATGCCCATCAACAGAAGAATGGTTAAACAGTCTTTGGTACATACACACAATGGAAAACTATAAAACATTAAAGAATAACAATGAACCTGTGAAACACCTCACAACATGGTTGAACCTGGAGGACATTATGCTGAGTGAAATTAATCAATCACAAAGGCACAAACATTGTATGAGACCAATGTTACAAAAAGTTAAGAAAAGGTTGTCTTGATAAAAGAAACCATATAGGATGATTATGGGGGAAGCAGGGAGGAAGGTAAATTATTCATGGGCTAGAGGATAGATGCATGTCAGGGTAGACAATATACAACAAGAGGGAGGTAGCGGAGACACAGGGAGGAATGCAATAGTTAAAGTGAATAGAGGTAGATGCACTTGTTAACTGTTGGTACATGGAAGCGCTTGCAATCATGTAGTGAAGCAAAGTATGGTTTGTTGAATGTAAAATTGATGATCTGCTCTGCAAACATTCATTTAATTCACAATAAAACATTTAAAAATAATAATAAAATATGATCTTGAACATATCCCACCTGATTTTAGAGATTATCTCAAGAACAGATTTGAGGCATTAGACACTAATGACCAAAGGCCAGAAGAGAACATCATACAGGAAGAAAGCAAGGCATCCTTGAAAAGACAGGAAAGAATGAAAAGACCAAAATGGATGTCAGAAGAGACTGAAATTTACTCTCCACCATAGAAATGCTAAAGTGAATGAATGAAATGAAGAAGTGAAATTGCTGAAAAGAAAATTTCAAAGAGCAGCTCAAGAAGACAAAGCAAAGTATTAATGAAATGTGCAAAGACCCGGAGTTAGAAAACCAAAAGAGAAGAATATACTCAGCATTTCTCTAGCGGAAAGAACTAAAGAAGAAATTCAAGCCTCAAGTTGAAATAGTGACGGATTCTATGGAGAAAATATTAAATGGTGTAGAAACATCAAAAGAAGATGGAAGGTATACACAGAGTCACTGTATCAAAAAGAAATGGTAGAGAGAGCCCTGGAGTCAAAGCCAGTTCCCGTTCCAGTTTTGCCACAGCCCACCGCCTCCTCTTCCTCTTTCAACATGGCAGATGCCGCTGTGTCCTTCGCCAAGGACTTCTTTGCAGGTGGAGTGACCACAGCCATCTCCAAGACCGCGGTAGCGCCCATCGAATGGATCAAGCTGCTGCTGCAGGTGCAGCATGCCAGCAAGCAAATCACCACAGATAAGCAGTACAAGGACGTTATTGATTGTGTAGTTCGGATCCCCAAGGAGCAGGGAGTCCTGTCTTTCTGGTATGGTTACCTGGCCAGTGTCATCAGATACTTCCCCACCCAAGCTCTCAACTTTGTTTTCAAAGATAAATACAAGCAGATCTTCCTGGGTGGTGTGGACAAGAGGACCCAGTTTTGGCGCTACTTTGCCAGGAATCTGCCATCCGGTGGTGCTGCTGGGGTAACATCCTTATGCTTTGTGAACCCTCTTGATTTTGCCCGTACCCATCTAGCAGCTGATGTGAGGAAAGCTGGTGCTGAAAGAGAGTTCAATGGCCTTGGTGACAGCCTGGTTAAGATCTCCAAGTCTAATGGGATTAAGGGTCTGTTGTTGTTGTTGTTAAGTGCCATCGAGTCGGGTCCAACCCATAGCGACCCTGTACAGGGTTTCCGAGGGTGTAAATCTTTACAGGAGTAGAAAGCCTCATCTTTCTCCCGCGGAGCAGCTGGTAGTTTCGAACCGCTGACCTTAAGGTTCGCAGCCCGATTCGTAACCACTACGCTACCAGAGCTTTAATGTGTCTGTGCAAGGTATTATCATGTACCGCACTGCAAAGGGAATACTCACATCTTTGTCAATCTGTCACGGCTATGGCCATGTTGACTTCCTACCCATTTAACACCGTTTGTCATCTCATGATGCTGCAGTCAGGGCACATAGGAACTGATATCATGTACACAGGTCCCTTGACTGCTGGAGGAAGAGTGCGTGTGATGAAGGAGGCCAAGCCTTTTCAAGGGTGCATGGTCCAATGTGCTCAGAGGCATGGGTGACGCTTTTCTGCCTGTCTTGTATGATGAAATCAAGAAATACACATAAGTTCTTTCCTAGTTTGTTTTCCCCTGTGAATGGGCATGTTGTATTATAGAACACATCTTGAGCATTCTTGACAGACTGTTGGCTGTCTGTATCCATGGCAACGATCTACTGATTGAAAATGGGAATCAATAATATTCGTCTGACCAATTTTCTCCTAAGCCATTACCATGATGATACTGATGATGATGATGATGGGACTCAACTGTATTTTTTATTTCAGTCACTCCTATTAAGGAAAAATTTGAAGGAATAAGAAAAGGAAGAAATGGTAGATGTCTAACCATTTCAAGAGGTAGCATATGATAAAGAACCAATGGTACTGAAGGAAGAAGTACAAGAGACAAGTCACTCAAACAGAACAAGGGAACACTGAATGATTAAAAAGCAGGAAAGGTATGTGTCAGGGTTGTATAATTTCATCTTCCACCATATTTATTCAACCTGTATGCTGAGCAAATAATCTGAGAAACTGGATTATATAAAGAAAAATGTGGCATCAGGATTAGAGAAAGAATCATTAATAATCTGAGATATGCAGTTGATGCAAACTTACTTGCTGAAAGCAGGGGACTTAAAATATGTACTGATGAAGATCAAAGACCGCAGCCTTCAATATGGGTTGTACCTCAGTATAAAGAAAACAAAAATCCTCACCACATCCAGTTAAATGGTTAAAAGATAGACATCAAATACTTCATTTTGCTTGAATCTGCAATCAGCATTTATGTGAGCAGCACCAAGAAATCAAACGAAGTATTGCATTAGGCACATCAGCTGCACAAGACCTCTTTAAAGTGTTCAAGAACAAATATATCAGTTTGAGGACTAAAATGCACCTGATCCAAGCCATGGTATTTTCAATAGCCTCATAGGCAGGTGAACATTATACAATGAATAAAGAAGACTGTAGAAGAACTGATGCATTTGAGAAGAATATTAAAGGTACCTTGGATTGCCAGAAGTACAAACAGGTCTGTGTTGGAAGAAGGGCAGCCAGAATGCTCCTTAAAAGCCAGGATGGTGAGACTTGGTCTCTCATATTTCAAACATGTTATCAGAAGGGACTAATCCCTGGGGAAGGACACCATGCTTGTTAAAGTGGAAGGTCAATGAAAACGAGGATGCTCCCCTCCCACCGCCTCCCAATGAGATGGCTTGACACAGTGCAGCAGCAACAAAGGGTTCAAACACAACAATTGGGAGGATGGCGCAGGACTGGGCAGTGTTTCATTCTGTTATGCATAGGTTCACTATGAGTCCGAAGCGACTCAATGACACCTAACACCACCAACAACAACAGAGCTGCTATTATCAAATCACCACAAACTTGGTGACTTAAAACAACAGAAATGTATTCTCTCATAATTCTAGAAGCTAGACTTTCAAAATCAAGGTCACATGGGACTATGCTCCTTCCTAAGACCCTAGGGAAGACCTGTTCATTGCCTCTTTATAGCTTCTTTTGGCTCCTAGCAATGCTTGACATTCCTTGACACCTAGCAGCATCACTGAAGGTTCTGCTTCTGTCTTCACATGGCCTTCTTCCTGTATGTGTATCTCTGTATCTTCTGCTGATAAAGATACCACCTGATTCAGTTTGAACTCATCTTAACTAGTTAGATCTGCAAAGCCCCTATTTTCCTAGAAGGTTATATTCTGAGGTTCTGGTTGGACATGCATTTGGGGGGACCCTATTCACCTCACTACACATGGCAAGTAATGAGATCACGTAATATACTGTCATTTGACATTTCTGCCAGAAGCCTGAGAGTCCCAGTTGCTCTGAATCTTTCCCAACATTGATATATTCTGATTTTTCCCAATGGTGAACTTTCTTTCTTTTTTTTTTTTATAAAAATATACACAACATTCCTCATTTCAATCTTTTTAATTTTAAACTTTTTAATGGCTATATAAGGAGCTCTGGTAGCATAGTGCTTACAAATTGGGCTGTGAACCTCAGGGTCAGCAGTTCGAAACTATCAGCTGTTCCATGGGAGAAAGATGAGGCTTTCTGCTCCCATAAAGATTTACAGCCTTGGAAACCCTGTATAGGGTCACTATGAGTCGGAACCGACTCTATGGCGCATAACAACAACAAGGAGCTCAGGTAGCGTAGTGGTTACGAGTCGGGCTGTCAACCACAAGGTCAGCAGTTTGAAACTACCAGCGGTTCTGCGGGAGAAAGATGAGGCATTCTGCTCCCGTAAAGATTTACAGCCTCGGAAATCCTGTGCAGGGTCACTATGAGTTGGAACCGAATCTACAGTACTTAACAACAACAAGGAGCCCTTGTGGCACTATGGGTTAGGCATTGGGCTACTAACTGCAAGGTTGGTGGTTCAAACCCTTTGGCTGCTCCAAGGGAGAAAGATGGGACTGTGCTTCTGTAAAGATTTATGGTCTATGAAATTCTATATAGGGTTGCTGTGAGTTGGCGTCAACTCAGTGGCAGTGGGCTTGGGTGGAATTTGTGTGTCGTGAGACCTCATTGTGCCTTCAGTTTGTATTTCTTTCCTAACTGATGTATTAGTTCCTCATATAGCTTTGGTGAAAGTCTATTGGAATCTTATGCCCATTTTTAAATTGTGTTGTCTTTTTATTATAAGAGTTCTTTATGTAATCTAGATACAATTTCTTTGAGATACTTGTATTGAGAATATATTTTCCCAGTCTTTGACTTGCCCATTCATTGTCTTTCTTTTTAACAATATTATGTTTAGAGTAAAAGTTTACACAGAAAATTAGGTTCCTATTTGAAAATTTCTATACACATTGGAGTACTGGCATGACCCTATAAGATAAGCACTTGACTGCTAACCACAAGGTCAGCAGTTCAAACCCACCAGTCGCTCCTCAGAAACCCTATACAGAGTCACTATGAGTCAGAACTGATCCACCGCACTTTACAATGACATACAAATCGTACAGTGACATTATTTACATTTTACACAACATGTCAATACCTTTGCATTGTTTTCTAATTGCTTCGTTTCTAGTGCTCTAATTTCCCTTCCTTTTATCTACTCATCACTGCTTCAGAGTCATTGTTGACATGTTAGTTTCATAGAGATGGTTTGTTAATGAGTCAATGCTGTTGTTGTTGTTAAGTGCTGATGAGTTGGTTCTAACTCATAGTGACTCTGTATAGGGTTTCCGAGGAGTGCTGACCTTGTGCTTCAAACTAACCTTGTGGTCCATTGCATTGTCTTGAAGCGCCATGCCAGGAGGTGATAGTCTTTATTTTGTGTGCCAGTCTTCAGTATAGGTGACCTCAGAGGATAGTTTCAATTCAGAGTTTAAAGTTTCAGGTAATCCTTTAATATTAACTGGTCCAGTAAGTCTTGACTTTAAGAATTTGAGTTCTTTCCACATTTTCTCTCATTTTGTCATGGTGCATCTCTTGTGACCCTAGTCAGGTTGATTGGTAGGATAGCCAGTCACCATCTCCTTCTGGTCTCAGGCTTGATGAGGCCGTGGTTCACGTAGCCTGTCAGCCCTGTAGACTAGCCTTTTCTCTGAGACTTTGGTTTCCATTTTTCTCTTTTACTCCTAGCAAGTACAGACCAAGAGTTGTATCTTAGGTGGCTGCTCACAAGCTTTGAAGACCTCGGATGCCACTCAGCTCACTGGGATACAGAACATGAACTTTGTGACCTATTTTATGCCAGTGGACTGAGTTGTCTTGAGACTGAGGTCCTAAGCCTTCAAGCACAGGAAATTAGTCTGAAAAGGTGTCTTAGAAGGCTCTATAACTGTGTGTCTTGTGAATATATGTCTGCACATACATACTTGTATACGTCTATCTATGCACATGCGTGTATGAACACACCTGTACCTACCCACACATATATGCCTATACACATACATACATATGTGATCATACAGTCATTTTGTGGATATTGTTGTTGGTGTATGTCATATTTGTCATACACACCTTTTTCTCTTGTACCCTTTTTAAGTGGCATCAGTTGTGGGGTCAGGTTGTGCTCTTGCCTATTCATTTTCTTAATCATTTTTTAAATCAAGTCCATTTTGTTGTTTTTTCTTTCATGCTCCATGACCTTTGAATGTTTATCAAAAACATTCTGAGCATCTGAATACCCCTTTTTCACAGCATCCTGTCTCTGCTTTATGTTCTCATATTTTTCCAACAAATCTTTGAGGATTCCATTTGGAATGTTGCAAAGGTTCTCCTTTGTTTCCGAATCACCTCTCTGGAAGTGGTCAGACCATTTGTCTTGATCTTCCTCTTTGGCACTGCTAATGTTCCTGGGCTTTCTCACTGGAGAACAGAGAACATGCGTGGTGATTCCAGGTAACTCCATTTCCTTGGCAGGCCTCTCTCCTTAATAGAAGGGTTGATGGGGAACCCCATGCCCAAGGAAAGATTACCAGGTGTCTGCTCTGTTTGTGGGGATGAAGAGAAGCCATACAGGTGCCAGGTGAAGGAAGGAATTACTTGGGAAGCCAAAGCCCTCTCTGAAAGAGCTCCTGAGGAGTTTGGGTCAATTCCTTTGGCAAAGAGGGGTCAGGCTATTTGAAGAGGAGAAGGCGATGTGTCAGCCACCAGCTGCTCCTTGGTCAGGTATGGGAGGGAGTGGGGTGCCACCTGGGACAGTGTTCCATGCTCAAAGATTTAGTTAATCCCCTTGTTCCCAGTTACACCCCCAGACCTGCCACTTCGAGCCTCAGAGACCACTGGAAAGATAAGCTCCCACCTCCACTCAGCCCCCTGGTGTGGCTATTTTGGGAGGTTTCCTCTACTCCATCTGCCCACACACATTCAACTGCCTTCCATCTTCCTGGAATTCAGTGAAATCTGTCATCTGCTCATGCCTCTCCCTCCCCCTCTCCACCCATTTTCTCCACTAGTCACGTGAGTGAGGACTTACAGAGGTGAGGACACAAATGAGCTGTGCTCACTTCTTCCTCTTGCACTGAGTTCTTGAGTTTAATCCATTGACACAGAGGAAATCCATGTGTTAGTAGGTAGAAAAGGAGGCTTAAACAAGAGTACACATAATATCCACTTAAAAAAATACAGCGAGAAACAAAGACATGTAAACTTGTAGCTGTTAGTAGGTGCTGTCAAGTCCGTTCCAACTCCTAATGACCTATTCACAGCAGAAGGAAACACTCCCTGTCCCTGCACCTTCCTCTCAACTGCTGCCATGTTTGAGCCCATTGCTGCTGCCACTATGTCAGTCCATCTCGTTGGGGGTCTTCCTCTTTTTCTATGACTCTCTGCTTTGTCAAACATGATGTCCTTTTCCAGGGACTGGTCCCTCCTGACAATATGTTCTAAGTATACAAGATCAAGTCTTGTCATTCTCACTTCCAAAGAGCATTATAACAGCACTTCTTTCAAGACATAGCTTCTTAGCCATAATCAAGCACCTTGAGGGACTGAGTCATTGAGCTTCAGAGCTTAGGACGGTAGTCTTAGGGGACACAACATCGCCCATAAAGATGAGGTTCTGCACCTAACGTTGGTGAGTAATGTCTAACGTCTTAAAAACTTGTGAGTGGCCTTCAAGGTGCAACTGTTGGTTTCTTCCTGGCCTGAGCAAAGAGTGAAGAAAACCAAAACTCAACAGTGAGTCCAAAGGGCTAATGGAGCAGATGGACCCTAGCCTCCCTGGGCCATACTAGATGGCGTCTGGCCACCACCAACACTCTGCCCTGGAGAGAGTAGGAGCAAAATGTGGAACAAAAGTCAAAGTGACAGAGAAGACCAGACAGACTTGTCTGATAGAGACTGGTGGAACCTCAAAGCCTTTGACCCTTAGACACTCTTCAAACCTGGCACTGAACCCACTTCCGGAGACCACCTTTCACCAAACAACACACAGGCTTATAAAGTGAACAGTGACACCTATGAGAATGTGCTTCTCAGTACAGTCAGCCATACGAGTCCAGAAGGGCAGCATTTCCCCCAAACAACAGTCAAAGGCAGGAAGGGGCAAGAAAGATGGGCGAATGGAAATAGGAACCTCAGACAGGAAGTAGAAAGAGTACTCTTAAAACACAGAGGGCATTGTAACTAATGTCATGAAACAAAATGTGTACAATTGTTGAATAGAAAACTAATGTACTGTGTGAACTCCCACCTAAACCACAATAAGCCGTGGACCCACCAGCCACTTAAAAGAAACCCTATTCAGGGTCACTGTGAGTCAGAATTGACTCAGCAGAACTTAATAACAACATTTATATGTCTAATCCCCTTGTCGCCAGCTCCACCCCCAGACCTGCCATATATCTTCATATACAAATGGGGAGTCCTGATGTGATGCTGTAGGATAAGCATAGACTGCAAGTCAGTTTGAACATCAAAGATGACAGTTTGAACTCTCTAGCCACTCCTTGGAAACCATATATAGGGTCACTATGAGTTGAAACTGATTTAACGACACTTAATAACAACATATGTCTATGTTGTTATTATAAGTCCTGGTATGTCATTATAAGATAAGCACTGGACTACAAGGTCAGTTTGAACTGCAAGGTCAGCAGTTCAAATTCACCAGCTGCTCTTCAAAAACCCTATATAGGGAGATGGCTATGAGTCGGATCTGACTTGATGGCACTTGACAACAACTATATGTGTGTGTGTATATATATATATTATAATTGTTTTATGGATGACAAAAACATGTTATCCATAAAAGAGTTTAAAAAAAACAACTTGCCATGGACAAGTTTTACATATCTATATCGAGTGTGGCAGTGGTAATGAGGTTGGCCCAGGATCGGACATTGTTTCATTCTGCTGTGCATGGGGTCGCTATGAGTCGGTTCCGACGCGATGGCACCTGACAATAACAACAACAATATATATATGTTGTTGTTGTTGTTATGTGCCATTGAGTTGGTTCTGACTCATAGCGACCCTGTACAGGGTTTCCGAGGCCTAAATCCTTACAGGAGCAGAAAGCCTCATCTTTCTCCCGCGGAACAGCTGGTAGTTTTGAACTGCTGACCTTGTGGTTTGCAGCCCGATTCGTTGTCGGGGACCTTCCTCGACATAGGGGTTTGGTTCACGAG
>NW_006408552.1:19592798-19596280 GCF_000296735.1 Chrysochloris asiatica | reverse complement strand
CTACTCCCGTAAGGATTTACACCCTCGGAAACCCTGTACAGGGTCGCTATGGGTCGGAACCGACTCGACGGCACTTAACAACAACAACAATATATATATATATATATACATACATATATACATACATGTTATCCATGAAAGAGTTAAAAAAAAACAACTTGCCATGGACCAATAAATCAATATGCGTATGCACATGGAAAAATGACAGAATAGACAAAAAAGTCGTATCTCTGGGTGATGAGATTATTAAAGCACTCTATATTTTTTTAATTTAAAAAATAGTTTCGTGTGTTTTTGAAAAACTTTTGTTAAGAACTTGTTAGCTTAGCATAGGGGTCAAAGCCCCAGCCTCTGGAGATTGAGCTCTGAGTTTCTAAGTGTTAGACCAGTTCCTCACCCCCTTATTAGAGCATGAGCTGAGCAAGTCATCTCTGTGAGTTTCAGAGTCCTCATCTGTCAACGTTGTTGTGAGGCACATACCAAGAAGCTAGCAGAGTACCAGGAAGTATTAGATTATCATTGACATGGTGGCCCTTGAGGTTGGCAGTTCGAACCCTCCACCAAATCTCCGGGAAAAAAAATAAGACAGTTTGCTTCTGTAAAGATTGCAGCCTCTGAAGCCCCACAGGGCAGTTTAATGCTGTCTGACAGGCTTGCTGAGTCGAAACCAACTCAGTAGCAATTGATTCACTGTTTGCTGTGTTACTTTTCATCAAGATTTATTGATAATTACCAGTGATGGGAATGCAAAAGTTGGAAAAAAAGAAAGGAAGGATCAGTAGTTGGAAAATATGGCTCTGGTGATAGAAATGATGCTGGAGATTGCATGATAGAATTTTACAAGACCAATAACTTATTCATTGCAAATAACATTTTTTCAACAACATAAAAGATGACTATACACTTAGACCCTACCAAAAGGAATTCACAGGAGTCAAATTGACTGCATCTATGGGAAGAGAAGTTGGAGAAGCTCAATACCATCAGTCAACACCCAGGCCAGGGCTGACTGTGGAGGAGACCATCAATTGCTCATATGCAAGTTCAGACTGATAGTGAAGAAATCAATTGATCCACAAGAACCAAAATATGACCCTGAGTATATCCCACCTGAATTTAGAGACCATGTCAAGGACAGATTTGATGCATTACACACAAATGACCCAAACCCAGAAGAGTTGCATTTTAATTATGTTATTAAAAAAGAAAGTACCATGGATGGCCAGAAGAACAAACATAGCTGTCTTGGAAGAAGTACAGTCAGAATGTTCCTTAGAAGCCAGGATGATGAGACTTTGTATCTTGTTCTTTGGCTATGTTGTCAGGAGGGACCAGTCCCTGAAGAAGGATATCACGCTTAGTAAAGTGGAGGGTCAATGAAACCCCCCCCAAGAAATGGGTTGACACAGTGACAGCAGCAATGAGCTGAAACATAACAACAATTGAGACGATGATTTTGGACCAGGCAGTATTTCATCCTCTGTGCAGACGGTCGTTGTGAATCAGAACCTACTCAACAGCACCTAACATCAGCAGTGATTTTGCGGAGGTTACAAAGCCATGGACAAAAAAGCCATATAATACTCAGGCAGACATGGCCCAGTCAGCACCAAAAATAGGTGCTCCTTCATTTTAATTACATTGGAAACACTCATAGTAAATGGATCAGAGAAGTAACTATACACGCAGAATTTAGGGTGGGACAAGGTGGAGGAAAGTACATGAATGCACTTGGGACAGGACCTCCAGTCTAGCACAAGACAAAGAGGACAGGATCCCGTGTGGGGACATGACCTGCAGTCTAGAAGGAGATGGGAGAGGACATGAACTACTCTGGGGACAGGGCCTGCAGTCTAGAACTCTGCGGGACAGCACATAAAGACACTCGAGGATGAAACTTCCCGTCTAGGACAAAACGGTGCCCAGTGGCCTACTTCAGTGCCCAGTGGCCGGGTGGGGGCAGAGGGGCTTGAGACTGAAGCCTTAGGAGGCTCAGGGGTATGTCCTTTGTGAAGTGGGGCCACAATGAGCCTCCCACCCACACAAACAGGACCCCTGTTTGAGTTGCTAACGGGGTCAACCACTTCAACCTTGGGTAGGAGGCCTTCCTGTTTCTCTTCTAAATTCTAATCAGATGAACTGAGAAATGGCATGGTCCATCCAGTCTCAGAGAATCGGAATGCATGGCATCCAAAGGGTTCCCTTAAAGATACAAAGCTGGGTGCAGCAAGCCTCACGCAAGACTGGGACCCCCCCTTCCTGGGCCAACCTCACCAGGATCCCCCCCTCATGTCTTCCTCAAGTTCCAGTTAAACACAGACCACCTTCATATGACAGACCATCTTCACAGGTCTCCAGGGCAACTGCTTCCATACCTGCAAACATAAAACTATGAAGTCTTTGTGCTTTGGGTTCGCATGTAAAACTTAATCCACTGGCATATAAATATTAGCAAACTGGCAAGGAATGCAACTGAAGGGCTGATCTGGCTCCTGGGACCGGCAGACTTGTCCTGCTCCCTTCCCAGTTTTGTACCAACTCTCAGGCCCTGAATCCACTGGGCTGAGCTCACATCCGCGCCACCAACAAACAAACATCGAACACAGTCCTCTCCTAAGCGAGCTTGTCCTGGAGGAGCCTTGGCAGCCGGAGCAATGCTGCCATACATGGCTCTGGAAAAATACCTCTTCCCAAAAACAACCTCTTCCCTGTGAGTCTGCGAGTCCACTTCCGGGAATTCATTCTAAGGAAATCGTAGGACAAGAGGGCAGAGGTGAGCGTTCTTGGATGTTTCTTGCGCTTGACTTTATTGCCCTTTGCAGATATAACATTGTTTACAAATGGAAGGTGTGTGGCCACCCTGCGTCCAGCAAGTCTACCGGTGCAGTGTTTCCAACAACGTGTGCTCATTTTGTGTCTCTGTGTCCCATGGGGGTCATTCTCACAACTTTCTCATAATAGCTGTGCATTTCATAGACTACAATAGAGTTCAAATATCACTTTGGGGGAACCAAAAAATGTGTGTGATCTTCGCTTTCCTGCGGTGTTGTGGAACTGAACCCACAGCTTCCCTGAAGAGGCCCCCAAGACATTTGCAGAAGGCACCTCTCATTCATGGTGAGACATTAGTCATGAGGCAGCTCCATTCAGACAATGTGGCAAAGGTGATCACAAAATGTATGACTCCACTTTGGGTTTTGTTTTGAAGCAATCTGTTAGGTAATACTTCCAAACATGGACAGTGGGTTGTTGCTGTTTTTTTTTAATTGGTGGTTATAATGGTGTTTATGGTTTACTATGCTGGAAATGGCACATGGAAGATGAATGGTGTTGCATTCATCGTCAAAAAGAACATATCCAGATCAGTCATGAGGTACAACGCTGTCTGTGATAGGATAATATCCATGCGCCTACAGGGAAGCCCAGTTAATACCACTATTATTCAAATTTATGCACCAACCACTAAAGCCAGTGAGGATGAA
>NW_006408552.1:19558269-19590583 GCF_000296735.1 Chrysochloris asiatica | reverse complement strand
TCCGGAGGAAACAGTCGCTGGAGAAGGATGCCATGCTGGGTAAGGTGGAGGGTCAGAGAAAAAGAGGAAGACCCCTAACGAGATGGATTGGCCAGATGGCATCATTGATGGACTCAGGTGTGGCAGCAGTAGTGAGGTTGACCCAGGATCAGACATTGTTTCGTTCTGCTGTGCATGGGGTCGCTATGAGTCGGTTCCGACTCGATGGCACCTGACAACAACATAATGGTGTTTTAGACTCCTGGTATGGCGCTGTAGGATCACTGGACTGCGAACCACAAGGTCGCCAGTTTAAATCCACCGGCTTCTCCTTGGAAACCCTATACAGAGTCTCTATGAATCAGAACCAACTCGATGGCACGTAACAACATAATAATAATGTTTTAGGGAGCCCTGGTGGCACAGTGGTTAAAGTACTCCGCTGCTAACTGAAAGGTCAGTGGTTTAAACCCACCAGCGGATCCACAGGAGAACGAAGTGGCAGTCTGCTTCCATAAAGATGACAGCCTTGGAAATTGTGGGCGGTTCTGCTCTGCACTACAGGCTTGGACTCCATGGATGTAGGTTTGTTGTTTTCTTTATAGTACTGTTGTCAAGTCTTGTTAGGTTTTTTTCCCTTCATTTTTCTACAATAAATATATGTTGCATTTGAAACAGAAAAATAACTTAAAGCCCACAAGCAGCTGCTGTCACCACATCTGTCAGTTACCCGATGCCCTCCGGGGGTACCTCCCTGTCATTAAAGCTCTGTTTGTGGCCCACCCCTGAGGCAAGGCCTCCCTGCACCCCACCTCTCGCTTTTGCCCACAACCCTGTCTAAGATCAATGGGCAGCACGCTCCCAGACTCCCTCCCCCCTGGCCCGGGTCTCACCTGGTGCTTCCTGAACTTTGGCTCAGAGTCTCCCTGGCACCAAGCTCCTCCCACCCCACATATGGTCATTCTCTCTAGCTGGCTCTAGGACAGCCTGCCCTCTGCCCTCTGCCCGCCAACCCCAAGGCCATGAATCAGGGGGCCAGTCAGTGGTGGAAAACCAATGAAGTGTTGGCAGGGACCAGGGAAGCCACCAGGGAGGTGACGAAAACCACCATGAAGACAGAACCACAGCAGTGCCTGGTGGGTATGAGGCAGGGGCAGGAGTCAGGGCTCTCAGCCTGGAGAACTGGAAGGAGCAGGAGGCCTGGCTAGAGTAAGATCCCGATGTTAACCTCTCCGTGACCTGTAAAAATGGCATGCCAGGGGTCTGATCACCTCTACCTTCAGAAGGATAGAGGAGGATCAAGCTCAACAGTCGAAGACTGATTCCTATGAAGCAGAAGGCAAACATGCCTCCACCCTCCAACCTTCTCACCAATTCTAACATCCGCTGTCCCTCTCCTGGCACTCTGTTATTCTGTTGGGTTTGATGACATCATTGCAGTGGCCACACAACTCACGGACCATACTCACATCAGTGAGGTTTATTGGAGAAGTATCAGGTGACAGATACTTCAGGATCAGAACAACTCAGGGATACAGCTCTTCCGTCAGGACAACCTCTGCTCAACTGTGCACACAGGCAGGCCTCCCTCTGACCCTTGGCCTCTGTCCTATTCAAGCAAGTGTTACAGAGCTCTTTTAGATCTGCCAGTAAGTGCACAAAGGCACCACACTCCACCAATAAGCCTCGGCCTGAAATGCTCAGCAATAATGCCATGGGTCAGCAAACCTAGCTCCACCAAGTGTCCGCAGGCATCCACTCTGCCAGCAAGCCTCCTGCCCAAAGAAAGCACCGGTTTTCTGTCTCCATGGTCCAGGAAGTCCCCAGTCTCTCTCCTTTCCTCTGACACTGCTTATCACCATCTCACCATCTCTCACCATCTCAGGCCAGGGACTCCTGGATCCAAAGGACGCCCTCCACTTTAGCTCTTTGGTGGTTGTGACAGCCCCCTTTCTACCTCTGGGATGACTGATTTTAAACCTAGCAGGGTGATGAAACTGACCACTCCCCTCGTGAAGTTTCCATATACCTTAATGGCCTGGTCCCATCCCCACTAAGGTGCCATACACCTCATTTACATATTTAGCAAGCTATTCAGCCCCCTTGGTGAGTGAGCCACAAGCACCTCACATTTGCATAGTCCTACCTCCTTGGAAACCCTATACAGGGTCCCTATGGGTCAGAATCGACACGACGGCACTTAACAACAACCTAGTCATGTGGTGGGAGTTAAAAAAGATAACAGCCAAAAGAACCATGTTAAGGACTTCACAGCACCAAATGACCTGTGGCATAGAAATTGCCCGCCAACATTTCCAGCCTCTCAGGTCTCTGGGATGATGGTTATCCCAGTTGTAGTGTATTACTTCCAGTGAACTGGAACCTGTAGAATTGCATCGGGACATAGCAAAACCCATCTCCAAAGTCACCAAACTCAACTGCCATCAAGTCAATCCTGACTCATAGTGACCCTGCACAGCATCCGAGATTGTCAATCTTTGCCAGTGCTGACAGCCTCCTCTTTCTTTCATGGAGCGCTGGTGGGTTTTTGAAGTGCCAGCCTTGCAGTTAGCAAACCAACACTTAATCTTACGGTGCCACCAGGGCACTTACTCAAAATCCATGTTACCTTTAACATTTTTCTCCTGATTTTAGCATGACTTCCATTACTGAAAACACATGATATCCATAAAAATTTCAAAGCAGAAAGTAATTTTTAGTCATGATAAGGTGAAACTGGAGATACTTCTAGATTCTCAACAAGAGAAGGGGCTGGTCCATGAGACATTGGGCCTGGGCTCTCAGGGGTGGCTCTCGTCACCAATATGAACTTAGGAATCATAGATTTGTGGGAAGTGGAGGGTGTGCAGCCGAGAAGATGCCTAGATCTGGAAGGTCTCAAGGTCGAGGGATGCAGAGGGGCCAGCCGGGGAGGCTGAGCAGGAGGAGCCTCAGAACAGAACCAGGGATTTTGAAAGACAGTACCCAGGAGTCGAGCAGAAAAAGGGGCGTGGTCAGCGGGCCAGAGTCAGGTGGACCTGAGAGCTGAGTGCTGGCCCAGGGGAGTCAGAGATCACCTTGGAATCAGTCAGGACGGGCTCAAGAGAGGGCCAGAGACTAGGTAGAGACAGATTCTAAACACTTCTGTCATGGAACTTTGCTGATAGGAGGAGGTGAGGGAGGGTATAAAGGGAGATTTGGAATCAAGGAGACTTTAGGTTTTTTTAAAGGGGAGACCAGGCAGTCCACTGGAATCCTGGTGTGGTGCTGTGGGCTAATGAATCAGACTGCCAAATAGTTTGAACTGCAAGGTCGGTGGTTCAAACTCACCAGTTGCTCCTTGGAAACCCTGAACAGGTTCACTATGTGTCAGAATCGACTCGACAGCATTTAACAACAGGCAGTCCACCAACAAGGTTGCAAAGCAACCTGCAGTGTAAGGAAACACTATACAATCTACAGTGTAAGGAACCACTACACAACCCCCTAAACAGGCACAGCCTGTTTTATTGTGTTTTACAAAGGTGACATATTTTACAAATGGAGGCAACCCTAGGTCGGACATGTGCTCACTTTGTGCCTCTCTGCCCTATTTTGGTCATTTTCACAAGATTTCAAACTCTTTCATCATGCTCTCATCACACACTATAGACGACACTAGAGTGTAAACGTCTCTTTTATACTCACTGTGAAACAAAAAAATATCGCTTTATTGCGATATTTGCTTTATTTCGGTGGAATAGAAGGAAACCCCCAGTATCTCCGAGGTGTATCTGTTGTCTTAGCTCTCTAGGGCTGCTATCACAGAAATACCACAAGGGGAGGGCTTTCACAAACCATTGTTTTAAAAAAAGAAATTCATTCTCTCCCAGTTTGGGAGCCTAGAAGTCAAATTCAGAACGCAGGCTCTAGGGGAAGGCTTTTTCTCTCTGCCAGCTCTGGGGAAGGTCTTTATCTCCTTTCAGCATGCGTAGACCCAGCGTTCCTTGGAGATCTCCATGCATCTTGGCATCAACCTTTCCGTGGATCCAAGAGCTACAGGGACCCCAGGTCCTAAGAACATACTCCACTCCCTGCTTGTCTTTCTTAGTGATAATAAGTCCCTCTGAGCTCTGATGACTTATTTAATGCCTTTAATACCTCTTTTGAGATTGACTCAAGATACAGCCTAATCCTGTAGATTGCATCTGGTCTCATGAAGATCATAGAAGTGAGGATATAAAACACACAGAATAATCCCATTAGATCAGAGCTATGGCAGTAATGTGGTAGTTATAGATGATGAAATCCGCCCCCAGATAATTATGGGGTGATTACATCATTATATAAGTGTCACATTACATCATCAGGAGCCCTTGTAGTGCCGTAAGTACTGAGCTGCTAACCACCAGGTTGTCAGTTCAAACCCACCAGCCACTCTGTAGGAGAGAGCTGAGGTTTTCTGTTCTCATTAAGATTTACAGCCTCAGAAATCCTATACATAACTGTCAAACCACTGAGAATCATAGTCCAGCCAAGTTGACACAGATTTGGGGGGCATAGTTCGACCTATGACGTCTGGATAGTGTTCACTGCAAAGAGCCCGTCAAAGTTGTAAATACTGAAACCTTATTAATGTGGGAGGTCTCTAGGGCTCCAAAATGGTCTACAATGGATGATTAATCAAAAGGTTGGTGGTTTGAATCCAGTGAGTAGCACAGCAGAAGAAAGGTCTAGTGATCCGCGTCTATAAAAATTACAGCCACAAAACCCTGTGAAACAGTTGTGCTCTTAACACATGGACTTGACAGCAGCAGTGCTTTGGGTTCTGGTGTGTTTGTGTGGGAGGGGAAGCAAAAGCAGCCCTCACCTCACAAGTTCTAAGGTCACATGTCTCACCTTCTTCATTAAAACTTTCTGTCACATTTGTGCTTTTCTGCGGAGGTAAAACCATTTTAACCATCTGTGCAGGTGACAAGAAGTTCGATCCCTATGTTAAGAAACCATCACCTCTGTCTAGCTCCAGAACTTTGCATCCCATGCAAAGGACTAAAAACCCCAAACCCACTGCCATCAAGTTGATTCTAACTCAGCCAGTGCTGTAGGAAGAGTAGAACTGCTCTCCCATAGAGCATCCAAGCCTGCAATCTGGATAAAAACAGACTACCATATCTCTCTCCCACAGAGTGGCTTGTTGTTATGTGCCATCAAGTCAGTACTGACTCATAACAACCCTATACACAACAGAACAAAACACCACCCGGTCCTGCACCAACCTCACAGTCGTTGCTACGCATAAGCCCATTGCTGCTGCTACTGTACCAATCCATCTCATTTAGGGAGTTAATCTTTTTCTGCAGTCCTCTGCTTTACCAAACATGATATTGTTCTCCAGGGACTGGTCCTTCCTAATAATCTGTCCGAACTATGACAGACAAAGTCTACTCATCCAGACTTGCAAAGAATATTCTGTCTGTACTTTTTCCAACACAGATTTGTTCGTCCTTTTGGCAGTCCATGGTACTTTTAATATTGTCCTCCAACACCATAACTCAAATGCTTCAATTCTTCTATGGTCTTCCTTATTCACTGCCCAGCTTTCGCATGCATATGAAGTTATTGAAAAATACCATGGCTTGGGTCAGAACTTTGCTGATACTCCTCAAACTGACATCTTTGCTCTTCAATACTTTACAGAGGTCTTGTTCAGCAGATTTGCCTAATGCAATATGTCCTTTGATTTCTTGACTGCTGCTTCCATGAGTGTGGATGGTTGATCAGAGCAAAATTAAATCTTTGACAACTTCAGTCTTTTCTCCATGTATATGGATGTTGTTTACTGGTCCAGTGGTGAGGATTTTTGTTTTCTTTACATTGAGGTGCAACCCTTTACCGAAGGCTGTGGTCTTTGATCATCATCAGTAAATATTTTAAGTCCCCTTCACTTTGAACAAGCAAGGTTGTATCATACGCATATCACAGGTTGTTAATGAGTCTTCCTCCAATCCTGATACTACGTTTTTCTTCATACAATCTAGTTTCTCAGATTATTTGCTCAGCATACAGATTGAATAAGTATAGTGAAAGAATACAGTCCTTGCGCACACCTTTCTGATTTTAAACTATTTAGTGTCCCCCTGTTCTCTTCTAATGACTGCCTCTTGGTTCCTCATAAGTACAATTAAGTGTTCCTCATAAGCACAATTGTTGTTGTTGTGAAGTGCCATCGAGTCGTTTCCGACTCATAGTGACCCTGTATAGGGTTTCCAAGGAGCAGCTGGTAAGCTTGACCTGCTGACCTTGCAGTTCAAATGGCTTTGCAATCTGGCACATTAACCCACAGCGCCACACCAGGACTCCATAAGCACAATTAAGTGTTCCAGAATAGTCATTCGCTACAATGTTGTCCATAAATTGTCATCGTCCTCACAATCAAAAGCCTTTGCATAGTCAATAAGACTCAGGTCAACATCTTTCTGATATTCTCTGCTATCAGCCATGATCCTTCTGACATCAGCAACGATGTCCTTCATTCTACATCTTCGTCTGAATCCAACTTGAACCTCTGGCAGGTCTCTGTCAGTGTAGGGGATTCCAAACACTGAACTTTTGGTTTGCAGATGAGAAGTTTAACCATCAGGGTTCCTTAAAGGAACCAGGAGGGTCCCCTCACCCCTACTTGAGCAGCTGAGTCCAAGACATAATTTGGTCATGTAAAGTTGAAGAAACTGAAATAGACTTTTCTAAACACAACAGTGCCTGCCTGGGTGGCACATATCAAGGATGGTTAGTATGTGTGTACATGTTTGCATGTATGTGGGTGTGCATGTGTGGTCAGGTGCACACGTGTGTGTACACCTGTATGCATGTGAGTGTGTATGCATGAACATGTAAGTGTGTACCTATACGTACTCACAAGCATATGTGTGCATGGGTGTGTGCATGAATGTGCACACAGGTGTGTGTATATGTGTGTGTGTGTGTGCTCATGTGGTATTGTGGGGGTTGTGTGCATGTATGAATGTGCATGTGTGTACTCGAGTGCGTTTATGTAGTTGTGTGCATTTTGTGCACATAACAGCATTGTGTGTGCATGCATACACATATGTACATGTGTATGTGTATTGACACGTATATATGTGAAGTATGATTGTGTGTTGCACTTATGTGAGTTTGTACAGAAGAGCATATGTTTGGAGGTACCCACATGTTTGCACATGTATGTGCACACACTCCCTTTGGGGTATGCTCAAGAGAGAGAATGTTTGTGTCTATGTGTGCACATGTATCTATGTGTGCGCATGTGTGTGCATGTGTGTGTGCACAAGCCCATGTATTTATGTGTGTATCTGAATGTGTGTGTGCAGGTGCATGCACGTGTGCTTAAGCTCATGTATGTGTGTGCATGCATGAGTGTGTGAGGGGATGTGGGGAGTGTGTTGCATGATTGTGTATATACATGTACATGTTTGTGCATATGTGTGTGCACATGTGTATGCATGGGCACGCATTTTGCATGCATGTGGCTGTGCACGCATACATGTTTGCATGTGTGCACTGCATGCATGCATGTGTTTGTGTGTATACTCTCACATACGTGTGTGTGTGTGTGTGTACGTTGGGAGACAGGTTATTGTTAGGTTTTATCAAGTTAAGTCTGACTCAAACTGTTCCCTAGGGTTTAGAGAGGTAGATCGCTAAATCTTTCTGCCTTGGAGCCCCTGAGTGAATTCAAATCACTAAACTTTCAGTTAGCAGCCAATAGGGCTCCTAAAACCAAAACACACACACAAAAAAACCCCAAATGAGTCCTATGTGATGCTCTGGAATAAAGCACTGGACCACAAAGTCAGTCTGACCAGCAAGGTCAGTGGTTCAAACACACCAGTCTCTCCTTGGAAACCTTATACAGGGTCACTATGAGTGAGAACTGACTCGACAGCTCTTAACAGCAGCAGTAACAAAAGATACTGAGTAGATTCTGACTCATAACAACGCTGTAGGTGTGGAGCTGCTCCATTCATTGCTCCATCAGATTTTCTAGGCCGTCATCTTTACGGAAGCAAACTGACACATCTTCCTCCTACACAGTGGTTGGTGGTTGAAAGCCACCAACCACTTCTGGTTAGCAACCAAGCACTCAACTGTTGTGTAACCAGGGCTCTTTGGTAGACACTGCACCCTGCTTCTATGCCACTGGGAAAATGTGGGGACAAAAGGGGGAGACTTGGCGAGGTGTCCCTGGGTAGGTGAGAGGAGGGTGGGCCTCAGCTTGAAGTAGGAGCCAGAGAAGTCAGAGTCTCAGGCTCCCGAGCTGGGGGTGGGCTGCTATTTCCTTTTCAGTGCTCCTATTTTTTTCAGTCAAACAAGGAAACAAAGTAAATGCTGCGATTGGGATACAAGGTTCTGCAAATGAGAGGAGAAAAGAGAAGATATGTATATTTCTGTTGTTGTTAAGTGCTATCTAGTCAATTCTGATTCCTGTCAACCCCATACATAACAAAAGGATACATTACCCAGTCCTGCACCATCCTTACAATTGTTGCCATGTTTGAGCCCGCTGTTGTTACCACTGTGTCGATCCATCTCATTGAGGGTCTTCCTGGTTTTTTGCTGACCCTCCACCAAAGAATGAAATGGAGTACATAAATATCTTTATATCCTAGTTATTAGTGAGCTGAAATGGACTGGGACTGGCCATTTTGTATATGTCAATCACATGGTTTACTATACCAGAAATGACAGATTGAAGAGGAATGGCGTCACAATCATCATCAAAAAGAACATTTCAAGATCCATCGTGAAGTATACTGCTGTCTGTGATAGGATAATATCCACATGACTACAAGGAAGACCAGTTAATACCACTATTCAAATTTATGCACCAACCACTAAAACCAGTGATGATGAAATTAAAGAATTCTACCAACTTCTTCAGTTTGAAATTGATCAAATATGCAATCAAGATGCATTGATAATTACTGGTGATTGGAACGCAAAGGTTGAAAACAAAAAGGAAGGTTCAGTAGTTGCAAAATATGGCCTAGGTGACAGAAACAATGTTGAGAATCACATGATAGAATTTTGCAAGACCAATGACTTTTGTAAATACCTTTAAAAAATAACATAAAGGACAACTGTTTACATGGGACCTCACTAAACAGAACACACAGAAATTAAATTAACTATATAAAGGAGCTCTGGTAGCGTAGTGGTTACGAATCGGGCTGCGAACCTTAAGGTCAGCGGTTCGAAACTACCAGCCGCTCCGCGGGAGAAAGATGAGGCTTTCTACTCCCGTAAAGATTTACACCCTCGGAAACCCTGTACAGGGTCGCTATGGGTCGGAACCGACTCGACGGCACTTAACAACAACAACAATATTTGTGGAAAGAGATGGTGGGAAAGCGCCATATAATCAGCCAAAACAAGGCCAGGGGCAGACTGTGGACCAGACTACCAGTTGCTCATAGGCAAATTCAGGCTGAAGCTGAAGAAAATTAAAACAAATCCACTAAAGCCAAAATATGACCTTGAACAAATCCCACCTGAATTTAGAGATCATCTCAAAAATAGATTTGATGCATTAGACACTAATGACTGAAAACCAGAAGAGCTGTGGGATGACATCAAGAGCATCATACAGGAAGAAAGCAAAAGGTCATTAAGAAGACAAGAAAAAAGGAAAAGTCCAAAAAAGATGTCAGATGAGACTCTGAAACTTGCTCTCCAGCATAGAGATGCTAAGGCATATGGAAGAATTGGGGAGGTCAAAGATATTAACTCAGAATTTCAAAGGATAGTATGAGAAGACAAAGTCAAATATTATAATGAAATGTGCAAAGACCTAGAGTTAGAAAGCCAAAAGGGAAGAACATGATTAGTATTTCTCAAGTTGAAAAAAACAGGAAAAAATTCAAGCCTTGACTTGAAATACTTTGGGCAAAATATTGAATGATGCAGAAAGCAACAAAAGAAGGTAGAAGGAATACACAGAGTCACTGTAACAAAAAGAAATGGTCAATATTCAACCGTTTCAAGATGTAGCATATGATCAAGAGCCAATGATCCTGAAGGAAGAAGTTTAAGGTGCACTGAAGGCATTGGCAAAGAACAAGGCTCTGGGAATTGGTGAAATACAAGTTGAAATCTTTCAACAAACTGATGGCAGCACTGGAGCCACTCACTCATCTTTGCCAAGAAATTTGGAAGACAGCTACCTGGCCAACTGATTGAAAGAGATCCATATTTGTGCTCTCTCTGAAGAGAGGTGATCCAATGGAATGTGAAAATCATCTATTAATATTATTAATATCGCATGCAAGTAAAATTTTGCTAAAGAAAATTTTTAAATGACTGAACCAGTACATTGACAGGGAACTGCCAGAGGTTCAAGCTGGATACAGATGATGGTGTGGAAAGAGGGATATCATTGCTGACATCAAATGGATCTTGGCTGAAAGTAGAGAATGCCAGAAAGATGTTTACTTGTGCTTTACTGACTATGCAAAGGCTTTCAACTGTGTGAATCATGACAAGCTATGGATAATATTGCAAAGAATGAGTATTCCAAAATGTTTATTGTGCTCATGAGTAACTTGTACATAGACCAAGAGACAGTCATTCAAATAGAGCAAGGGAACACTGAATGATTTAAAATCAGGAAATCTATATGCCAGGGTTGTATTCTTTCACCATACTTGTTCAATCTGTGTTCTGAGGAAATAATCGAGAAACTGGATTATATGAAGAACATGGCATCAGGACTGAAGAATTCATTAACAACTTGTGATATTAAGATGATACAACCTTGCTTACTGAAAGTGAAAAGGACTTAAAATACTTACTAATAAGATCAAAGACCACAGATTTCAGTATGGTTTGCAGCTCAATGTAAAGAAAATAAGAATCCTTACCACTGAACCAATAAATAACATCATGATCAATGGAGAAAAGACTGAAGTGTCAAAGACTTTATCTTGCTTGGATCCCCCACCACTCATAGAAGCAGCAGTCAAGAAATCAAATGACTTATTGCATTAGACAAATCTGCTGCACAAGACCTTTTAAAAGTGTTCAAGGCTATTTTCAATAGCCTCATATGCATGTGAAAGTTGGACAGTGAATAGGGAAGACCATAGAAGAATGGATGCATTTGAGTTATAGTGCTGGTGAAGAATATTAAAGGTACCATGGATTTCCAGAAGAACAAACAAATCTGTGTTGAAAGAAGTACAGCTATCAGACAAGATGGCCAGACTTTGTGTCTATACTTCAGACATATTATCAGGACGGACCAGTTCCTGGAGAAAGGCATCATTCTTGGTAAAGTGGAAGATCAGTGAAAAAAAGGGAGACCTCCAACAAATTGGATTGGCACAGTGGCAGCAGCAATGAGGTCAAGCATAGCAGCAATTATGAAGATGGCATAGGACCAGGTGGTGTTTCATTCTGTTGTACATATGGTTGCTATGGGTCAGAAGTGACTCAACAGCACCTAACAACAATAAACTATCAAGCATGATGTCCTTTTCCAGGGACCAGTCCCTCCAGGTCACATGTCTGAAGTACATGACACAACGTCTTTCCATGCTCGATTCTAAGGACAGTTCATGATATACTCAATATTTTGGAGTAAACAACATACCACAACCTATATGACAGATAAAAACAGAATACTATCCTCTTACCACTCTGGATGTTGTTGTTGTTGTTGTTAAGTACCGTGGAGTCGGTTCCGACTCATAGTGACCCTGCACAGGGTCTCCAAGGCTGCAAATCTTTACGGGAGCAGAAAGCCTCATCTTTCTCCCGTGGAACAGCTGGTAGTTTCGAACTGCTGACCTGGAGTTTAGCAGCCCAATTCGTACCCACTATGCTACCAGAGCTCCTTACTCTGGATTAGGAGCCCAAAATTAAGGGGTCGGCCATGTTGGTTCCCCCTGAGGCTTTGAGGGAAAATTTGTTCCTGCCTTCTTGGGGCTCCAGACATTCTTCAGCCCAGTTCCTGCCCTCTGTCTTCTCAGTGTGTCCCTGTGTCCTTTTAAGACCACCACTCAGCCAGGATCAGGACCTCAGGCTAACTGACCACCACTCAAATAATGTATTTCTAAAGAAGGGCAGATTCACAGGCACTGGGGTTAGGGTCTCAACGTATCTTGTAGGGAAAGGACTCAACCCTACAGGGTGAGCTTTCTCCACTCAACTGATCGCTTTGGCCCTGCTGCTGCCAGTTAGATCCATCCTCGCTTCCCACAGCAAGAACAGGCCTATAGGCCAGTGTGTCCACCAGATCCAAACCCAGAGCCCCTGCTGAGAGCAGCTGCATCTGTGTGTGGCTGTTTGCAGCCTCCAGATCAGTGTGCACAGACCATGCAGCTGCCTGGAGCCACCAGCGACTGACATCTCCAAGCCTTTTTCCCCTCCACTGTACTATATTTCAGTTGTGGTAGTTGAGCATATACGCAGCAGAACATACACCAGTCCAACAACTTAACATGTACAATTCAGGACATGAATGACATTCTCACCCTCCTTTTATGAACTGTGTCTCCTTTGAGGTTCCTGTCTCGTCTTTCCAGTGGCTGTTGTCTGTTTGATCCCATAAAGATAGATCCTAAAAGAACATAATGCTCAAGGCAGGCTTCTTGTTGTTGTTAAGTGTCATTGAGTCAGTTCCGACTCGTAGCCACCTGTATAGGGTTTCCTAAGGAGCAGCTGGTGAATTTGAATCATCGGCCTGTGGTTAGCAGGTCAGTGCTTATCCTACAATACCACAAGAGAGGAATTCTTTACTAATTAAACAATTGCCAAACAACTATTTAACTTAAAACTTCAGGGAATATATTTTGTTTAAGATTCAAATTTAAGAATTATGTCAGGGCAATCATTTCAGGGGCTCATTTGCTCCCTGGATTCCATGGGGATTTGAAATTCCGTTCTGCATTTCCCCTATTTGGGTTAGAGTTCCTCTAGGCACATTCCAGAGCTTCTGGTCTCCAGGCCATCCTGATGGGAGCCGATAGAGCATTCTGCTACACACACAGGCTCTAGGGCCAGATCGACCTGTTATTTATTAACCACGAGACCTCAAGCAATTCATTTAGGCCCCATATACCTCAGTTTCCTCCTCTGTATAATGGGAACATAACTAGCACCAATTTCTCAGAGCTGCGAGAGTAAATGAGGGGACGTATGTGAAGAGGTACCTGTAAATGGTGAACATTCTCACCATTCCTTGGGTCCTGGTCTGACATTGTGGAGAAACTGACCACACAGGACACAGAGTTGCCTTGCTGGCCGCAGGTACAGCTACTTTAGCAGCATTTGGGTTTCCTCTGTGGGTCTTCCTGTCCCAGGGAGGAACCAGAGCAAGCAGGAGGGAGCACCAGCCCTTGGAGAAGCTAAACTGTGTCTGGGCCATTTTCTGTCCCTTGGTCCTGCTGGCCCCAACATTGGCCCTCATACAGATGTGCGTCTTCGGTTCAGGTTTCTCAGTTGGGCTCTTACTCCTCACTCTGGAGTCAAGTTCTGTTTACAGCTCAGCTTGCCAGTTTTGAGGTGTGGTCTCACAGAGAGAAACTGCTACCTTCCAAGAGCTCTGCAAAGCAGGTGTGTACTGCCCTTGACTCTACTGCACCTGCCTGTACCTTCTGCCTCAGTTTCCCCAGCATCTCCAGACTGTCCAGCATCACTGGGAAATGATAAGCATCTCCAGGACAGATACTTTGGAGATACATGGTGACCAGCACCCTCCTTGGAAGTGAGGAGGCCCCCATATAATTGATTCCCCAGCCCAACCATCACAAGCCCAGACCTTAGTTTCAGGGAAACTCCCCAGTGGAGCTGTCCCACCTTCCTCTCCTTGTCCCTCCCTAAACGTTCTCCACAGACCGAGGCCTGTGCCGTGCTTCACTGGCCCCTGATGGAGAAAGGACAGGGACAGTGCTTAGTCCTGGGTGTCCTTCTCAGAGAAACCCAGCTGCCACAGTGCCTGGCAGAACCTCCCTCCAAAACAGATCCAACTCAAGACTTTAACAGCATCCAAGTGACTGCCATGCTAAAAAGTAAAAAGAAAAACCAAGACTTTATAACCAACTGTTCTTCTGAGAAACATGGGGAATAAACAATAAAAGCAAAGAACTCCACCTAAAAAAACACACAAGGGCCTCTGTGTGCGTGTTTATATAGGCTTTATTCATAATAGCCCACCAACTGGAACTAGCCCAAATGTCCATCAACTAGTTATGGGTCAGCAAGCTGTGGTCCACAGGCAGGTTCGGCCAAGTGCCCATTTTTGTAAATAAAGTTTATGTTTGGAACTCAGTCATGCTCATTCAGTTGTTATTACGTGTGTGGAGTTGGTTCCAACTCATAGCGACCCTGTATAGGAATTCTGAGGAGCGAGCTGGTAGGTTTGACCGACCTTGTGGTTAGCAGTCCAGTGCTCATCTTACAGCACCATATCAGGACTCCGCTCAGTCAATTTGTTCTGGTTTTGTCTGCTTTTGAGTCACAGCAAAGAGCTGTGTATTTGTGACAAAGACATGGCCCACAGAGCCTCAAATGTTTACTAACTGATGCTATTCATTTCCTGTGACTGCTATGACAAAATACCATGTGCTCTATGACATAACACAATAGAAATGTCCTGTCCTGAAGGTAGCAAGTGTGAAACCAAGGTGTCTGTAGGACCATGCTCTCTGAAAGTTCTAGAAGAGTGTGATGGTTAGTGTTAGGTGTCAAACTGGCTGTGCTGTGCTGCTCAGTGCCTTGGTGGACACTGGGCTGGACTCTCCTCTATAATGTGATATAATGTTATCGCCTTCCATGACGTGGTGGCCTGATACGAGAAGCCAATCAGTTTAGAGGAGAGTTCCCTGGGCTGTGACCTGCCCCCAGAATATAAATGGAGATACTGACAAAGCTCCCTCTCTCTCCATCCTGCACTCTTCTTGTCATCCTACCTCTCTGCTTTCTGAGACATGAGTCTGCAGAAGCCTCCAGCCTGCCGCCTGACCTGCAGATTTGGGACTGGCCAGCCCCTCAATGTTGTGAGTCTTTTCCTTGGAGTATCTCTCTCTATATATATTTATACATACATTTCACTGGTTCTGCTCCTCTGGAGAACCCAGATTTAGACAGGGAGATCCTTCCTTGTCTCTTGGCTTCTGGTGCCTCCCTGGCATTCCTTAGATTATAGCTGCATCACTCCAGTCTCTGCCTCCATCATCCCATGAGCATCTTTCTTCTGTGTATTTCTCTGTATCTTTTTTCTTTGATAAGGATACTGTCAGATTAGACTAGGACACACCCCACTTCCACAGGGCCTCATGTTAACTGATAGCACCTTCAGAGACCCAGTTTTTCCAAATAAGGTCACATTCACAGATATGGAATGTGACCAACCTATAACACATGCTGCCATCCAGTCAATTCCAGCTCATAGCAACCCTGTAGGGCAGAGTAGAACTGCCCCACCAGGTTTCCAAGGTTGTCAGTGTTTATGGAAGCAGATTACCATATCTTTCTCCCACAAAGCAGCTGGTAGATTTCGAACTGCTGACCTTGCTGTTAGCCTAGCTCATCGTAATCCACTATGCTACCAGAGCTCCTTTGAACTTACAGTACTGGCCCTCTATAGATGATGTTTGCTGACCCCTGCCCTGGAGAACTGATAATTGTGGGAAATTCCTACAATGGAATTGAGCTAACAATGAAAAGGAGCAATTACCAGCAAGGAGACGCCTCAGGAGCTGAGTGAAAGCCGCCAGTCTCAGCAAGCTGTCTGATTCCATTTATAGGTCTGGAAAAGGAAAAACTTATTGTTGTTAAGTGTCGTCAAATCAGTTCTGACTTATAGCACCTCTCTATAGGGTTTCCAGGAAGTGACTGGTGTGTTTGAACAGCCGACCTAGTGGTTGGTTGTCCAGTGTTTATCCTCCAGGCCACATCAGGACTCAAGGGAAGACTGCTGTTGTTGAGTTCCATCAATCAGTTCTGACTTATAGCAACCCTGTCTAAGGTTTCCTTAAAGCGGCTGATGGGTTTGAACCACCAGCCTTGCGGTTAACAGTATGGTGTTTATCCTGCAGCGCCACACCAGGACTCCAAAGGAAGACTGTTGTTGTTGTTAAGTGCCGTCGAGTCAGTTCCAACCCATAGCGACCCTGTATAGGGTTTCCGAGGAGTGACTGGTGAACTTGAACCGCTGACCTTCCGTTCAAATTGCTTTGCAGTATGGCACATTAACCCACAGCGCCACACCAGGACTCCAAAGGAAGACTAGAGAGGCTGAAAACCAGCCAGAGGGCAGAGGGTAGGGATGGGTTGGGGGAGGTCTGGGAGCCCAGAGACACTGGGGGGATGGAGATGCTCTGTCATTTGTGGTTTCAAATACACAACGTAGCAGAACGCATCGAACCACACACTTTCAAAGAGTGGCTATTTGTGTATCATATGAGGGGCCCAGGTGTGGCGCTGTAGGATAAGCACTGGAGTGTTAACCACAAAGTAGGCAGTTCAAACCCGCCAGCAGCTATAAGTCAGAACCCACTTGACAGCACTTAACAACAACAACAACATTCTTTTATGGAGGATTCCTGGTGGCACAGTGGGTTAAGTGCTCAGCTGCTAACCTCAAGATTGGTGGTTCACACCCACCAGCTACTCCTTGGAAGAAAGATGAGAGTCTGCTTCTGTAAATATTTACAGCCTTGGAAACCCCATGGGCAGTTCTTCTCTCTCCTACAGGGTCGCTGTGAGTCAGAACTGACTCGAAGGCAGAGGCCAGTTATCTAGTTCTTCCGTTTATCTGGGTTTTGCATCACTGTGTGTCGGGGACCTGCCTCGACATAGGTGTTTGGTTCACAAAGTGGGGTTATCTGGCGGCGGTAGAAATATAGAAAGACACACAAGGACACAACGAGAGAGACAAAGAGACACCCCAAAACCAGAGTGGATGCGGGACTGGCATCAGGCGGATCCTGCATTGCAAAAATCTCAGCCATGAGGGCCGTAAGATCCTGCATAGTAAACATCTTGGCTAAGCAGGCAGTATGGTTGCAATGCTGGACCAAGCCCCCTGCATGCGTAATGCACACTGGATTCATCCTGCACCTCCGTTTTATTTAGGGGAGGAACTATACACAAAGCTGGGCGGTACTAAGACAACGTACAGCTAACATACGTAATTTTCCAGACATTCAGGCAGCTTTACATCATACTTTGCAGTTTCGAATCTCACTACCGCAACTTGGTTTCTCAAGCTTAATTAACATGCCTTTTAGCACCTAGCCTCAAATGGGGGAAGGAAAAGGAGGATTGGGAGGAGTACCATTGTGTCAGCTGCCCAGCCCAGGCTCTTCAGGGAAAGAGACGCCTGGGTGAATAGGGCTGCACCTGGAAACACTTTAGGGAGGGTGTCCTTTTGTCCTTAGAACAAAGACCGGGGAGCCACCCAATTTACTTTGACTGAATTCTTCGAGGGAAGAACTTTGCCTTTTTGGAATTTTACAGTCTTGGCTTTTAGGAAAATATTACATTTATCTGTGGATATCAGGGCTTCATGTATGCAATTAACAATAAACACAACTGAATACTAAGATGAAAAACAGTTTGCTATGTCTGCTAGGTGGCTAGAGTCTGTTCCTCAGAGCCTGCGGCCTGTACGGTCTGCAACACTTGGGCCCACAGGGCCTCAAACTCCTGACCGGGTCTGCACGGTCTGCAACAACTGTGTGTGAGTTACACTTCAGCTCAAGCAGCGGGTACAGCCAGCAGCAGGAACAGGCGCTGATGCAGTGTGTTTCTCCCTCACAGGTCTTCTCCGGGACTCCATGTGTGAGGCCAGCCGATCTGCCTTGGAAGAGTCTTCCTGCGGAGCAACAGGTAGGCAGTCCCCCTGCTCAGCCGCTGTCAGGTTCCAGAGCTGGGCAGGGTGGCCCTATTGAATGGTCAGCCTACTGCCTTGCCCTTCGGCTTAGGGAGATTGGGGCCCCACCACTGTGCTTCAGGGAGATGTGTAAACCTTACAGCCCTGGCCCTCGAGGCCCATATCTGGATTCAGAAGAGGCTGTGGAACACGGGATATCATTGCTGATGTCCGATGGATCTTGGCTGAAAGTGGAGAATATCAGAAAGATGTTTACCTGTGCTTTATTGACTATGCAAAGGCTTTCAATTGTGTGGATCATGACAAGCTATGCCCATCCATGTACAAAGAGGATGGGAATGATCCTTGCTATGAAGATTCCTTCCCTCTTGGTTGGCATTTTAAGCTACTAATCCATAAGTATGTAAGGTTGTATCTTGTTTCAGCAAGCGAAGTTGTATTGTTTGCTTATTGCAGGTTGTTAATGAGTCTTCCCTTGTTCTGTTTGAACAGCTGCCTCTTGATCTGTGTACAGCTTCCTTATGAGCACAATTAAATAATTAAATGTTCCAAATTACTCATTCTTCGTAATGTTGTCCATAACTTGTCATGATCCACACAATTGAAAGTCTTTGCATAGTCAGTAAAACATCTTTATGATATTCTCTGCTTTCAGCCAAGACCCATCTGATGTCAGCAATGATATCCATATCCTCTTCTGAATCTAGCTTGAACCTCTGTTAGTTCCTGTCAATGTACTGTTGCAACCATTTTGTATTATTTTTAGCAAAGTTTACTTGCACGTGATATTAATGATAATGTCCCATGATTTCCACATTCCGTTGGGTCACCTGTCTTTGGAATGGATCGCTTCTGGCTAGTTGGCCAGGTAGCTGTCTTCCAGATTTCTTGGCATAGATGAGTTGATTGCCTCCAGTGTTGCATCGGCTTATTGAAAGATTGCAATTTGTATTCCATCAATCCCCGGTGCTTGTTCTTTGCCAATGCCTTTAATGTACCTTGGACTTCTTGGCTCTAGACCATTTCTTTTTGGTACAGTGACTCTGTGTATTCCTTCCATCTTGTTTTGATGCTTTCTGCATGATTCAATATTTTGTCCATGGTGGTGGTGGTGGTGGTGGTTATGTGCTGTGGAGTCGGTTCCAACTCATAGAGAAACTGTACAGGGTTTCCGAGGCTATAAATGTTTATGGGAGCAGAAAGCCTCATCTTTCTCCCACGGAACAGCTGGTAGTTTCAAACTGCTGACCTTGAGGTTCACAGCCCGATTCGTAACCACTACACTACCAGAGATCCTTTTGTCCATAGAATCCTTCAATATTTCAATTTGAGGCTTAAATGTTTTCTTCAGTTCCCTTAGCTTGAGAAATGCTGAGTGTGTTCTTCTCTTTTGGTTTTCTAACTCCAGATCCATGCACACTTCATTATAATATTTGACATTGTCTTCTTGAGCTGACCTTGGAAACTTTCTGTTCATCTCTTGTACCTCCTTACTTCCTCCATTTGCTTTAGCATCTCTATGCTGGAGAGCAAGTTTCAGAGTCTCTTCTGACGTCCATTTTGGTCTTTTTATTGCTTGTCTTCTTAATGACCTTTTGCTTTCTTCTTGTATGATGTTCTTGATGTCATCCCACAACTCTTCTGATCTTCAGTCATTAGTGTCTAATTAATCACATCTGTTCTTGAGATTATCTAAATTCACATGGGATATGTTCATGGTCATATTTTGGCTCTCATAGACTTGTTTTAATTTTCTTCAGCTTCAGCCTGAAGTTAAATATGAGCAATTGATGGTCTGTTCTACAGTCTTCCTCTGGCCTTGTTTTGACTGATGATATGGAGCTTTTCCACTGTCTGTTTCCACAGATGTAGTCAATTTGATTTCTGTGTAATCAATCAGCTGAGTTCCATGTGTATATAGTCTTCTTTTATATTGTTTTAAAAAGGTATTTTCAAGTCATTGGTCTTGCAAAATTCTATCAGGTGATCTCCCTCATTGTTTCTATCACCAAGGCCTTATTTTCCAAGGACTGATCCTTCCTCTATATTTCCACCATTTGCATTCCAATCACCAGTAATTATCAATACATCTTGATTGAATGTTGGATCAATTTTAGACTGAAGAAATTGGTAGAATTCTTGTTTCATCATGACTGGCTTCAGTGGTTGGTACATAAATTTGAATAATAATTGTATTAACTGCTCTTGACAGTGTTGTACTTCAAGATTGTTGTTGTTGTTGTTGTTATGTGCCATGGAGTTGGTTCCAACTCATAGCGACCCCTGTACAGGGTTTCCGAGGCTGTAAATCTTTACGGGAGCAGAACACCTCATCCTTCTCCTGTGGAACAGCTGGTAGTTTCGAACTGCTGACAGATCTTGAAATATTCTTTTTGATGATAAATGATAATGATAATGATTGATGATAATGATAAATGCTATGACATTCTTCAGATTTTGTTCCTGGCATAATAAACCATATAATATTGTTGTTATTATTGTTAAGTGCCATCTAGTTGGAAACCCTGTATAGGGTTTCCAAAGAGCAGCTGATGGGTTTCGACTGCCAACCTAATAGGTCACAGTCCAGTGCTGATCTTACAGTGCTACACCAGGACTCCAAACCATATGATAGTCTGGTTCAAATGCCATAATATCAGTCCATTTCAGCTCACTCTATGATTGTGTGTTGCATTTCATTATTTATGACTTCCAATTTTCCTAAGTTCGTGTTTGCATCTGTTCTTCTCATTTTTAGTTGTACCACATCAGCAAATGAAAGTCTCAAAAGCTTTGCTCCATTCACATTATGGTCACCTCTACTTTGAGGAGGCAGCTTTTCCACAGTGATAATTTAAGTGCCTTCCAATCTGAGGGCCTCATCTTCCGGTACTATACCTGACAACGTCCCACTGCTATTCATAAGATTTTCAGTGACTAACCATTCAGAAGTGACCTGTCTCTCCTTCTTCATGATCTGCCTTAATCCGGAAGCTCAGCAGAATCCTAGCCACTGTGAAGGGCTCTGCTGCTATTTAAAATACTGGGGGCATAGCTTCCAGAAACACAGCAACATACAAGGCACCAGTCCAACAAACCAACAGACGAGTGTTGGAATAGAAAATGGAATTGAGTTAAAAAATATTAAACAAGCTATTTTATATTCTTTCCCCCCCCTCCCCCATGCCCATTCTAATTCAGTGTGTATTTAAAATTTACAGCACATCTCAATTCAGACTGGCTACTTTTCATGTGGCTGGTAGCTACTGTACTAGACCATGCAGGTCTGGAAAAAATAGAACTATCCATTTTGAAAGTTCCCCAGCCACCACTGCAAAAAGACAGTCACCTTTCCTCCCTTCTTTGCTACTTCTCCTATAAACCAATCTCTTCTTAGGAAAAGTCATATGTAAAATTTATATCAAGGCTGGAACTCTCTGTAAGTCACCAAAACACAACTATTGTGTTGTTGAGAGCTATATAAACTAAGAGAAACAAAATGGACAGGTACAAATTTCATATAGGAAATGGAGCTAAAATTGAACTAACACAATTATATTATAAATACGTTCCTTGTTAAAATGACACATACAACTGTATTTGTTTTTCTTTCACCTGAGAAGGCCAATGCACTCTGGTGTCTACAGTGAACTCAAAATTAAGAAATGGCTTGATTTTTTATTCTTTAGACTCTTGCCTGCCATTTCACCAAGTTGAGCCTATTTCCTCGAAAATGAGAATAATAATAGCTTCCTTATCTATTTCACAAGATAATTACGAAATTCTTAAGAAATAATAAAAGAGAAGGGTCTTATCTGCAAAACCCTACACAAGGTGACGTTATTATCTGTATTATTCCTTGGGGTGGAGGACCCTGCAGCCAGATTTCACAAGGGTGAAGAGTTGATCAGTCAGAATACCCCAGGGCAGGAGACTGTTCACTCCCATGACTTTGGAGAGGCAGGGAGCCGGGGCTCAGTAGAGCCTGCTAGTGGTAGTGTGCCAAGTCCATTCTCTTAGCGACCCTGTGTAGGGTTTTCTAGGCTGTAAATCTTTATGGGAGCAGAAAACCTCCTCTTTCTACCACGGATTGACTGTTAGATTTGAACTACTGACCCTATAGTTAATAGCCCAATTTGTAATCCACTAAAGTATCTAGAGCCGGGCAAACCCTACGGGCACAGGGGGGCAAACGCTAAGGCGTTAATTTCCAACAGAGTAAAGGAAGGTGGAAGGAGCTCTGGTTAGCGTAGTGCTTAGGAATTGGGCTGCGAACCTCAAGGTCAGCAGTTCGAAACTACCAGCTGCTCCGCGGGAGAAAGAGGCTTTCTGCTCCCGTAAAGATTTACAGCCTCGGAAACCCTGTACAGGGTCGCTATGAGTGGGAATCGACTCCACGGCACATAACAACAACAAAAAGGAAGGTGGAGAAGGGGAGCGGGCTCGCGTGGTGGTCAGAGGGAATGGAACAGGTCGTGAAGAGGTAAGGGCATGTGTGGAGCAGGGGCGACCGAAACAAGAAGTGGGGTTCTCCTGAGCACTGGATGTCAGGGCGGGGTCGAAACGAGTGACGCTTCAGTGACTGACTAGACTAGCGATGTGAGGGTTTCTGGGTGATGAGGCCATCGCAGAGACGTCTTCCCCGTATCGTGTTAACGGCCCCCAGAGGAAGACTTCTGGAGAAACTCAAGTAGCAAATCTGGATGATTCGGCCTGGTAACTGACCCGGGCGGCCCCGCCTCCTTAGTTCACTCCCCGCCTCCTCGGGGGCCGAACTCTGCCCCGCCCTTGTGTAGGCGGTCTTCCAGCTCGCCATTGGCCAGGTCCTCAGGTACGCGGCCTCGCCATTGGCCAAAGCCTTCAGGTGGCGCTCTCGGGAGTGGTCGGAAGTCCCTTGCTCCCTCCTCGGTCTCGGGCACGGCGCGCGATTGGGCTTCGTGGTCACGTTTTCTCCGCGGGCTGGGTCTGGGTTGAGCTGTGTCTGCCCCGAGCGGCGGCGGCGCGCGGCAGGTGAGCTTCGGGATGCGGGCGCCGAGCCAGTGGTGTTGCCGGCCATTCGGCCGGCCGGGCGCACCTCAGGCGGGCTGGGGCGGGGTGGCGGCAAGAGTCTGCCGGAGACGGAACCAGGCGGCGCGGGCCTCCAACGGCCGCTGTGAGGAGAGGCCCAGCCCGCAGGCCCCGCGTCCTCCCCAAGTCTCCCCGTATCCTCTCGGAGCCCGCGGGTCTGCGCAGCAGTCCGCTCCCGGGCTGGCGTGGTCTAGGAGAGAATATGGTGCCCGTTACCCAGCACTCGGAGGCCCCGGAGCCCCTGGGATTTCTGTTCATTCCCCACCTGAAGCAGAGGAGATCAGTGCCGCCTGGTCCTGTCCCCGTCGTGGGCGTTCGGGCTTGTTGTGAATAGAGCTACTGCAAACATCCTTGGACAACTTTTTGTTTGCATACGTGTTGTCAGTTATCTGGGGTATGTACATAGGAGAGACATTTCTGGGTCATGTGGTAATTCTGTGTTTCACTTGGTGAGGACCGCGAAACTGTCTGAGGGTTCCAGTTTCTCTACACCTTTCCCAACACTTTCTGTATCTCCACCTCCGCTTTTTTAATGGCCATCTTCGTAGGTGTGAAATGGTATCTCATGGTTTTGATTTTCGTTGCCTTAATGACTAATCATTTTGAACGTCTTTTCATGTGTTGGCCATTTGTATGCTTTCTCTGAAGAAATGTCTGTTCAAGTCCTTTGCCCATTTTAAAAATTGGGTTGTTAGTCTTTTTGTTGCTCTTTATATATTTGGGATACTAGAGCCTTATCACATATGTTGTTGTTAAGTGCCAGTGAGTTAGTTATGACTCAAAGTCGAGGGTTTCCTAGGAACAGCTAATTGGTTTGAATTGCCGACCTTAAGGTCTGAAATCCAGTATGTATCCTACTAGCACAGTGGTTACGAATCGGGCTGCGAACCTCACGGTCAGTAGTTCAAAACTACCAGCTGTTCCGTGGGAGAAAGATGAAGCTTTCTGCTTCCGTAAAGATTTACAGCCTCGGAAACCCTGTACAGGGTCGCTATGAGTCAGAACCAACTCCACAGCACATAACAACAACAACAGCACTTATCCTACAGCCACACCAGGAGTCCTGATCAGATACACGATTTTCAAACGTTCCTTCCCCCTCTTTTGATAGTGTCTTTTAGTGTACAGAATGGTGTGCTTTTGATGAAATCCAGTTTATATCTTCTGCTGTCACTTGTGCTTGTCATGTTGTGTCTAAGGAACCATTGCCAAATCAATCAAGGACGATTTGCTCGTAAAGATTCATCCGTGTTTTCTTACAAGTGTCTTGTAGTTTTTGTTCTTATATTTGTGTCTTGGATCAATTTTGAGCTTTTATATATGGGGTGAGGTAGGGATACAACTTTATCCTTTTGCATATAGTGGTTCACTTGTCCCAGCCCCATCTGTGGACTTGTGGGATCCTTGTCAGAAATCATTTTGTTGTAGATGTATGGGTTTATTTCTGTACTCTCAGTTGTATTCCACTGATCTCTAGCCTCCGTCTCTCGCTCTGTACCACAATGTTTTGATTACTATCAGGAAATGAGAGTCCTCCAGCCATGTTCTTTTTCAAGATTGTTTTGGCTATTCAGGGCTCCTTGCAATTGCATATGAATTTGAGGATCAACTTTCCATATTTGCAGAAAAATCCCTTGGGATCTTGATAGGGATAAGATTGATTCTGTCGATTACTTTTAAGAATTTTGCCATCTTAATAATACTAACTTTTCTGGTCCACGAACATGGCATAGCTTTCCATTTATTTTTAGATCTTTGATTTCATCAGCAAAATTTTTCATTTTCAGTATATAAGTCTTGTACCTTCTTGGTTGAATTTATTACTAAGTATTATATTCTTTTTGATACTATCGTAAATGCAATAATTTAAAAATTTTTAATTTATATTTTAGATTCGTTGGTGATGTGTAGAGATACAACTGCATTTTGTGTATTGATCTTATATTCTACAATTTTGCAAAATTTATTTTTAGCTCTAATTGTGTATGTATTCGGTATGATTTTGTATAGGTAAGATCATATCATCTGCAGACAGATACAGTTTTGCAGTTTACTTTACAATTTGAATGCCTTTTATTTCCTTTTCTGGCTAGAGCTTCTAATATAGTGTTGAATAGTGGCAGCAGCAGCGTTCTGGCATCCTTGTATTGTTTCTGATCTTAGGGGGAGTTTTCAGTGTTTCACCATTGAGTATGACATTGTTGTTGCTAAATGCTGCCGAGTAGATTCTGTCTCATAGTGGCCCTGTACAGGGTGTCTGTGGAGCGGCTGGTGGCTTTGAACCACCGACTTGTGGTTAGTAGTCCAGTTCTTATCCTACAGCACCACCAAGACTTCGGACTCTTATAGCTGTGAGTTTTTCATAAATAATCCTTATCATATTGAGAATGTTCCCCTCTGTTCCTAATTAGTTGAGTGTTTTTTATCATGGGAAAACACATAGGTACACACACACAAAAAAAACAAAATCTGTTGATTTCAAGTAGAAACTGACTCATGGTGACCCCATGTGATACAGAGTAAAACTGCCTCAGGGGGTTTTGTTGGCTGTCATCTTCCTGGAAGCAGAGTGCCAGGTCTTTGTTCCATGGTACCACTGGGTGGGTTTGAGCCACCAACCTTTTAGGTTAGTAGTTGAACCTTGACCATTTGCACCAGTGATTTTTCTGCAGTAGCTGAGCTGATGCTATGGTTTTGGCTGACTGCGTCCTACACTCTCAGCATTCGAGTCCTCCTGGGTTTAGGTTCCATCATACATTCTTATTTCCAGATGCCACTGATTCCTGAGCTGTTGGAAGATCCAAGATGAAAATGGATTCTTTCTCAGCATTCTCTATTACAAGCTCATGATTCTGCTTTTTCTGGTTGGCTAAGTCAGTCCTGGTGTGGTGCTGTAAGACAAGCACTGAACTGCTAACTGCACAGTTCAAATCCACCAGTTGCTCCTCAGAAACTCTGTACATGGTCGCTGTGAGTTCAGACTGACTCGACAGCACTTAATAATAAGTTCTTTTCATTCATATGTTTGCTTTCTAACTTTTTCTTACTATTGCCCTTTTACCCTTTCTCTCTGTTCTTGTGGATATAGTAACTCACTACCATTGAGTAGATTCCAATGCAGTGACCCTGTCTGTGTAAAGTTTTCCAGGCTGTAAATTTTTATGAGAACAGAAAGTCTCATCTTTTTCCCCTGGCCTGCTGGTGGGTTTGAACTACTGACCCCTGTGGTTAGCAGTCCAGTGCTTATCCTACAGTACCACCGGGCTCCTTTTTGTGGATATGTTGTTGTTAAGTGCTGTCAAGTCGATTCCGACTCATAGTGACTCTGTATAGGGTTTCCAAGGAGCATCTGGTGGGTTTGAACTATCAGTCTTGTGGATAGCAGCCTAGTGCTTATCCTACAGCACCACACTCCTTTTGTGGATATGTTGTTATTAAGTGCTGTTGAGTTGGTTCCAACTCGTAGTGACACTGTATAGGATTTCTGAGTCATGGCAGGTGGGTTTGACCTGCTGACATTGTGGTTCAAACTAACTTTTTGGTCTAGTGCTTATCCTACAGTACCATACCAGGACTCCTTTTTGGATATAGGCCAATACAGGTCCTTTAGAACTCTATTTTAAAGTGGTGTCTGGAGGTTGCGGAAGCTAGCATTTGTGTTTCAGTGCACCATTTTTAACTGGGAGACCCATTTTAGGAGAGTGCTGGTATTTAATGGTGTGTGTTTTCAGCTCACAATCAGTGTACTCTAGTCCTGGACTTATGGCAATTTGACATTCTCTGCTAGTCCTCTTGGTAGTGCTTCCACGCTCTGAACAGAACGTGCCAGGTAGCATTTTTAGTAGCAGAGCAGTGGTAAGGAGTCCTGGTAGCACAACAGTGAAGCGCTGACCGCTTAGGGGAAGATTGGTGCTTCTCTGTGAGTTGGAATTGACTGGAGGGCACCCAGCCACAACAAGCAAAGTGGTGGTGACAGAGGCTAGCAATACCACGAGGAGGAGGCAGGCAATTGCCAGATGTGTCACAAGGTTCACTCGACTTTCGGGCCATGTCTGGATTCCTGGGCAGAACAGGCCGTGGAAGCTAGGTCTGCAGTGGGTTTGAGGTGGTCCTGAAGCCACAGTAGCTGGGACTGTTCCATGGGTACTAGTGTTGCTGCCCTAAGTCCGTAGGAGCAATGCTTAGTGAATTGAAAATAGTCTGTCGCTTTCTTCCCTTTCTCCTCGCTTCCTAAAGCTTGGAACTCATTGGTGTTTTGGATGCTGACCGAGTGGTTTCAGATAGAGGAACCTGCTGCACCTGTGATCAGATTCGTTCACTTTCATCTGGACAAAGCAGAATGACATGGTAGTGTTGCAACTAACCGTGACTGCTAGATCCTGTGTGCTAACAGACTGTTTCATTAGGTACCTTGTACAGTTGGTGAGTTGGTTTTACACCTTTAATGGTATCTGTCATTAAGCATTCCTGTTAGGTGTTTTGTTTTCCCTGTGGTATCCCATAGGCCCTTGTGAAAGGTCATGTTGTCAGGGGCCATGGAGTCAGTTCTGACTGATAACAACCCTGTGTACAATAGGACAAAAGGCTGCCTGGAACTGCACCACCCTCACATTGTTGTGATGTTTGAGCCCATTGTTGCAGCCACTGTGTCACTCCAGATCATTGAGGTCATCTTCTTTATCTCTGACCCTCTTCTTTACCAAGTATGATTTCCTTCTCCAGGAACTGGTCCCTCCTGATGTTGGTTCTGACTCACAAAGACCATGGAGGGTCTTCCTGAGGAGTGGCTGGTATGTTTGAACCACCAACCTTGTGGTTAGCAGTCTAGTCCTATTGAGCCACATCACTATTCTGTCCTGATAGCTTGTCCAGAATACATGAGACATGTCTTGCCGTCCTCACTTCTAAGGAGCATTCTGGCTGTACTTCTTCCAAGACAAACCTGTTCATTCTTCTGGCAGTCCATGGTATTTTAAACATTCTTTACCAATGCCACAATTCACATGCATCCATTCTTCTCCAGATTTCCTTATTCATTGTCTGGCTTTCACATGTTTTATAAGGCAATTGCAAATACCATGATTTGGGTCATGTGCACCTTAGTCCTCAGACATCTTTGCTCTTTAGCACTGTAAAGAGGTCTTTTGCAGCAGATCTAGCTAATGCAATACATCATTTGACTGCTGCTTCCATGAGCATTGATTGTGGGTCCAGGCAAAATGAAATCTTTGATGCAATCTTTTCTCCATTTATCGTGATATTGTTTATTTGTCCTGTTGTGAGGATTCTCCCTTTCTTTGCATTAAGTCTTTGATCTTCATGAACAAGTACTTCAAGTTCTCTTCATTTCAGCAAACAAAGTTGTGTCATCTGCATATTGCAGGTTGCTAATGAGCCTCAGTCTTGATGCCACATTCTGTTTCATATAGTCCAGCTTCTCGGGTTATTGCTCAACATACAGACAGAGTTAGTATGGTAGTGGGCTTGAGTTCAGAGCACGGCCTCTATAGCAGGTGCTTTGTGGGGTGTGTGCAGGTAGCAGAGCTGTGGTGTAAGGTAACAGGTGTGGTTCCTGAGTCTTGGGGCAGAGGATTCCGCTGCCCTGTGGACCTGTGATGCAGACAAAGTACTGCTTTGTTCTTAGTCACACTGTTGACTGTATATTGATTTTATTTAACTTTATTGGGAGGCGTGAACTGTATCTAGAATTAGAAAACCAGATCCCTGGAATGGTTTCTTTGCTTGCATTTTATGTTGCAAACTTTTTCAAACTTGTAAATAGTCACCATTAGCCTGCTTCCTTGTATTTGAGGGAACAATACATTAAAAGAATGATCTAGAAATAGTGTATCCCAAACCCACTGCCATTGTGTTGATTCTGACACAGAGTGGAACTGCCCATAGGGCTTCCAACCTGTAATCTTTACAGAAACAGACAGTCACTTTCTCCTAAGGAGTGGATTCCTAAGGTTGGAATTAGTCTCACTCTGAATTGCTTTTCCCAATGAGGAAAAGCAGCAGAGCTGACACCAGAGCTCTCCTTAGATGGGGGCTCTAAGAAGGGCTCCAAGTCCATGAGGACAAAGGGCCCAGAGAAAGCACATATGTACAGCCCTGCTACTCATAGACTCACACCATGCTGGGAACAAGGTGCAGAGATGGGTCAAGGGAGTTTGAGAGTGTTCAACTTAATGGCAAAGTAAGCAAAATGTTAGAGAAGTCTTCCTCCCTTTTCATGGGAAGATACAAAGTATTCATTTAAGTTTTAGATCCATACATGAACCAAACACAGTCTTTGCCCTTTGAGTGGTCAGGGTCTGTTGGAAAGAAAGTTTGTGTTTTAAGTGGTGGTACCAGCTTGGCATTAGAATGGACCCTAACTCAGCAGGGAAGAGGGTTGTGAAAGGTCTTCCTGGAGGCTGTGTCTCAGTGGGGAGAGCTGGTGATGGAAGTGAAGTAGGGGATGAAGATGTAAGGAGGAAAAGGAGAAGGATGTGCAGCTCTATGTAAGGATTGGGACCTGTGTGCCCTGAATCCTGTAGAGGTCCAAAGGACCTTGAAAAGCTTGGAAGTGGTTTTGGTAGTTTTCAAGAGTGATTGGTGTACAGGGGCAAGGCTAGAGATGGAAGGGGACATGTCGAGACATGAGCAAAAAGCCTTAGCAGGACGTGGACTGCAGACTGAAGGACAGCAGGTGGCTTTGGGATGGTTGAGTGCCTTGCAGGGAGATGGTCTTGGCAGGAAGAGGTCTGTGGGGTTGAACTCAGTCTGATGTGGACCTGTAGAGGGTTAGTTACTTATAGGTGATGTGCAACAGGAAATAAAATCTGGTACCTATTCTATATAAAGGATCAGTAGTTGGAAAATATGGCCTAGGTGATAGATACGATGCTGGATAGAATTTACAAGAGCAATGATTTATTCATGGCAAGTACATTTTTAAAACAACATAAAAGACATGGACCTCACCAGATATATTATGCAGAAATCAAATTGATTACATCTATGGAAAGAGACAGTGGAAAAGCTCCATATCATAGTCAAAACAAGACCAGAGCAGGCTGTGAAACAGACCATCAATTGCTCTTATTACAAGTTCAAGCTGAAGCTGAAGAAAATTAAAACAAGTCCATGAGAGCCAAAATATGACCTTGAACATATCCCAACTGGATTTAGAGATCAGAACAGATTTGATGCATTAGACACCAATGACTGAGAACTGTAAGAGTTGTGAGATGACATCAAGAAAATCATACAGGAAGAAAGCAAAAGGTCAGTAAGATGATAAGAAAGAAGGAAAAGATCACAATGAATGTTAGTTAGTCAGAAGAGACTCTCAAATTTGCTCTCCAGCATAGAGATACTAAAGCAAATGGAAGAAACGAGAAGGTAAAAGAGCTGAACAGAAAATTTCAAAGGGCAGCTCAAGAAGACAGAGTCAAGTATTAAATGAAATGTTTAAGGGTCTAGATTTAGGAAACCAAAAGGGAAGAACACACTCAGCATTTCTCAAGTTGAAAAAACTGAAGGAAAAATTCAAGCTTCAACTTGCAATATTGAAGGATTCTATGGGCAAAATATTGAATGATACAGAAAGCATCAAAAGAAGATAGAAGGAGAAATACACAGTCACTGTACCAAAAAGAAATGGTTGATGTTCAACCATTTCAAGAGGTAGCATATGATAAAAAAACGGTGGTGCACTGAAGCCATTGGCAGAGAATATGCTCCAGAAACTGATGGAAAACAGATGGAAACTTTTCAACAAACCGATGCAGCACTGAAGGCACTCACCCATCTATGTCAAGACATTTGGAAGGCAGTTACCTGGCCAGCTGATTGAAAGAGATCCATGTTTGTGCCCATTCCAAAGAGGTGACCCAACAGAATGCAGAAATCATTGGACAGAATCATTAATATTGCATGCAATTAAAATTTTGCTAAAGATAATTCAAAAGCGGCTGCAACAGTACATTGACAGGGTATTGCCAGAGGTTCAAGCTGAATTCAGACCAGGACATGGAATGAGGGATGTCATTGCTGATATCAGATGGATCTTGGCTGAAAGCAGAGTATACCAGACTATGCAAAGATTTTCGACTGTGTAGATCATGACAAACTGTATACAACATTGTGGAGAATGGGTACAACACTTAACTGTACTTATGAGGAACCTGTACATAGACCAAGAGACAGCTCTTGGAACAGAACAAAGGATCACTGAATGATTTAAAATCAGGAAAGGTATGTGTCAGGGTTGCATTCTTTCACCATAGTTATTCAAAGTAAATAATCCAAGTAGGATTACATGAAGAAAAACATGGCATAAGGATTGGAGGAAGACTCATTAGCAGCCTGTGATGTGCAAATGATACAACTTAGCTTGCTGGGAGCCAAGAGGACTTAAAATACTTATTGATGAAGATAAAAGACTACAGCCTTCAGTATGGGTTGCCCTCAGTGTAAAGGGAACAAAAATCCTCACATTTGGATCAATAAATAACATTGTGATGGAGAAAAGATTGAAATTGTCAAAGACTTCATTTATCAACATTCATGGAAGCTGTTGTTAAGTGCCATGGAGTTGGTTCCTACTCATAACGACCTTGTATAGGGTTTCTGATGAGCAGCTGGTGGGTTTGAATTGCCAACCTTGCAGTTCAAACTGACCTTGTGGTCCATTGCATTATCCTGAAATGCCACACCAGGATTCCTTCATGGAAGCAGCAGTCAAGAAATCAGATAACATATTAAGTTGGGCAAATCGGCTGCACAAGACCTCTTTAAAGATGTCAGTTGGAGGACTAAAGTGCTTCTGACCCTAGCCATAGTATTTTCAATGGCCTCATATGTATGTGAAAGTTGGTCAGTAAGGAAGACCACAGAAGAATTGATGCATTTGAGTTACAGTGTTGGAGAAGAATATTAAAAGTACCATGGACTGCCAGAAGAAAACAAATCTGTGTTGAAAGAATATAGCCATAGTGCTCCTTAGAAGCCAGGATGGCGAGACTTCATGTCCTGTACTTTGGATATATTATCAAGAGGGAACAGTCCCTGAAAAAGAGTATTTTGCTTGGTAAAGTGGAGGATCAGTGGGGGGAAATACAGGAAGACCCCCCCAGTGAGATGGCTTATCACAGTGGCAGCAGCAATGGGCTCAAGAGTAATGACTCTGAGGTTGCTGCAGGACCAGGTGGTGTTTCATTCTGTTGTGCATAAAAGGACTCTACAAGTTGGAACTGACTTGACAGTGCCTTACTACAACAACTCTATCTAGAAGGATCCTTGGTGGTACAGTAGTTAAGCATTTGACTGCTCCTAGAGCTCTGGTAGCGTAGTGGTTACGAATCGGGCTGTGAACCTTAAGGTCAGCGGTTCGAAACTACCAGCTGC
>NW_006408552.1:19509622-19557344 GCF_000296735.1 Chrysochloris asiatica | reverse complement strand
ACGTTTTATAGCAAGGAGGGGAGTGATTAACTTTTCAGTCTAGGAGCAGAGGTCCCTAGGACCATCAAGGGAGAAGAGCAGAGAGCGGGACCCTACCCAAAGAAGCAGTGATGCCTGAAATGGAGCCAGAGATGATGACGTGGAGCGATGGAGCAGCTGGAGACTAGATCCAGAGAGGGAGAGCGACTGTGTGCTGAAGATCTGGGGGGTACGGGGGAAGGATTGCATGGAGGGGATTGTAACCATGGCAATGAGACGATGAATGTAAAACTAATGTTCTCCCATGTAAACTATCACATAATTCACAATAAAACATTTAAGAAAAAAAAACAAAACACAACACCTGAAGAACAGGGGAAGGGACCCATCAGGATCAAATTGAGGGCTGTGCCATTCTGTGGTTTCCTGCAAAACAGAAAAAGGCAGTCCACCCCACCTCCACTCCCAGGGAGAAATGCAGATGTCTGAGAGCCTGGAGAGGTGTGGGGGTGGTGATGTGCCATGGAGTCGATTTCTACTCATCACAACCCTGTACAGGGTTTCCAAGGCTATACATCTTTACAGAAGCAGAAAGCCTCATCTTTCTCTCCTGGAACAGCTGATAGTTTCAAACTGTTGACCATGAGATTAGCAGCCTGACTTGTAAGCACTATGCTATCAGACCTCCTTGGAGAGATGTGTTGGGTCGTTGATAATTAAAGGAAATCAGATCTACGCCTATCAGACTATCAGAGGGGAAGCCGGCATGCCCCAGTGTTACAGGTAATGTCACTGACCATTGTCCTAACAGCCAGTGTGGACTGTAGGCTGAGCTGTTGGAGTTCTTTCTCATGGCCCTGGTCATGTAGTGCACTCGAGCTTGATGCGAGTGCAGGAACAAGTACCATTTAGAGTCTCTGTACTCTGCTAAGAAAAATCCTCCACTAGGGGAATGACACGTGTTGACTTTGGTGAAGGGGAAGACAGTGAACAATATGGAAGAAAGGAAGACCCTTGACACGAACAAACAAAAAATGTCATTTGCTGCAATAGCAGTGAAATAGGGTTTTCTTTAAAAAAATGTAGAACTCATCATGAAGAGATGCAAGCCTGTGATAAGGTGTCATCACATTGAAGCCATTGTTTTCCTAAAAACAAGGAGCTGTTTGCTTGGTGTAAACAAACTTACTCCTCCTCTTTACAAAAAAAGCAAAGAAACTTGATCACATCTTCTTAGCTGGGAATGGTCTTCCAATGCAGAGCTGCTGCTGCTAGGAACAGATGCGGGTTACAGATGCGGGTTCTTATGCAACCAGTCTACCTGTGACCCCAGTAACAGCACTGTGGATGGGGTGTAGGTGCTATCACTCCCAGCATACTATAGATGAACTCAACATCCAGGCCCCTGGTCCAGGAAGATGCTGTACAGATGAAGACTCTTAGTCATCCTTTTATAGAAAATAAAATATATTGGATTAATTTTTTAAGGTGTTAATAAATGCCTGCTCTTTTTTAAAAAAAAATTTCTAATAGTACACAAGGGGTTTGGACTTATTACCAGGAGGAACCAGTCCCTGGAGAAGGACATCATGCTTGGGAAAGTGGAAGGACAACAAAAAAGAGGGAGACCCCCAATGAGATGGATTGGCACAGTGGCAGCACCAGTGAGCTCAAGGGTAGCAGCAATGGTGAGGATGGCACAGAACCAGGTGGTGTTCATTCTGTTGAACATAAGATCGCTGTGGGTCAGAACCAACTTGACAACACCTAACAACAACAAAGGATTAAATGAAAGGCAAAAGCTGGTTCCCCAGAATTTACCCGGAAGCTTAGTGTGGTCTTTTCCTAGAGTTTATAATGTACTTTGAATTGTGTGTATGTATGTGTATGCACGCATACACAAAGGAGCTTCAGAAAGTTTGTGGGAAAACAGAGTTAACAAACAGTGGAATTTTTCCACCACCTTTTTGAAAACCCCCCTTGTGTGTGTGTGTGTGTGTGTGTGTGTGTATATATATATATATATATAAAATCTCCCTGGAGTCCTGGTATGGCACTGTGGTTTAATGCGCTAGACTGCAAGGTTGCTGTGAACCACAAGGTCGGCAGTTCAGGATCACCAGCCGCTCCTCAGAAACCCTAGACAGGGTCACTATGAGTCGGCATCTACTCAGTGTCACTTAACAACATTCTACAAAGCCCTTTCCCAGTGTTTGTAGGTGGGAGTCTTGTTTGTGATTTGCTGCTTGCTTTAAAATGAGTTCATTTTGCTGACATTTCAGTCCCTTAGTAGAAATTCTGGTTCTTTCAGAAACTAGTATCGTTTTGCTATCTCAAAATGAAATTCAAGATGGAAGCCAGTATTCCAGTGTATTGTCCTGGGTGTAATCTTTGAAAAATACTGATTTCTAACCCAGTTTGTTTTCTATAGGCAAATTACAAATCTTTATTTTTAGTCCTTGCTATTTAGTTTAAACAGACTTAAGATCTGATTTAAATTGTTAGAATTCAGTACTACTCACTTGTATAGGGGACTTCCTCATTTTAGCTAAATTTTTTAAGTGGCTCTAGGTTGGTGAGCCTACTGTGGACTTGTTAGGGAACTAACTGGTTAACTGTGTCAGGGGGCTGGGCCTTTGTGGGTGGCACCGCCCCGCAGATCAGATTCCTGGGCTGGCTTTGTGGAGGCGATGGGAGCCATTTTGGGGCTGCGGTGTGGACTGGATCCCTAACCTTGTGGCTGTTTGAGGTGTGTGGCTCGCGGGCTGATGGCGGCACTACTCCATGGCCTTGTCCCCAGAGGAGTCGCCTGGCAACAGTCGCTGGGCTTGTAGCAGACACTCATCTGCATTCTCTCGGGACACTGTGCCTGAGAATTGTAGGCGCTGAGCATTCGTTGCAGCCTTGTGATGCTGTGGATCTCCACCCCACCATCGTAACTGGTAGCAGGTTGTTGGATGAGAACCCCCATCTCTCTCAGCCCTGTTGGCAACCTTCCTTAAGCCAGACTCTCTTCTGGTCTCCATTCACGTGGCCTGCGACTAAATCAGCTAATAGAAAATTGGGGGCCTTAGGGCACGTAGAGTATTTGGGGGCAAATCCCAGTTGCTTCTCCCCATTGTAGGAAATGGTCCTCTGTATTCAGTGGGAATATTCAGGGTGCATAGCAATGAAGTGGGTGTGCGTCCTGTTTCTGAGTGCTGCCTGCCTCCAGGTTTTCTAGAGGACCGTGAGCCCAGCTAAGACAAGAACGTGCACTCGTCTCACTTGGGAACCTTATAGCTTTGTTTGGTTCCTTTGCTGCCAGCCGTCTGCTTGGAGCTCCCTGTTTAACCCCGTGCGACTGGTAACGTTTGCTATTTTCCGGCCATTTGTCTGGATGGCACAGATACTCTAAATAAACAGTAAAGGCTCAGGTTATATGTGGGGTTGGACGTAAATCCATTTTTGAGCAAAGTGGTTGAACTAAAATGGAGCAGTGTTCTCATCTGTAGCATGTAATGTCAGCAGTGTAAGAGATGAGGACAACCCAGTCTGGTTTATGAGACATGTGGCATTGAATTTGAAAGCCCTGCTCAAAAGTTTCCTCTGAGCTATTCACACTTGTGCGCATTTCCTAAGTCTGTGCTGCTCAGGCACCACCTTGTCCTGTGCACACTGCAGTGTGACAGGGCGGGCGGGCGGGCGTCATCCTCCTGCAGTTCACATAGTTACATTTATCTGACAAGTATTGGGTTATAGATTCCTGCCGACTTTATCATTGCTCCAATGCCTCTGAACCGTCTCACCTGTTTTCACTAACCATCTTAATACTGTTCAGATTAGGAGCCCTGGGGGCAGTGCTTAAAGCACCCAGCTGCTACCCTAGAGGTCAATTTGTTCGACCTTATGATGAGGTAGTCTGCTTGTTTCATGGGGTGATTTGCTCTGCCCTATGGGGTCTCTGTGAGTTGAAATTGACTGGACAGCAGTGGGCAACTCAGTACTATTCACATGAGGGTTGCAAACTCGACCTCTCTGACCCGCACTCCTTTGGGGCTTCAGGCTTTGAGCTTGTCTTCACAGCTCTCAGTTCCCTAAGCATCCAGAGATGTGGCGGTCACTCAGTGTGTACTGAAATACTGATAGAGACAGCTTTATCTTCAGTGACACAAAACTCAGTCATTTGTACTGATAGCCATGGTAACCTAGCATTTACTCGTGGTAATAATGCTGAGCAGTGAGAAAGCCAGGGCCGACATGCAGTTTAGCAGTGCAGCCTGGTCAGTGAATGAATGATTCAGGGGATTAAGAAGTGAGTCGGATGAGAACCATGAATGGTGTGAGCGTTGTCACCGGTGCAGTAAGGCTAGAAACCACTGCTGCAGCCTACCGCCAGGGCAGCAGGGGATGGGCTAGGGTTCCAAAGAGTGGCTGGTGGGTTTGAACTGCCTATCTTGTGGTTAGCAGTCCAGTGCTTACCCTACCATGCCACACCAGGACTCCCTAGGGACAGTTGTTAAGTGATATCAAGTCATTTTTGGCTAATGTTGTTGTTAGGTGCCATCGAGTCAGTACAACCAACCCATAGCTACCTTTTATGCACAGTAGAACATACACCTGCCCAATCCTGGACCAACCTCACGAATGTTGCCACGCTTGAAGCCATCGATGCTGCCACTTGGCCAATCCATCTCATTGGGAGTCTTCCTCTTTTTCTCTGTCCCTCCACCTTACCAAACATGATATCCTTCTCCAGTGACTGGTCCCTCCTGACAATATATCCGAAGTATGAGAGACGAAGTTTAGCCGTCTTGGCCTCCAAGTAGCACTCTGACTACACTTCTTCCAAAACGGATCTATTGGTTCTTTTGGCACCCATGGCACCTTCAATACTCTCCTCCAGTACAGTTTCTGAGAAGCAGCTGGTGGGCTTGAACTGCCACTTTTAAGTTCAAATCAACCCTCTGGTTCAGTGCTTATCTACAGTGCCACACCAGAACTGTATGGGGATGCAAAGTGAGCTCAGCGCACCAAGCAGCCACACACAGCTCCACCAGATCTCTGTCCTGTTTGCATCACTAAATTGTGTTTTAAGTGTTGTTAGAGTGGACAGGTGTTAAACACATGCATGAATGAAATAATGTGAGTTTCATTTGCAGAGGAGGTTTAAGTATATATTCACAACGGACCAAATAAGACTGTGTATACTAGTTGGGTAAGGAGCTCTGGTAGCGTAGTGGTTACGAATCAGGCTGCGAACCTTAAGGTCAGCAGTTCGAAACTACCAGCCGCTCCGCGGGAGAAAGATGAGGCTTTCTACTCCCGTAAAGATTTACACCCTCGGAAACCCTGTACAGGGTCGCTATGGGTCGGACCCGACTCGATGGCACTTAACAACAACAACATACTAGTTGGGTGAGTGTTCTGGGTAGGACTGATAAGGAATGGTGTCTCTGAAGAGACTTGAACATTTCTGCAATGTTTTTAAAGATTTGAGAGCTTTGTTGAAATTAATATATATATATATATATAAACAAGGGTCATTATTTCTATGGGTACTTAAATTTTAAAAAGCTATTTGAGTGATTTAAAGACAGTGTGGATTGGAGTGGTTTAGAACTTCAGTCATTTGAATCATTTAGAACTAAAGTGATGTAGAACTCATTCATCTGTACAAAAGTATTTTGTCGTGGATATCCTTTATTGTTCATTTCATCTTAGATTTCCGTCAACAGCAGCTATGTGCTTCATGTTACTCCAGCACAAGCTGTTTTTATTTGGGTTTGTTTTAGATGTGTGTATGTGAGCGTTTCAGATGTGTGTGTTTGAGCATTTTCAATGTGGATGTGTGAGTTTTTTATTTGGGTGTGTGTGAGTGTTTGTAGATTTGTTTGTGTGAGCGTTTTAAATGTGGATATGTGTGTGAAAGTTTTAGATTTGTGTATGTGAGTGTTTCAGATTTGACTGCTTGTACGTGAGTATTTTAGATTTGGATGTGTATGAGGGTGTTTTTAGATTTGGGTGTGTCTATAAGCGTTTTAGATTTGGGTGTGTGTGAGAGCATTTTTAGCCAGACGAAAGGTTGAGTCACTTCAAAGAACTCTCCATGACAACTTGAGAAACAATAGGCTCGACAGCATTGTGGAAGAGCATCTGCCGACCAGGATGTGGTGCTTGTTTTACACACACACACACACACACAGAACATTTTATAGAGAGAGAGGGAGAATGGGTGAGGGAGTCCTGGTGTGGCGCGGCCATAGGATAAACACTGGACAACAACCAGGTCAGTTTAAATAACAAGGTCGGTGGTTCAAACTCACCAGTGCTCCTTGGAAACCCTATACAGGGTCGCTGTGAGTGGGACCCGACTCAGTAGCACTTAACAACAACAAATACATACAGCCATAGAGTGTGGTTTTCCAGCTCCATATCTCTCACATGCTCAGCTCATTAATACCAGTTCCATCTGTCCTGTTGTGCAACCATCACTGTGAACGGAAGAAACTCACTGCCCACCTGCCCCTGATCACCACTGAGAAACCATGATGTCTGTCCTTGCCTGTCCTGCTCCTTGTTAGGATTGAGACCTTGAAGGCTCTGTCCTTTTGTGTGACCTATTTTCACTCAGCAGCATATTTTTAAGGTTTCATCCATGTAGTAGCATGTATCAGAACATGGCTTATATTTGTAGCTGAGAGATCAGCTAGTACAAGGATAGGCCACATTTTGACCCCTCAGGAAGTTGAGACTCCCAAGTTGAAAGGATTCGGAGTTACTTTCAGTATTTGTTTTTGAAAGCACCCTGACATTCATAATTACTGCTGTGGAGTCGATTCTGACTCCTAGCAACCTCCTTCTAGGGTTCCCCTGGTTGCTTTTTAGTCGGTATGTTATTTTGCAGACTATAATGGAAAGAATTGTGGACCCCTAACTTTTAGAAAACTTGTCTCCTTTAAAAAGTCCAAACAAAATGGTTGATCTGGCTCTGTTCCTTGAAAGTTTTGGCAGCGATATTGTAGTTGGTCTTGTGCATGTAACACAAGTTGGCATCTATATAATCTTAACTCTTTTAAAAACCCTGCCTTCCTTTTCTCTCCACCTTCTGCAGTATGATCTGAGATCGTGAACATGGATTTTTCTCGACTCCACATGTACACCCCTCCTCAGTGTGTGCCAGAGAACACTGGTTACACTTATGCACTCAGGTGAGTGTGTGTGAGTGTGTGCCCACCCATGGGCCCGTAGTTGGGTGGACAGTGCGTGCAGTCCAGGTGCCTTTCTCACAGGGAAAAGAACCGTGAAGAGGGTTCACACCGTGGCTTCCCCTGACTCGGGTGTTGGGAGCAATTTTGAAAACCGTGTGTCTCTGAGCCAGCTCTGGGTGACTCAGCAGTCATTCATTGCCCATGAAGTGCTGCTGTGCCCCACCCAAGCCATCTGTGGTTAGGGTTTTGTGATTTGTATCTTAGAGCTCACAGAATTAGCCTGCACAACACTTACCTTCTGAGAAGGAGCCATCATAAGATGGGGTCCTGGGGGCACCAGGCTGTGTTCCTGCTCTGTGTCTCATTTACTGGAGTTTTGAATTTTGCTTTAGAAGTTGCTGGTTACCTTGGTTGTTTCTAGCTGACCAGGTAGGAAGAATGGTTGAGATGAAGCTTCAATATTACACAGTTATGGGTCAGTGCCAAAGGACTAGATCACTTAGTTGGTTGACAGTTGGAGACATCTTGTGCCCAGCAAGCTGTTACAGGCCCCAGGTGGCCTGTCTTCTACAAGGCAGACATGTAGTCAGACCTAAGAAACCTTGGAAGGTCCACCGTATTAGTCGGGTCTCACATTAGACAGTTAAATGTTCACACTCAGCCTTTTCCAGAGTTCTCGGTTTTGTGGACAGTGGGCCTCCTCAGGAAAAGGTGGTCTGTTCTGTATCATGACTGGCATATAACTCGTATGGCCTATTCTGTGTGGGTGTAAGCAGTGCATGCATCAGGGTCTCCATTGGGAGGAGATTCTCTTCATTCCGCTCTTCTCCAGGGACACCACGTTGGTCTGGAACTCGAGGGCTGGGGAGGGTCCTGAGAGGTGAGGGGAGGGGAGGAAACAGGACTCAGGAGCTGTGGCTGTGCAGGTGCTACTGGAGGGTTGGGGCCTAGCAGGCCGTGGACACCAGCTGACCTCAGTAGGTACCAACACGTGATGCACCAGAACATAAGCTCTAGATAGTAGCTCTCTTAAAGTTCATAATATGTAAAAATAACAACCAACAATATATCAAACTTTTAACAAAAAGGTAATTTACTAAGACTTCTGATGTAGCATTATAGGGTAGGCACTGGACTGGACTACAGGATCTGTAGTTCAAATCCAACAGCTGCTCCTTGGAAGACTAAACAGCAGGGATGGGAAACTTCCGGTCCATGTGCCATTTGTTATTGTTGATGTTAAGTGCCATCGAGTCGGCACCGACCCATAGCAACCCTGTCTAGCGTTTCTAAGGAGCAGCTGATGAGCTTGAACTGCCGACCTTATGGATCAAACTGACTTTGCAGTATAGCACATTAACTCACAGCACCACACCAGGACTCCATGTAAGTCCTGTGAAATCATTTGATCTGGCCCTGCCAAGGCAACTGCAGTTACAGTCCTCACATTGTTGTTGCTGCTGTTAAGTGCTGTCTAGTCAGTTTCAATTCATAGAGACCCTGTATAGGATTTCCAAGGAGCAGCTGGTGAGTTTGGGATAAAGCAGCTTGTCCAGTGCTTTATCCCACAGCACCACACCAGGACTCCATCAAATTAGGGATGAATTAATTAAATGTTTGATCAAATATAGCAGGCTAATTTTTAAGTTGATGATTTTGTCTGGCCCGTGAATGATGTTATAAATATCCAAATGGCCTTTGGCAGAACAAATGTCTCTCTCTCTGCTATACAGGGTCACTATGTGCTAGAATCTACTTCAAGGCACTTAACAACAACAACAACCTTAATAGATGAGACAGTTAATGTTTTCATTTCCCATAGTCTCTTGTTTTTTTTTTTAACATTTGATTATTGGTGTGGCACTGTGAATTAATGCGCTGGATCGCAAAGTCAGTTTGAACCATGAGTCAGTGGCTCAAACTCACCAGCTGCTCCTTGGAAACCCTATACAGGATCGCTATGGGTCGGTGCCAACTCAACAGCACTTAACAACAAAAACAACATTTTTAATCCATTCAAACCAGGAACTTCACCTTACATTTTAGTGGTTTGTCTCACCGACTGCTCCATCTGTATTTCCTAAAACTAGCAGTTTTTGAGAAGTTGGATCCATTTCAGGCTTGTTACTATCTGGTTGGTGGCATGAGTACATGTCACATTTTGTGAGGCGGTGACCAGTGTTGTCAGCCTGAATGGTTTGTTGTAATGTCTCATCTGCTTGTCACCTAGTGGATACAGCCACTGATGACCATGGCCTCTGTCTCTAGTCAGGGAGGACCCTGGGTCCCAGGAGCCTGCTGCAGGCATCCTCGCAGCCCCCCAGATCCCAACGATGTGTCTGTACGTGCTCTGCACTTGGTAATGTCAGCCCCTCAGCCTCGGATTGGAGGTGATGTTTCCCACGGGAGAGACAGTGAAGAAGGAACGATAAGTCCGTCACACCAGCATCTGTCTGTGTATACGCTAAGAAGGGAGTGTCTGGGAAGGTGGCATGGTCTAAGGCTGCAAGCTGGTGGGTCCAGTGTAGTGACTACAGGCTGCTGTACTACAGGTCAGCCTGCTGAGGGAAGGGGAAAGGGCATGTGTCTGTAGTGAAAGTTACTCTTGTGTTGATTTCACCACATGGCCAGGAGCCTGTAGACAGTCAGGCATCTGGCTTCCTCCTTCTGGTGGGCCAGCAGGGCTGACCCTCAGGACTTCAGAGCAAGGTTCTTTCAGATAATATTTCTCTGGAAAGACACTTCCTATAACTGATTGCTACCTTTTGATAGATTTTTTTTTTTTCAATCTGTGTATAAAAAGTGCATCATAGTCACAAATTTTTGAAAGAATAATGAATAACAAGAGAAATTAAACTGCATGCTCTTAAAGACTAGAGCTAGACTGCCTCTTCAGGGTCTTTGTCTATACCATCCTCTCTGATGTCCCATGTATGCCACTTAATTCTCTCTAATCCTGGAGGGCACCCTCCTCCCCAGGGGTTTGTCTACACTGTCCTCTCTGATGTCCCATGTATGCCACTTAATTCTCTCTCATCCTGGAGGGGACCCTCCTCCCCAGGGGTTTGTCTACACCGTCCTCTCTGATGTCCCATGTATGCTACTTAATTCTCTTTCATCCTGGAGGGGACCCTCCTCCCCCAGGGGTTTTGCAGGCACACCTCAGAGACACTGCGAGGTGGATGCCAGACCCCTGCAATAAAGTGAGTCAGAGCACAGGCTTTGCTTTCCCCATGCATTTGAAAGTGATGTTTGCATCCTGCTGTGGTCTATGAAGTGTGTAACAGCATGGAAAAGTTAGACACCATGTAAGGATGGACCCACATGGGACACGGAGTGAGCACAGACCTGCTCTACACAGGGCTGCCATAGACACTCCTTGTGGATAAAATGCTGCTTCTCCCTGAAACACAACAAAGCCTGGACTTTGATTCCACAGCCTGTCACAGTGCACATGGAATCCTCGGGGCATGTATTGACCTTCAGATAAGCAGCTGAGGCCCAGGTACAGTATCCCCCTAGGCCATGCATGACCTCTGGTGGCACTGGGACTCAGAGCCCTGGCCCGTGTCCTGAGTCTAGTCCTCCCTTCTTCCCCCTTTTAAACACTGAAAAGTCCAATCCTGTTTACTTCCATCTCCAATCAGTTCATAAAGAACCTTCCAGAACGTTGTGTGCTTTCATATACCTATGTAGTTGTCAGAATCCGTGGGGTTTTTTTTTAGTGTCTCTTAAGTTAAATAGGTTGTTTTTGGCATGTCTTGGCAATCTTTCTAATATCAGTGTCTGTGTTTTTTCATGGTCACACAACATTATATGATGAGGATCCATCCTAGTTCATGCAGCCATTCTCCTGTGGGTGGGCACCTCCTAGTCTTTGCAGCTGTAAGCAGTCCTGCAGCAGGCATTCCTATCTCAGACTCCCTGTCCAGGGAGGGAAGACCCTGTCTCACTGAACTAGCTGGTACTTGGAGGACCAGATTGATAGTGAGGCATTGCAGGCTCAGGGTAAGGGCTGGAAGTGCGTGGAGACTTGGCAGCTGTGTTGTAGTGTCCCTGAGGTGTCAGGCTGTGGAGCAGAGTCCTGGCGGCAGGGACCACTAGCTGCTTTTCTGGGCTTGCGTGTATCTTAGACTAGCAGAAGGTTCCCCAGTCAGGCCTGGTTGGGGCGACTGAACATATTTCCTGGTGTCTTTGATCTAATTAGTTTATAAAAAAATATAAATCCAAAAATATTTTTCTAGTATAAAATATAATGCAAAAGTCTCCATGAGCAGATTTACAACGTGCCGGGTTACTTGGACTTCCTCATACAGTCATCACACAATTAGCAAGTGGTTGCTTTTTGAAGTTTTTAGCAGGTGGGCATCCAGTCTGCTTCAGAACCAGGCTGTTGTGATGCCCCTGACATGTTTCCTCTACTCCTAGCTCCAGCTATTCTTCGGAAGCTCTGGACTTTGAGACTGAGCATAGACTGGAGCCTGTCTTTGATTCTCCAAGAATGTCCCGCCGGAGTCTGCGGCTGGTCACCCCAGCCTTTACCCAGGGGGATGGCTCGGACATCGAGGGCCCTACCTGCATCAGGAGTTCTGCCTCCATGAAGGACAGGGTGACCAGGTAAGCCCAGCTCTGCTGCATCCTCCTGGGTGTCTCATGTGGGTCCATAAAACAGGTGTGTGCCTGTGTGTGTATAAATTCATAGCTTCACAGTATGTAGGGTCTGAAATGAATTCTGGAAAATGTGTGGGTTAGCTGGTGGTGGTGTTTAAGTCCAGGTGTGTGTGTATGAATGAATGAGGCTTAGCTGGTGCTGGTGTTCTGTGAGTGAAGGCTTGCAAGTTCTTTTTGTTGGTGTTGTGAAACCGTGAAGAAACAGCTATCTCCAGTGATGTGAGTACAGCGCCACACACACCAGCGTTCACAGGTCAGAACACCTGTTCTGCTTCCTGACGAGGACTTGAACTTCAGCTGTCTTCCCAGATGCTGTCTGAGCGGCGTAGTCTTAATTAAAATCATCACACCATGTTGTAGGGGGTCTTTGTGCTGAAAACATGTGGAACCTGTGTATTAAATGTGATGATGCCTGAAAAGGAGGGAGTGAAACCTCCTCTTAAGCAGACACTGAACAGCATCCTGAGACACAGAGCTTCATCTTCCTTGGATCTACAATCAACACCCGTGGAAGCAGCAGTCATGAAATGAAATGTTGTTTCATCAGGCAAATCTACTGCAAAAGATCTCTTTTAAAGTGTTAAAGAGCAAAGAAGTGTGCTCCGCCCAAGCCATGGTCTTTCTAGTTGTCTCAGCCTGCAAAAGCTGGACAATGAAAAAGGAAGACAGAAAAAGAATGGATGCATTCAAGGATGATTGATTCTATTACAGACTGCCAGAAGAACGATCGAGCCAGTGTTAAAGGAAGTATAACCAGAGTGTTCTTAGAAGTGAGCTTGGCAAAACTTCAGCTTGCTTACGTTGGACATGTTATCAGGAAAAACCAGTCATAGAAAATGACATCATGTTTTTTAAGTTGGAGGTCAGTGAAAAGGAGGGAAACACCTTCTGTGAGGTGGGCTGACACAATACAGTAAGAGCTTCAGTGGACTCAAACATACCAAAATCATGATGGTGGAGCAGGACCATCACAGTGTTGTTCCGTTGTCACCAGGAGTCGGAGCTAATGTGATGGCTCGGCACCACCACCGTGAACTACTAGGCACAGACATCAGTGTAGCTATTGTCATATATCTGTGAACCTTCTTGGCACCCAGAAACAGAGCTCCGCTTTCCAAAGGTCTTACTAAGAGTGAGCTTCAGATCTGGAGAACAAGGCACAGTAGTGATGAAGAAGTTACAAAACCATCACCCGGGCCCTAAGATCCGTAACTGGTGCCCCCTGGCCTCGCCCAGGTTCATCTGGGAAATCTGGTTAGGAGTAAGGTTCTTCTCCCCCTTGAAGAGTGATTCAGTAGGTTTGTGGTGGCAGCTGACGATTCCTCATTGGTTCAAATATGCTATGGCGTGTTAGGACTGCCCAGAAAAGTGTGATCATACCAAAATCCTGCTTCCCCAGCAGCCAGTGAGATCCTGTGCTCAGAAGGGCATTCCTCATGTTGTTTTGTGTCAGTGCCTCTGCCCTCCACCCAGGACTAACTCCCAGGGAGGTTGAGGACCATTGCACCCCACTGCCCAACTTCATATCTGACCACCCATAGAGCACTTAATAAAAGATTTTATTTCTGTGACTTGTGGTCAGTGAATGCAGGGCTTGTGGGTATAGTACATCCTTGCTGTCCTCACAGGTGGACTGGGAAATGTTCACAGTTATAGGGAGAAGAGTAGGTTAAACTTACAATCATATTTTTGAAACTTTTTTAGAGTAGTCATGAGACCCAAAATCTGAGAACAATTTTGTGTTTGAGGGGCATTACTGGACCCCAGTTTCAATGTCTCTTTAGATCGATAGAGGTTTCATTACAGCAGGAAAGCCATAAGAGGAAATAAGCCATTAATTAGATTGGCCCTAGCTTTTGCCTTAGTAAAATTTAATGATTTTGTGCTTAATTAAAAAGCATTTGCACTTATTTCGCGTTCTTTTCTTTGTAGAACAGTGAAACAGCGCAGAAGTGTAAGCAAACCCACTTTTAACATCAACCACACTTCAAGAAAAGCGGTGTCTTCAGTGGTCAGCCAGAGTAGCTGTCACAGCCTGCAAGACAGCATGGCCCTCAGGCCCCCTGTGCTGGATGCATCTCTGATCCGGGAGCAGACCAAGGTGGATCACTTCTGGGGTGAGTGGGGCAGCCCAGTTTCAAAGTGCCCTCCTAAAGTGGGCAGTTAACTCCCTTCTCTAAGCGGGGCTGTTGCTCAGGTTACTATGGGGAGCAGGATAGTTACATCTCACTGATGGGAGACAAACTGGTGGCCCAAGGCCCTGTCACCGTGAGCTTTGGCCTGCTGCTTCCTTTAGTGTTTCCTAAACGCATTTAAACGGAAGTCAGTGTGTGAGTTCGTCAGTGCAGTTTCCAGCTCCAGAAAGCTTTAGGCAGCGGGACAGATGGGCCATTGCAGTGTGGTGGGGTTGGCACTAGGGATCCATGACACTGGCTGGTGACCAGACAGCAGTGATGAGACCTGCAGTGTCGTGGAGGCGAGCAGGTGTGGGCACAGCTGTGCTTTGGGACCCTTCTGAGAAGATCAGATGATCCGGATTAGCAGCACAAGCTTGTGTGTGCTCGTTGGAGCGTTGCTATCCATGTTCATACTGTTCTGTGTGCTAATTTTGGGATGCATTGGTATTTCTGTTCGTACTGTTTTGCTCAGTTATCAAGAGCAGTTACCAAGCAACAGAAGTATATGCTGTGATTGTGAGGTGCCTGCCTTGAGATACAGGAGAGCGATGAGAAGGAAGATGGGAGTTAATCTCCTACTCTTGCTCATTAGGTCCAATAGTGTGCATGTGTGTGGGTGGGTATGCGTGGATTGGGATTTATGTGTTGATGTGTGTGGAGAGTTGTAGGTTTGTGAATGTGTGTGATGGGGGTTTGTGTATGTGTGTTCCATAAAGATGTGACTTTCACCCGGAATGGGAAAATTGTGTGTATGTCAAAAGCTTGTCTGACTGGCACTTGTAACCTTTGCTGCTTCCCTTTTGGGGGTCCCTGCTCTGCTTGAACATGTCGGTCTCAATAGCAAACATGTGTGTTGCAGGCCTGGACGATGACAGCGACCTGAAAGGTGAGCACTGCTCAGTCGTTTCCCACACGTGTGTTCACGAGGTCTCTGTGGGCTGTGCTAATGGAGACCGTCTCTGTGGCTGGGACCTTAGGTGCAAATAAAGCTACCATTGAGGGGAACGGTGACCTGACTGCCTCCATCAACACCACCGCCAACGGCTACACCTGCAGAGACTGCAGCCTGCTTGCAGCACGCACCGATACTCTTACCACACACCCTGCCTCCAAAAGTCAGAAGTGTAAGTGTCACTGATTCAAAAGTCAGCAAAAGATTGAGTGTCCACAGCTTTTGTCTCCTTTTTGTACACTTGGTTTGTGGGCCCTGGTGTCTGTTACAGACTGTTGTGGTCTCTTAGCTCTGCAATAGCAGAACTGTGTGCTCTCACCATATCAGAAGCTACAAGTCAGGATTCATCTCAGCAGCTCTAGGGGAAGGCTCTGGTTACTTGGGGGCAAATCAGTGTCTCTTCCAGCCGCTGATCCTTGGTTCCTTGGTGATTTTTATGTGGCATCTATTTCCCCATTTGTCCTTCTCCTGTGCCTAATCTGCTCCTTTTCTCTCTCAGAAAGGAATTGACTTTGAACACCCTTTCCACCAGCCTCATTAGAATAACAAACCATTCCCACTTGGGGCCATGCCCACAGGTGTGGAGGTAAGGACAGCATAGTTTCAGGGTCACAAATCCATCCGTGACAAACTTGAACTCAGTTCCCCTTTAGCAGTGTAAGAAACTCACCAGATGTTGGGTTGGCTCCTCCTCACCCTCTTCAGGCCTCATTGAGCATTGAGCAATGAGCTGCTGGCAGAGCTGTGGCAGGCTGGGAGGGGCCTCTGAGGACAGGTTTTGTGTTGTCTTTGCAATAAGTGGTCAGCGTTCCCAGCTATGGAGAACCCCCACTCTGCCTGTCTGTGTGAGCAGAGCCATGGAGGGTGATATAGCATGGTGGCAGGGCTATGCCCCAAGTGGGATGCCCTACCAGTACCCTCTCTGGATTCCCTTACGTAGCATGATGCCACCACTAGCAAGGGACCCTAGCCCGTCATAACGACCTGATGTTCTACAGAGCCATTTAGTGCGCAGAGATGTACAGATAATCGCTACCTTTTCTTTCTGAAAATTCCCTCCTCCTCAAACAAAATCCCTGTGTTCCCCAGAAGTCACCTCCGTGTAGCTCCCTCAGGCCCTGGCGACCACTAGCCTCCATTCTGTAACTTGTGCAGGCCTCTAAGTCACATTCAGCAGCATGATGTCAGTATCTAACCTCGCTCTCCTCTGTGGCTGAGTGACAGTCACCGTGTGTCATGTCAGTTGTTTATGGCTGAGTGACCCCGTGTGTCCAGCCCTCACTCCTCTGTAGGACTGAATGACAGTCTCCCATGTGTCCAGCATATTGTCAGTATCAGCCCTCATTCCCCCAATGGCTGAGTGATAAGTGTATCTAGCACGTGCTGCTGGTCACTTGAGCTGGGCCCACTGAACTACTATCAGCAGTGTTGCAATGAGCCGTGCCCTGATCGCTTCATGAGAAAGTTTTGCTCACTTTGTCTCTTAATGAAGCTCACGTAATGAAAACAAATATGGCACTGATGCTCTGGGGTGATGGCCCAAGTTTATTGGAGATTTATCTAAATCTACAAAATTTACAAAAAGCTTTGTCAGTACTCAGAATATTTGAAAATATAAAGTTCTAAACTTGTTTCTCTCAGATCACTGTAATACACCCTTCACTGGTTTAGGCCTTGTCCGGGAAAAGACAGAGCACCGCAGTCAACAAGCCACATGCATTTTGTGGTTTCCCAGTGCATGACACTAGACAGTTGTCTGAGAAGTGTGCTGCACAGTTGTCCAGGGAGGAGCAGACTCCTGGAAGCACTTGCAAGGGTCTCATGTGGCTCCTCACCTCCCCTTTGCACACAGCCTTCTAGAGCATAGAAATCTTATCCTGACACGGTGGCTTGTGTAGTGCCACGCCACACATTTCAGGTAACAGGAAACCATGTTGGGGGTCATGGCGTAGCGTCTAAAGCTGTGGCATTACCAAAAAGGATGAAAGGATGTGGAGCCCTTCTGTATGCCCTATGTGAGTGTTTGTCTGGGTCCATCCCTGATGCAGACAGCACTACAGGCCTGCTATAAGGGGCAGGCTGGGAGTAAGCACTGGGTCAGAGGCCACGAGGGATGTGGCTGCTGGTGATTTGTCAATATTACAGAGTCCGGTAGTATGTGCACAGACAATATTGGGCATTTTCTAGAAGAGCGCCCCTAGAGATGATCGGCAGGACGCATAGGAGGGTATGTTCTCCTGGCCTGTTCCCTTCAAACGCAGGCCTGTCGTGGTGGCTTGACCTCCGTCCATTCAGAATGCTGCGTCCAGGTTGCCTGCATTTTAAGCACTTGGCTCTGACTTTTTCAGGGGAGTAATCATTAGCCTGTGGAAAGAAGTAACTTGTACTCACGGTTTTTTGATAGGCAGTGCATCTTTCTACGAGAATAGCATCTTGTGGCTGGCCAAACGCACCTCGTCTTTCTCGTCGTTCTTAGCCCAACTTTTCCAAGTGGTTTTAATGAAGTTGAGTTACGAATCAGAGAGTTACAAATTGAGCAGTTATGAATCCAAAGATTGTGAATCAAAAAGCCATGAATCCAAAGGTATTTAAACCATTTTTTCCTCCTTTCTCCACCAAATAATGCTTTCAAGGTGGAGAAGCCCTTTGCTTTCTCATATGCGCCTCTCCTCCCTCAGCTGACTCCCTCATGGCTGGCGCTCTCCTCTCTCCCCTCATCTTCCCCCAGCTCTCTCATGCCGACTTTCTCTGAGTGGAATTTTCACATGTCCTTGTGCTCTCTGTTATTGCTGTTCAGTTGGTTCGGACTCATAGTGACCCTGTATAGGGTTTCCAAGGAGCAGCTGGTGGATTTGAACTGCTGACCTTGTGGTTCACAGTCCAGTGCTGATCCTATAGTGCCACACCAGGAGTCTTTGTGCTCAGTGTACCATTCTATTTTCAGAATGGTCAGTGCTTCAAGTTTTTTAAGCTAACGCAGTCACCTTTTTATTCTTTCACCTTTTCTCAAAGCAAAGCGTGTACTCAGGTGGTATTTAGGGTCCTGCTGTTTGGGTCACCTTACTCGTCAGGTGGGCTAACCTGTGCTCACCTGTGATGTGTGCCATCAGGTCTGAGCCTTGGTCACTGTGTTACAGCTCAGGCTGAGCATGGAGGGAGGACAGAGGTGGACGAGCTCAGAAAGGACTTGCACTTCGGCGTGGATGGAGTGCTGCTGTGTGAGTACAGATTCACTGCTCACAGGCTGGAGTCAGGCCCCTGCCAAGTCAGGAGAGACCCACGTGCATGCCGTCCCCAAGTTAGGATGGGCTGGCAGGGAGCGTGTGTGGCTGAAACTGGTCTGTGGAATAGGGCTCCTGGGTTACCAGCAGCTGTCATGCCGTCTGATGTCAAATTAACTGCCTGTTACGCAACCAACAGGTGATGACTGGATGGGGAAGAAGGAGCGTCTGGAATCCCATGCCTCTCTCCATGAGCAGCAGTCGAGGTCACACAGGGCGGCCGGGGCATTGCGGCATGTCGTGTCTTATGCAGGTTGCTAAAGCTGAACTTCAAAAATAATTCTCTTTACTGTTTCATAAGCAATAAATTTTTTAAACTCTCTTAAACTATAATGTCTTACATATCATCCATATTGGAATTTATATGTGGTTGTGAGGGCCACCAGGCAAACACTGAGCTGATAAATGCTCCCAGCAATTGTTCTTAAAAGACGAGGCAACACTAACTTTGTCTGCAGTTTCTGTCGGATCAAATGTTAAACTGCTGATGGTATCCAGTGTACAGACATTAGTCATTTTAAAGTACTATTTCCGTGGAAATGGTAGTCTTCTAAATAATTTTCATTTCTTTCTCTCAGTAACGATTGTCTCACCTAGACCCTGGTGTGTCTGGAGTTTTCATTTGTTTGAAAACTGTTTTCTTTCCCACGTACCAGCCGCAGATGTTTAAAGGGCAGCTTACAAGCACAGCCCGTTGGGTTCTGTAAGGGATGTCTGCATTGTACAGTTGCACATCTGCAGGCAGGCCTACAGCAGGGTTTCCATGTGTTAATTTCAGGCAGTATATTTCTGGGACTTGAAATCGTTTGGAGATTTTCTTCCCAGAGAAGATAGGAGCCAGCATTGGTGGCTGGGTGACAGTGGGTGTGTGGCTGTGCTATGCACTCACTGGGAGCGTGGTCTGAACGCCCCTTGTCTGCACAGGTCACACACTGGCACAGGTGCTGCACAGGACCGCCACTGCCGGCTGGCTGGTGTCTTCAGCACTCTGGTCAGCATTCTGGTTGGCCATCACTGCTCCAGGTGGTCACTTTGGTTTCTGTGTTTGCATACTCTCCCTGGCTTTGACTGCTAAGTGCCCCTGACAAAAACCTTCCCTTCTTTGTCCCCGTGCTGCTTCTGTTTCATTCCATATTGCTTAGAAGTGCTAACAAACAACATGTGTGCTGCGTGAGTGCTCTTTATGTCTTGGTTTACTGGGTTCTGTGTACATCCAGCTGCTAGACTGTTACAGAGCTGAGAAGCTGGATCTGGGTTTCCGCATCTGCACCATGTCTTGTGCGTCTCTCCACATTATGTGCTGCTTTGGCTTGTGTTCCTGCTACGTTGACAAGCACCTGTCTGCCAGAGCATCCCTCTGCATCCGTGTGCATGTTACCCCAACTGCTAGTGCATCGCTCTGTATCCACGTGCACGTAACTCTGTCTGATATCATGTCTCATTGCTTCCTTGTGCATGCTCACCACACCTGCTAGCATGTCTCACAGAAACAGCCCTTTTAGAAGCACATCTTCATCATGCATTGACTGAAGTGTTCTCTTCCAGGGAAGGCAGCCTCCAGGGTGTTCTGGTGGCTGGGGTATGGATGGTATCAGTTCGTTACTCTGATGTCTTGGCTGAACGTCTTCCTTCTTACGAGGTAAGAGCGCTGGTTTCGCATCAGCTCTGTGCATTTTGCTGATCACAGGATGTCATTTGGCTGGTTGTTTCATATTGCTTTAGCTTCTATTTGATATAGTTTGAGATTAATGTCTGACATTTGCATATCATGTCATAATTTACAAAGTGCTTTGACATTCTTCATTAATTCTCCAAACCAGTCCTGTGAGCTGGGAAAGAGCCAGGACAGCAAGTCAGGACCGTACCTGGTCCTCGGACCCCTGCCCCCGTGCAGCTTCCACAGCCCAGGGCCGTGAGGGGTCTATAGAACCTCCCAAGGAAACTCCGACTGTGTTTCTGATAGGCTGAGTTTCCATTTTGAAATTGGGGATGGGAGGTATTTTGTGTCAAATGATGAAGAGCGGGCAGCCCTGCCTTTCACTGTTCCAGAGTTACTTGATTTCATTTCTGTTCCTAGGTGCCTTCAGAATATTTGCAAGCTGTTAGTCCTGCTCCTGCCACTCTTACTTTTACTAGGTGAGTGAGGGTTGACTGAACTGCCCTGTATGACGTGTGTGTGTGTGTGTGTGTGTGTGTGTGTGTTCACAATTGTTTTTCTCCTCTGCTCCAAGGTCTGAGTCTTGCATTCTGGGATCAAGGCAATTTCCTCTCATTCCTGCCTATGTTAAATTGGTCAAACTTGTACAGAGCACAGAGGGTGGACGACCCCAAGAACATGCTCATATCTGACATTTCTCACCTGCATCCGCCACTCAAGGTAACCAGGCTGTCTGGAAGGGCCCTGGATTTTGCTTGATCTTCATCCTAGATGTTTGTGCTCCAGTGAGCACAGTGTTCTGGAGGGCACCCTATTGTAGGAGATACAAGGAAGCTTCAGAAAGTCCCTAGAAAAACTCCATTTTTCCCACAAGCTATTTGAAGCCTTCTCTTTTTTTTTCAATACCAGATAAGCAGTCATCCTCTCCTTAACGTGTTTTGAAATGGCACATGCAATGCATGCTATTCTTTATTCAGCTAGTGTGAATGAAACAGAATTGCATCAGTGACTAGGAAACATAGGCATGTAAAGAACATGGAACTGCCCGTAATCTTCCCACATGATGGTGCTCACTTTGGTCTGCACTCAGGCAGTGAAACTGGCTCTGCCTCACTCTGTGCAAATGTGCAGCTCCTGAGCCTGGCTCTCGGGACCCCTTCTGACCGTTCTAGGGCAATGGTGAGGCGGCTTTCCACTGGCCCCAACTCAATGACGTTGAGCAGCAGGTGACCAAGCTGTCTGAAAGGTGCCAGCTGCATGAGGAGAAGCTCAGAGAACTGACGCTTCTGCTCCAGAACCTGAAAGAACGTCCTGACCAGGCAGATGGCAACCGGGACGGGGTGCTGTCACTACTCCACCAGGTGGTGGGGCAGCGAGGGAAGGATGCCCTGGACCCCAAGGTAATGCCCTCGATGCTCAGTGAGCTACATGGGTGCACGTACTGGCCTCTCTTGCTATGCCCCTCAGGACAGTGAGGATGTCCTGTAACACAGGCCCTGCACCCACATGTCCAGTTGAACTGCTTCCCTCTGCATGGATTCACCTTAGCGCTGTTGGTGTAACTTCCTCTCTGTCCTCTGGTTTTCCTCTCTCAGACTGACTTTATGAGCTTTCACCAAGAACATGAATTGCGTATCACAAACCTGGAAGATACAATGAGGAAACTGACTGAAAGATCTGAGGTATTTGTTCTTGTCATTTCACACGTGGCTCCCACCAAAGAGGTGATTTTTAAATTAACTATGCTGCCATCACTGGTCTAGGGTTCCTTAGGCACCACCCTGAATGGCATTTCTGTTAGGGTGTTTGCTGTTGTCCCTTGTGAAACTTGACAGGAATATTTCTGACCGTCCATGTTCCCTTGGCAGTTCAAGTTCTGTTGCTTCTACTCACTCATGAATTTCTGATGGACCCCACACTGCCTGTGAGCTGGTGTCCACAGTGCTGCCCGCTGCTCAGGGGGAGGGGTGCAATCAGGTGCATATGCCAGAGGACACCCAGCCAGGAAGCTGACCTTGGCCTCCAGGGATGTGACATGTACCCCATATTGTCCAAGGCATGGCCTTGGAGAGACCCCAGGCAGGTGGAGACTACAAGTAAAGGAAAAAAATTCAGATGAACACATTGGTTTTGGTGAAGGTCAGTCCCTCACTGTGTTGAAGCCTACTATCGCTCCATCTTGCAGGCCATCCAGAAGGAGCTGGAGCAGACACATCGGAGAACAGCCAGGTGTGTTATCCCTAATCCCTGTGCTGCTGTGGTATTCAAGAGTGTGCCGACGCCTCTCCTGAGTGCCTGGGTCCCTGCTCACTCTCTTATCAGGGCCCTCTTGTGAGCACCCCCACACACAGGTCAGCTCATTGGGGGCCACATGCCTGCCTATCAAACTACAGAAACATGGTGTCTCTGAGAAACAGAGCGTCCAGGACACTGTCCCCCCACCTCCTGAGCACTTGAATTTATCTCTGTGACTAAATACTGACCCATTTCCTTGTGTTAGATAGGATTTCCAGGACTTAATGTGTCTAGCCCTTAATTGAGCCCTGATGCTTCAATAGTACAGTGCTTACTGCTGACCACCAAGTGGCCCCATGGGAGAAACAGCTGCTCCCGGGAAGGTGACAGCAGTCTTACTCTGTTGCATGGGGCCACTCACTGTGAGTCACAATCAACTTGACAGCACCCAATAACAACAAATAAGGTTTTCAGTATTAAGTCATTTCAAGGGTGAAAAGATGGCCACTGTGTATAGCGTTTGGGTGGACATCCTGCCCATGTGTCTCTGTGTCTGCATGCATGTGGAGGGGCTCCCTCTGGGTTCTCCATTAGAAACAGTGTTAGATTCTCGTGGTGATTTTGGACTGTGCTGACCTTCATCTAGGGAGGGTTCTGCTTTGCTGATGTCTTTGTGGGCAGTATGGCGTCTGGCCCAGGACCTGGATACCCCAAGTAACCTCTCTGTCACCCTCCAGTGGGAGCACCGATGAGCAACACCTCCTCACTACTGTCAGGCAGCTGGAGTTGCAGCTGGAGCAGCTGCAGTTGGAGTTGGCTAGCTGGCGGCACTTGAAGACCAATTGTGAGAAGGTGGATACACTCCATGAGAAGGCAAGTATCTAGTCTCTCCGCACGTCTTATAACAGAGCGCACACCCTGGAGCTGCTGATGTAGGCCTGTTGAGATGATCTTCACTTTCTGTTTTTTTAGAGGGGGGAAGGGCAGGTAAGATTTTGGAGTGAGGATTAGGGAAGGGTGAGGGGTAGGTCTTGGCCAGGCCTAGGACGTCATTTAGTGTTATGGTTAGGACTGGGGTTACTATTACGGGTAAGGGGTGGGCAAAGAATAAGGCTTGGTCTAGTTTTTTAGGGTCACAGGTTTATTTTTATTTATGTTCTTAAAATCTATTTGATTTTCTCTTCATTTGGAAGTTCTGTAACTAGATTATTCCCTCTTTATTTTATGCTTTGTTGTTGCAACTGTATCTCTAGCTCTTATTTTCGGTTTTACTTTGCATGCTTCTATATTTGGGTTGAACTCTGGGTGATAATTGTCATGTTTGTTAGTCTCAGATTGTCTGCAGTTGCTGGTTCTGTGTCCAAAGAACTCTTATTAGTACTTTTTGTAAGGTTGATCTGGCTTTTACAAATTCTTCTCAGTTTTGTTTGTCTGAAAATGACCTAATTTTGCCATCAAACTTGATGGATAATTTTGCTGGATATATGATTCTTGGTTGGCAGTTTTTGTCTTTCAGAGTTTGATATGTGTCATTCCATTGTCTTACTATGGTTTCTGCTGAGAAGTCAGAGCTTCGTCTTATTAATTCTCCTTTGTAGGTAATTTTTCATTTTTCCTGAGCTGCTCTCAGGATTCTTGGTTTTGATAATTTTGAATATGTCTTGGTCTTTTTCTTTTTTCTACTTTTTATTGTAAATTGAAGGTTTACAGAGTAGATAATCAGTTTTATATTCATCCAATCATATACTTTGCTTCATTATATGGTTGCAATCCCCTCCATGTACTACCAGTTAACAGTATTTCCCTCTATTCACTTTAACTATTGCTTTTCTCCCTGTGTCTCTCACTACCTTCATCTTTCCTCTGCTAACCTTCCTTTTGTTGTATATTGCCTACCCTGTCTACTCTCTTGTTGTTTCCGAGGAACAACTGCTGGCCCATGAGCTTCCAGATAAGACAGACTACTTCCCAATCTGTAGTCACTGAAAACCTTATGAAGAGCAGTGCAACACTGTCAGCACCAGAATACTGAATATTGAAACATGACGAAGAGCACCAGAATATTGTCAGATATAGTGCTGGAAGATGAGCCCCTCAAGTTAGAAGACACTTAAAATATTTCTGGGAAAGAGCTGTAGTTGACCATGACGACACGAATGGAATAAAGCCTTTAGGGCCTTCATTTGCTGATGGGGCACAATTCAAAATGAGGAAAAACTGCTCTAAAAATCCATTAATAATCAGAATATTAAATGTAAGAAATATGAATCTAGGAAAATTGGAAGTTGACAAAAATTAAATGGAATGCATAAAATCTTAGACAGTAGTGAGCTGAAATAAACTGGTATTGATCATTTTCAACCTGACATTTGCCCCATCAGCAAATGAAGGTCCCGAAAGTTTTAGTCCATTTACATCATCAAGGTTGAATCGACTTTGAGGAGGCAGCTTTTCCCCAGTTATATTTTGAGTGCCTTCTAACCTGAGAGGCTCATCATCCAGCCCTTTAGCTGACAATATTCTGGTACTATTTATAATATTCAGTGTTCTGGTGCTATCTGACAAGCGTTCCACTGTTATATGTAAGGTTTTCAGTGGCTAACCATTCAGAAGTAGGCCGCCTCTCCTTCTTCCTAGTCTGTCTTAATCTAACAACTGAATTGTATTCACCATGGGTGACCCTGCTGAATTTTAAAATACTGGTGGTATAGTTTCCAGCATCATGGCAACACACAAGCCACCACAGTAAGACAAACAAATATAGTGGGATTGTTCCTCTAGCAAATGATTGATTATTAAGAGATTTTTCTTCAAGCTCAGTAACTATGCTTTCCATTGATTCATTTCTTTGCCCATTCAGTGTGTTATCTATTTCTGAAGTCATAGTGTTCATCTTCTGGCTTTTTGATTGCTAGTTTTGTATAGTTTCCCTTTTTTCAATTTGTTTCCTGATTTTGTCTGTTTTCCTTGATTGCATCTATAGTTTTCTCCATCTTTCTCTCAATCTGTTGAAGTTACTTAACTAGCATTCTTTGTGTCAAAGGATTTACATATGTGATTGTGTGTGTACAGTTACATGCACAAGTGTGTACGTGTATAGGGGTAACATGTGGGCATGGACTTACATAGGTAAAGTCACATTTCAAGTTTGTAATTGTTGTCCTTGCCACACCTCACTCCTGGGGAGCTGAGTCATGTTTACTAAGTGGCATCTTGCCAAAAAGTAGATATGTCTTCTTCATTCTGTCTTTAGCTTCCATTCCATCATGTATGTGTACTCCCATTCTATTCAAATTGTGCAGCATTTTTTGAAGTAGTTCTTAAAATTTAACATGATGGAAAAATTATGTTGCATTTACGTATAGAATTTGAGACACCATGTGATAGTTGTGAGGTATCTGAGGTTGAGAAAATGAAGAGTTGAAATGCTTCAACTAAAAGTAAATTTACATCATGTTGACAAATGGTTTTATCAGGTGGACACCCAAGTTCGAGAGACGATCAGACTTATGTTTTCCGATGACCAGCCAGACAGTTCTCTTGAGTGGCTGCTACGGAAGTTTTCATCTCAGTTTGTCAGCAAGGACAACTTGCAGATCTTATTACAAGATTTGGAGCTGCAGATCCTGAAGAACATCACCCACCACATCTCTGTGACAAACCAGGCCGCGACCCCTGCAGCGGTGGTGTCTGCTGTGCACGAGGCAGGGGTCCCTGGTATCACTGAAGCGGTGAGTGGGACACAGGAGTGCTCAAAGTCCACACATGGGACACAGAATTACTCCCTGGGTTGTGGCTGCTAACTCCCCTGTGAGATGGCAGCTCTGGAGTGACATTGAACTTCCTGAGGACGCAGCACCTCCTTCCAGCCCTGCTTCTGGACTCATCATAAGCCCATTTGAGAGCCCCTGACCCAGATTGGTGGCCCTCCTGTCAGCACTGATGGGGTTTGCATTTCTAGTCCAGTATCTCCAGGCCTCTCCATCCCCACATTGTACTGCAGACACCTTGTGGTGCAGGAGTCTAGTGCTCAGCTGACATCTGAGAGGCCCATGGGGAAACCACACACATAGCCCAGCCGGCTCCGTCCCCGTGAGGCAGGACCTTTGCTCCCTCCCTGGCTCACTCTCTTCTCCCCGTCTGTCCCCTCCTCTAGCAAGCACGCGTGATTGTAAACAATGCCTTGAAGCTGTATTCCCAGGACAGAACGGGCATGGTGGACTTTGCTCTGGAGTCTGGTGGTAAGTTGGGAAGACATGCCAGTTACCAAGGATAAAATGGTCACATGTTAGCAGAACCTTAAATCTGTGTAAGAAGGAACATGGTATAACTGTTTTAAAGTCTAGAAATGTCTCTTATGGCTTTCCTTCCTCCTGAGTTTCTGCTTGGGCTGGCGTGCTTGGGTTAGAAGGGCTGCTGGTGGCTGTAGGGATTTTGAGCAGCTGTTGAGCGTCTCACGGTGTCACGGGACTGAGAGGAGTCCAGCAGTGAGGGCAGCACAGCACCCGGCCTTCAGGAGTCATGTTTCCTGGGGGGTGCAGGGCTGCCTGGCTTCCCCAGGGAGTAGACAGAGAATTCTGGCCAATCCAGTAGGAACACAGTGCCCTCTGGTGTGCAGTCCCATGTTAGCATATCTGCAGGATAGAGCTGACTTCTGAATGTGCTGAGGCACCACCCAGGCTTCCTGGGCGGCGCACCTGGTCACCCGAGTGAGAGAAAGACTCAGGTCTGGAGCAGGCCTCTTGACTGTATGTGAACTGAACATTTAGATTTCAGGCTTGAGGGCTAGTGGACCAGGATGCCCCCTTGAGATAGGAGACTCTCAGAATTGTTAACGTATCCAGGGCCAGGGGGAGTCCTGCCAGAACTCAGACTGTGAACCTAGCACTATTCACTCAGCTTCCGCAAGAGCGCAGAAAACTAGCGATGTGGTGTGGAGAGCTGTACATGAGGTCCGGCAGGAATATTCCCCCTCCATCTGCAGCAGGCAGATGAGGTCTCATGGGCCTGCTGTGGCCCTCCTTCATGTTTAGGGACAAAGTCTTTAAAATCATGGTTACATTAGTAACGCATAGTACACATTACGTGAACATCACCATTTAAAATGAATGATTCAGCCACATTTAATACACCCACCAGAGTCTAACATTCTGGACTGTCTCCTCTCCCCAGAAGAAGGCCCATTCCTGTCCTTGCCCTTTGGTTTGTAGCTGTCATGAGGCTGTTCATTAGGCCCTCTGAGCCTGTTGGCACCTGGCTGAGAACCCGAGTCCATCAGAGCTACTGCCCTGTCTTCTCTCAGGGGAGGGAGAGGAGGGCCACAGTGAGGGGGGAGAGGAGGGCCACAGTGAGGGGCTTCTGAAAGTTGAGAAATGAATTAGAAAGATCATGGAGTTTTCCACAGACTCTTGAAGCTCCCTCATATTTCCAGTTGTTTATTTTCCATAGGAACCAATTGTGTCCCCTAAAGCAATGGCTAGCCACACTGAGTTTGGAAAACCAGACCTAGTTACAGTAGGGTTACTCTTTGGGAGACCCACTGCCACGGTGACATGAGCATCACCCTTGATTGCAGGTGGCAGCATCCTGAGCACACGCTGTTCTGAGACGTACGAGACCAAGACGGCCCTCATCAGCCTGTTTGGGATCCCTCTCTGGTACTTCTCCCAGTCTCCACGAGTCGTCATTCAGGTGGGTTTTATGCTGCCTGTCTGGGGGGCCCTCTCGAGTCCTGCAAACCGAAAGGTCAGCAATTCAAACCCAGCAGCTGCTCCTCTGGATAAAGATGGATGATCTGCTTCCGTAAAAATGTGTCACCTTGGAGACCCTCAGGACGGGGTTATGCGTCTCTGTGATTTTGCCACCAGGTTGGCATTTAGTGAGAGACATTTGTTTCTGTCTTCCAAGGACTGCCTTTTTCCCCCTTAGAAATCTTGTTTTTAATTATATTAAGTGATAGCCAGGTTCTAAGGCCTATTTAGAGAGAGGGTGGCAGAAGCTCTCCCTCTATGGTTGACGGAGCAGCAGTTAATAGGACTTGGGCGAGAAGTGCTGATGAAGAAAGTCATCGCCATTTGTATATCTCTCATTACTATAAACATGGCTACAAGGGTGAGGACAGTGTGGGACGGGTTCCGTTCTGTTGTACCTAGTCTAGAGCTGCTATGAGTTGGCACTGACTTGACAACAACAGTATTACGTAAAGTTAAGCTTCCTTCTATGTCTATGGACTGCGTAACTTTAGTGTTCTTTGGTACCTGTTTGTATCTCTGCCCTGGTTCCCTGTATGGTTTGGGTTACCATCACTTTCATAAAGGCTCCCAGACATGCTAGGGATAGTAGCCCATTTGCAGAGAAGTTGCCAAGACCTTTCCCCAATTGGTCTTTGGGTTTTCTGCCAGTAAAGATGTTTTGCTTTTCATCTCAGTAGTGCTCTTCTCTAAGGGGTTGAGAGCTTGTTCAAACTCTGAGACTTCAGCACTTTGCTTTTCTGCAGCCCGACATCTATCCTGGGAACTGCTGGGCATTCAAGGGCTCCCAGGGCTATCTGGTGGTGAGGCTGTCCATGCCCATCTACCCGACCACCTTCACTCTGGAGCACATACCAAAGACGCTTTCGCCCACAGGCAACATCACCAGCGCACCCAAGGACTTCGCGGTTTATGTGAGTATGTTTGGCTGGTGACTCAAGGGCACACCTCTGTTGCTGTCCCTTCCTGAGGATTTCACAGAGGTGAATGGTAAAGGCAGATGACTCAGGTACATCTGCCAGACACGGTTTGTTAATTTGTGATGAAATGATGAGGGAAACATTTTAGTACTTTTTCCAGAGTGGGTAGCTTACAAGTCATCTGTTAATTGATGTCTAGTGTGGCCGCCCAGTGTGTGTGCCCAGTGTGTGTAGTGTGTCTGCCCAGTGTGTGTGTCAACTAAACAGATCCACTGAAACTTGCCTGATTGGAAAGTATTTCTTCTTCACTCTGGTTTGTTAATCTGTAAATTGTGTGAGGACCACTGTGTGATACTTAGCAACTAAATGACAAAAAAAAATTTTGGTTTTCTGATATACAGATGTTACAGGGGGAAATCCCAGCACTCAGGAATGTCACCATTGTGTGTTTTCTGGTCTCTTTTTTCCCCCTTTAGAAAATACAGATGAGACTATTGCTTTCTATTTCAAAAAATAAGATCTCCCATATCATGGAGAACACTGGTGGCACTGTGGGATAAGCACTGGACTGCTAACTACAATGTTGGCGGTTCAATCCCACCAACCCTCAACAGGAGAACGATGAGGCTTTCTGCTCCTGTAAAGAGTTACAGCCTCAGAAACCCTGTTGTACAGGGTCACTAAGTCAGAATCGACTCCTCCACAGGCCCTTAACAGCAACAGCCAATCTGCATTACGGGGTTGTGGGAGCGAGGGATAACCCATGAGAAGCATAACAAAGTGCTAACCCTGAAGCAGACCTGACAGCACGTAGTCAACACAAAACTCGCTCATCCACTCCATTACTCTCAGTGTGGAGGCTTTCCAAGATTTCACGGCTCTCTGGTCTTGGTTTCAGGGACTGGACAGTGAGTATCAGGAAGAAGGGCAGCCTCTTGGACAGTTCACATATGATCAAGATGGAGAGTCACTGCAGATGTTCCACACACTGGTAAGGCTCCCAGCATGAGGAGGACCCCCAGCTTTTGGTGCATGTACTAACGTCGTGTGTGCTAAAGCCCAGGAAGTCTGTCCTGTGAGGGGTGACACTCTGTGTGCTGGAGAATTCTATCTCTAACTTTGCTGCTTCATACTCACTATCACAGTTGGGGAAGTAAGTGGGTTTGGCTTTTTAATATGAAAGACGTGAATTTTTTTATTTCTTTATTTTTAATTTCTGCCCCATCCTTGATTTCAGAAAAGGCCTGAAAAAGCTTTCCAAATTGTGGAACTTCGGATCTTTTCTAACTGGGGCCATCCAGAATACACATGTCTCTATCGGTTCAGAGTTCATGGAGAACCCATCAAGTAGAGACCCTGCCCACACCCCTGTACGTTCGCAGACTCGGGATCGCAGACTCGGGACCACCTGGAACACTGGAGCCCTCCAGGCCAAGGGTGTGTCTGGTCACAGGACACAACCACCCCAAATAAACATTCCCAGAGCTCCTGGGAGGCCGAGTCTGCATTGTGTCTGTGCTGGCCTTGGGGGGCCCCCGTGTGCTTGGGGTGTCATCCACAGAGCTTCTGGCTATAGCTGCCTCTGTGGTGTCCACCCAACTGCACGTATCAGAGACACTTTGGAACATGAAAGCTCCTTGTATTTGTATCTTCTTGACATCAGGAACAGAGCAAATGAGGTTAAATTGTTGGACATGTCATTAAAACTGCGTTGTTTAGCCTCTCACTAGACCTTCTAAAGGACTTTGGTGAGCAGCGGGTATGTTCCATCTGTTAAATCCAACACACATTTCTTTCAGGGAAAAACAGTGTCACCAAATGTCCGAGCTCTAAACACATCCCTCGGGGGTGGGGCTCGTCCTGTGCTTAGCACCAGTAGTTCTTTCACGCCACTCGGTGGAGGGACAGTTCAGACTGGTTTTTCTGCTTCGTTTGTGCTTGCTTCTGAGAAGGGTTTTCCAAGTGAGGACATGGCGTACTACTGTCTGTCTAGAAGACAGGAGCTCCATTTTCATTGTGGGTTGACGCGAGCGAGTCTAGTGTGAGGGAGGGGTCTAAGTGGAAACACATAACACTCATCCAGGTCTTGGGTCCCAAGTGTGAATGAGACCCAGAATCTTGTCTTTTGGGATTTTTTTCCAGGTTCATTTTGAATTTTGCTACAAAGGGAACACTAATATGCTCTAGACATTTTTAAGGCTGGGTTTTTACTTCACCGATAGTTTTCAAAATATCATTGTCCATTGTGGCAAGCACCTAACTCACTCCACAGCTGACCTTCGCCCCAGCAGCAGTTTTCTACTGGGACCCCCTGCCTTCCATGGCTGCCGGCCTCTACCTGGTTCTTTCAAAACCCATTTAGGTCACAATTGATATTTAACATGTAGACCACTAAATTCAGCAGACTTGATAAATGAGACGGCTGCAAGGCACTGAACGTGTTAGAGGCATTTACCTAGACAACTATTTACGTTCCATTGGGTGAAAACTGTTTGTGTGTGCCGTAGACATCTTTCCAGAAGAGGCTGAAGCGATGGTGCTGCCTGAGCTTCTGAGGGGTTTTCTGTACAGCATTCTCCAGACGGCTTCTGTTTTCACTCTTCTCAGAGTTAGAATGAATGCCTATGCAGTTTAGTTGGATAAACATGTACAAATGTTTCATATATTACAGGTTAAATATATACATCAGAATTTCCATATTATATAAGACTAAATTTCAGGGTTGGGTGGAAATATTTTGAATATTAATTTATTTTTAAAGATGCAAGATAGGACTTTGTGCAATGTATTTTTGTAAATGCTTTTCAACATATTGGTATCTGGTAGTGTTTCTTTTGCTGCCACCAAATTGTTAAGATGCTATTAAGATGTTTAAATAAAGAGTTTTAATTTTTAATCTTGCATGTTCTATTTCAAATGAATAATAATGATGATAATAAAGAGTCTATGTGTTTTCTCAATTTGCTGGTTTCTGCCCAGGGTGGCTGGGGCGGGGGGACAGAGGATCAACAAGGTTGTCAGCTTTTCTACCTTTGATGGCGGTAGGTAGGGCCAGCACCTTTTGCTCTCAGCTGACTGAGAAGACAGGGAGGTGACGGTGGTGTCTGCCCCTAGTGACAGGTGTCAGTGTGGCTCCTCCCTACAGGCTGTTGACAGCCCAGTGTCGCTTCCCTTTGTCTCTGCACTGGAGAACCAACAAGTCACTGGTTGCCATGTTGCTTTATGTCTGGAGGTGGCCTCCATATCATTGAAAAACCTCCTTCTCTTCTTTATTATGCTTCGTGTTATACATGTGGGTCGCCCACATTGATGTAGCCAGTCCCCAATTTGTGGCTGTTTGCTGCCATTTTTCTATAACCATGCTGTCCTCGGCCCCAGCACGTGCTTTACTTTACACCGTGTAGTACCTTGGGGTCAGGTGGGCATGCAACTGTTGTGACCAGACTTGAGTCTGCATCTGTGTGAGTGAGGCCTCATAGTGTCTGTCTGTCAGTGTGGTTCTCTCACCAGCAGTTGGACTTGGGTGAAGAAGCCCTCTCTCTCTTGTGATGACTGTTGGTGACTTAATCCTGTTCTTTTATTAGGATAGTAGTCTGTCGTTTTCTTACCAATTTGTAAAAGCTTAAAATATACTGCGTATTAGGGAAATTAGCTCTTTACCTGTGATACTTTGAAAGAGGAAAATAAGATTAGACTACATCTCAGTTGCAAAAAGCACTACTTACAAGATTAAGAACATTTACCTTCCCAACGGCTAACATTAGAGACCAGAATAGCAACACTACACACTGGCAGATTTTTTTCTGCAAAGCAGCAACTTGCAAGTATTTTCAGCTTTGCAGGTCAGTAATTTCTGTCACAACTTGTCTGACATAGTAGTACAGAAGCCAACTTCAACTCTTTGTGAACTAATAGATGTAGTCATGTGCTAACAATACAATAAAAACCGGTGGTGGGCCAGACCTGGCTCATGGGCTTCTGCCCCCAGACAGACACTGATGTGGACCGTTGCTTGCAAGTCCAGCACCTTAGATACTAAAGTGTCAGGCACTCTCCACCTTCAGAACTGCAGTCAGTGCAGGCCTTTGAGACCAGACCAAGAGACTGAAGAAGGAGGAATGGATGTATTTGAATATTAGTGAAGAATAAAAGATCATAGGCTGCCAGAAGAACAAATCTGTGTTGGAAGAAGTACAGCCAATATTGTCCTTAGAAGCCAGGATGGTGAGGCTTTGTCTCACATACTTCAGACATGTTATCAGTAGGGACGGGTCCTTGAAGAAGCACATCCTGCTTGGTCATTGAAAAAGGAAGACTCCCCAAGAGATGGGTTGACACAGTAGCTACAACAACAGGTTCATAACAGTTGTGAGGATGGCGTGACACCAAGCGGTACGTACTTCTATTGTGCGTAGATCACTTAAGGCCCCCACACCAACAGCATAGGAGATTGCCGTCACTGTAGGATATCAGCGATTTCATAGGGAATAACCTGACAAATATGAAATAGCCATATGCAAAGTACCAACCTGTAAAACCTGTATAAACATTGGAGATCTGCCTAGGTAAAGCTGAAGAGAGAAGTGAGGCTGGGGTGTGGGGAGACAGGAGAGGAAGAACACTGAGCCACTGACCTGGGCTCAGCGCTAGCTCTGAAAGGACCGGGTGGCAAATGGCTGTAGGCCAAACTCAACTACTCAGACTATAAATATAAGTAAGTGTGGTCTGTTGTTAGGTGCTATTGAGTCGGCACCAACTCATAGTGACCCTATGCACAGCAGAACGAAACACTGCCCGATCCTGGGCCAACCTCACTACTGTTGCCACGCTTGAGTCCATGGATGCCGCCACTTGGCCAATCCATCTCGTTGGGGGTCTTCCTCTTTTTCTCTGACCCTCCACCTTACCAAACAGGATATCCTTCTCCAGCAACTGGTCCCTCCTGACAATATGTCCAAAGTATGAGAGACAAAGTTTGACCATCCTGACCTCCAAGGAGTACTCTGGCAGCACCTTTTCCAACACGGATCTATTGGTTCTTTTGGCAGTCCATGGCACTTTCAATATTCTCCTCCAACATCACAATTCAAAGGCATCAATTCTACGATCTTCCTTATTCACTGTCCAGCTTTTGCATGCATAAGAGTTTATTGAAAATACCATGGCTTGGGTCAGGCACACCTTAGTCCTCAAGCTGACATCTTTGCTCTTCAACACTTTTAAAAGTTCTTGTGCAGCAGATTTGCCTAATGTAATACGTCGTTTGATCTCTTGACTGCTGCTTCCTTGAGTGTTGATAGTTGATCCAAGAAGAATGAAGTCCTTGACAACTTCAATCTTTTCTCCATTGATAAGAATGTTGTTTATTGGTCCAGTGGTGAGGATTTTTGTTTTCTTTACATTGAGATGTAATCCATACTGAAGGCTGTGCTCTTTGATCTTCATCAGTAAATGTTTTAAGTCCTCTTCACTTTCAGCAAGCAAAGTTGTACCATCTGCATATTGCAGGTTATTAATGAGTCTTCTTCCAATCCTGATGCCATGTTTTTTTTCATGTAACCCAGCTTCTCGTATTATTTGCTCAGCATACAGGTTGAATAAGTATGGTGAAAGAATACAACCTTGTCGCACACCTTTCTTAATCTTAAACCATTCCGTGTTCCCATGTTCTGTTCAAACAACTGCCTCTTCTTGGCCCAGGTACAGATTCCTCATGAACTCAATTAAGTGTTCTGGTGGAATATTCATACTTCGCAATGTTGTCCATAGCTTGTCATGATCCACACAATCGAAAGCCTTTGCCTAGTCAATAAAGCACAGGTAAACATCTTTCTGATATTCTCTGCTTTCAGCCAAGATCCATCGGACATCAGCAATGATATCCCTTATTCCACGGCCTCTTCAGAATCCTGCTTGAACCTCTGGAAGTTCTCTGTCAATGTATGCTTGCAGCCGTTTCTGTATTATCTTTAAGTAACACTTTACTCATGGTATATCAAAGATACTGTCCGATATCCACATTCCATTGGGTCACCTCTCTTTGGAATGGACACAAATACGGATCTCTTCAAATCAGTCGGCCAGATAGTTGTCTTCCAAATTTCTTGGCAGAGATAAGTGAGTGCCTCCTGTGCCGCCTCACTTTCTAGAAAGATTTCAATTTTCCATCAATTCCTGGTGCCTTGTTCTTTGCCAATTCCTTCAATGCACCTTGGACTTCCTTCTTCAGTATCATTGGCTCTTGATCATATATATGGTGGACAGGTTTCAGATGAGCTACCAGATGAAGACAGACTAGGAAGAAGGAGTGATGAACTACTTCAGAATATTTAGTCACTGAAAACCTTATGAATAGCAGAGAAACACTGTCAGATACAGTGTGGGAAAATGGGCCCCTCAGGTTAGAAGACACTCAAAATGCTACTGGGGAAGAGCTGCAAAGTAGAGTTGACTGTGATGACGTGAATGGAGTAAAGCCTGTGAGACCTTCATTTGCTGATGGGGCACAACTCAAAATGAAGAGAAACAGCTGTAAACATCCACTGAAAATCGGAACATGGAATGTACGAAGTATGAATCTGGGAAAGTTGGAAGTTGTCAAAAATGAAATGGAATGCATAAACATCAATATCTTAGGCATTAGTGAGCTGAAATGGACTGATATTGGCCATTTTGAATCTGACAACCACATGGTTTACTATGCCAGGAATGACAAATTGAAGAGGAATAGTGTTGCATTTATTGTCAAAAAGAACATATCCAGATCAGTCATGAGGTACAATGCTGTCTGTGATAGGATAATATCCATGAGCCTACAGGGAAGCCCAGTTAATACCACTATTATTCAAATTTGCGCAACCACTAAAGCCAGTGAGGATGAAATAAAAGAACTCTACCAACTTCTTCAATCTGAAATTGATCAAACATGCAATCAAGATGTATTGCTCATTACTGGTGATTGGAATGTAAACAGGAAGGATTAGTAGTTGGAAAATATGGCCCTGGTGATAGAAAAGATGCTGGAGATCGCATGATAGAATTCTGCAAAATCAATGAATTGTTCATTTCAAATACCTTCTTTAGACAACATAAGAGACAACTATACACATGGACCTCATCAGATGGAATGCATAGAAATCAAATTAACTACATCTGCGGAAAGAGAAGATGGAAAAGCTCCATATCATCAGTGAAAACAAGGCCAGGGCAGACTGTGGAACAGACCACCAATTACTCATATGCAAATTCAAACTAAAGCTGAAGAAAATGAAAATAAGTCCACGAGAGCCAAAATATTAACTTGAATATATCCCACATGAATTTAGAGATCATCTGAAGAACAGATTTGATACATTAAACACTAAAGACCAAAGACCAGAAGAGTTGTGGAATGACATCAACATCATACATGAAGAGAGCAAAAAGTCATTAAGAAGACAAGAAAGAAGGAAAAGGTCAAAATGGATGTCAGAAGAGACACTGAAACTTGCTCTCAGTGTAGAGATGCTAAAGCACATGGAAGAAATGAGGAGGTCCAAGAGCTGAACAGAAAATTTCAAAGATCAGTTTGAGAAGATAAAGCCAAATATTGCAACAAAATGTGCAAAGATCTGGAATCAGAAAACCAAAAAGGAAGAACACGCTCAGCATTTCTCAAGCTGGGGGAACTGAGGAAAAAATTCAAACCTCGACTTTCGTTATTGAAAGATTCTCTGGACAAATTATCGAATGATGCAGAAAGCATCAAGAGAAGATGGAAGGAATACACAGTCATTTTACCAAAAGGAAATGGTTAATGTTCAACCGTTTCAAGAGATAGCATATGATCAAGTGTGGCCTAAGTGCCAATAAAACTATAAATACTGATAGCTGCATTTCACATAATGTTTATGTCAAATCCAATATTCCTTTGGATTTCTTTTCAACTAATTAATTTTTTAAAATGTGAAAACCACTCTGATTGCGGGTTGTACAAAATGAATTTGCCTCCCTACACCATGCCTCAGAAACCCCATATAGGACACATAAATTAGCCCTCACAACTACCATCAGAGAAAGATTGGCCCATCCAACAGATGAGGAAATTGAGGCTTGAAAAGGGGAGCAATTTGTTCCAAGTCATAAGCTGGGAGTGAGGGACAGCTGAGTTTTAAGTGCAGTTCACCCACTTTTACAAGTGTGACCTTGGTAAATTCTTTGAGCCTCAATTTTCTCATTGGTCAAATGAGGTTAGTTAGTGCAAGAAAGAATGCATACCTAGTACCTTGCATTCCAGCGGTGGCTACTCATGTTTAGTTTTCCTTGGGACTTAGCAGGATGTGCTAGTGGGTGTCCCTAGAGGAGGATGTAGCCAGGAGCAGATAACAAAGGAGCCAGGGAGCTTAGAGGCAGCAGAAGGAGGCAGAGTTGAATCCCCTGAATTTGGCATTTAGTAGGAGGCCTCGAGACGGTGTGGTGTTGTAGGATAAGCACTGAATTGCTCGCCTCAAGGTTGACGGTTCAAACCCACTAGCCTTTCCTTGGAAGCCCTACATAGGCTGAGTCGGAACTGACTTGATGGAACTTAACAAGCAGGAGGCTATGTGCTGGCTAGGAGTCACACTGTCTGGTCTCTCAGTCTTCACCCCTTTCCCAAAGTCTCACCAATCACCCCTGGGCCAGTGTCCTCAGTGGGGAAGCAGCAGTGGCTTTGGTAGAATTGCCCTAAGAAGGAACCAGAACCGTTCGAGTACCCCTAACACTCAGCCACCAAGTGTGTGTCTACCTGGATCCCAGACCACTTCACTCACCCACAGGGCAGCTAGAGGCAGTTCCAAGCGAGCTGAGATCTCAATGGGCAGCAGACACATGAGACCACCTTCTCAGTACATTTGGTGGGTGGGTCCCTGATGAGTCCCTGATGTGTCACTAGGGTTGGTGTCCCTCCTTCCCATGTACCTGCCATACAAGACTATACAGAATCCTTAGAAATGTTCATTATTCGTTTTAATCATAGAATATGCTTTAATTGCTTTAATAGTTCTTAAACAATATGAATGCTACAAAAACTGATAAAATATTTCCACATTGAACTTCATTATTAGTCACAACTTTAACAGAAGCCTTTTCCGAATTTTCTTCTTTTCCTTTAATGACAACCTCATTCTCCAAAGTTATTGTTGTTGTTATGTGCCGATGAATCGATTCCGACCCATAGCAACTCTGTATAGGGGCTTCGAGTAACAGCTGGTAAGTTTGAACCTTGCGGTTCAAACCAACTTTGCAATCCAACACAGTAACTTGCAGCGCCACACCAAAACGCCAAATCCATTGATACTGTTGTTGTTAAGTGCCCGACCCATAGCGACCCGAGGAGCAGCTGATGAGCTTGAACCGCCGACCTTGCAGTTCAAACAGCTTCGCAGTCTGGCGCATTAACCCACAGCGCCACAGATGTGGGTTCATAAATTCTACATACCACGACGTTGTTGCTAAGTGTCATGGAGTCAGTTCTGACTGTAGGCTAAGCACTGGACCCAAAGGCCATTTGAACCACAAGGTCCGTATTTCAAACTCACCAGCCATTCCTCGGAAACTCTATGCAGGGTCACTATGAGTCGGAACCAGCTCCACAGCACCTAACAACATGAATGTGAAAAACCCAAAAACGACATTCCAAGGTTCTGGGGCCAGACTAAGGAGCCCTCCCTTTAGTATCTGGTTTCCCGACCCCTTCAGAGTCAAAAAGTGACCCAAAGGGGCCTTCAAATCAAACTCCTTTTCAACTTCTCTGACACAAGCCCAGCCTTATTTCTGTTGCCTTGTCGTACACGTTCAATTTTAGATACAATATACAGGAGGTGACCGACCCTTCAGGGCTCCAAGGGGTAAGCGTAACGTGAATATTTGTGTTTGTCCCGAAACAACGGTCAAGTAAAGACATATCCCGTCATCATTCAGAATTTGGCACTGCCTGGTAGGAGGGGACATGCGGGGCAGAGGCGAAAGTCTCTGACAGAGCAGTGGGAGACAGAGCCAAAGCCTCTAAAGCTATTAGGCAACGTGCCCCAAGATCTCCGCCCCGCGCCGCAGGGCGCATCCCAATCCGCCCAGGGCCTGTTTCCCCGCCCACTGCGTTCGCGATTGTGGCGTGAGCACTCCATCCCTCCCCTTGGCTAGGCGTTGCCGGCTGCGCCCCTCCCGCGGTCACATGGGCGGTCCGGTCACGTGGACAACGTGGTCACGTGCCCTCACGCGCTCGGCCGGCCACCGTAGCGGCGTCGCGCGGACGGAAGCCGGGAGGGCCCGCGGTCGCGCCGCCTCAACTCAGCGCCTGCTCGGAGCGCCGGCCCGATGGCGGCGGCGATGCCCGAGCAGGAGGGCGCCCGCAACGGCGCCCGCAATCGTGGTGGCGTCCAACGCGTGGAGGGCAAACTACGCGCCAGCGTGGAGAAGGGCGACTACTACGAGGCCCACCAGATGTACCGGACCCTCTTTTTCAGGTACCGGGCCCCGCCGGGCTTTCCGCCTCGGCCGCTCGCGAGGGCCCGCCCCGCGCATTTCCATTGGCAGTGTCCCATATCCCCCGCTCTCCCATTGGCCCGCGCCGCTGCCCGTCCCCGGGGCAAGCTGGGTGAGTGGCCGGGGGCCACCAGCCGAGTGGTCGGGCTCGGGGTTCCAGCGCTGGGCCTCATGCTCAGCCTCGTCCTCGCAGCAGGCCCCCAAGTCGTACACCCACTGCAGGCCACGGTCAGCTGTTCCACAAAACCCAGGGGTCCCGCCACACCTGCGCAGCCCAAGTGGGGCCGCCGCCACGTGACGCCCAGACACCGGCCACCTGTTGGCATTGGACCCGGGCGCATGGTCGCTTTGGGCCGCCACCCACCCTGCTACCGTTCTAAGTCGTTCTCAGTGTCTTAAGACGTTCTCGTGAATTATACCTGAATCTAAGGAGCTCTGGTAGCGTAGTGGTTATGAATCTGGCTGTGAACCGCAAGGTCAGCAGTTTGAAACTACCAGCTGCTCCGCGAGAGAAAGATGAGGCTTTCTGCTCCCGTAAAGATTTACAGCCTCGGAAACCCGGTTCAGGGTCGCTATGGGTCGGAACCAACTCGACGGCACTGAACAACAACAACAACTACTTGTGGTCCCCTGGATGGTGACACAAACTGTTCACACTTTCTGACTCGCCAAAAGGATGATGGTTCCAACCCACACTGAGATGCCGCGGAAGAAAGACCTGGTGATGTTCCCTTATAAGTCCCAGCCTTGAAAACCGTAAGGAGCCCAGCTCTGGACCTGAGTCGGAGTGGATGGGCCGTCATCAGACAGCAGCCTCAAACGATGGTTCCTTTATGGATGTGGTCGTCATCTGGAACTTGGGGGTGCTTAGAGATAGTTGAATAGCATTCATCCTGTTGTGTGCGCTCTTAATGTAATTCTCAGTGAGTCGGTGTCATATTTAAGGGCAGCCAGATCTGGACATGTTGTTAGGAGGGACCAGTCCCTCAACACGGACATGGTGCTTGGTAAGTGGAAGGTCGGTGAAAAAGAGAAAGACCAGATGGACTGAAGAGTGGCTGGAGCACTGGTGTCAAACATAGCAACAATTGTGAGGATGGCGCAGGACTGGGCAGTGTTTCGTCCTGGTATGCATAGAGTCGTCTCTGTGAGTCAGAACAGGGTCGCTGTGAGTCAGAACTCACTGAGTCAGAACAGACTCAGTGACACCTCACAGTAGGTCTAGTGATCACACATCTAAGCTCAGGTTTTTGTATTTCCTAGGCGAGGGTATTGGGAGAGCTCAGTGGTGGTCCCGGGTTTAGGTTTAAGGGCAGTCTCCCATGCCTCTCTGACCTGGTACTGTTTCCTGAGATGGTCATACAGGCAGGTGAGCCACTGGGTTATTACAGGGAAGGATACGACATAATGCAGACGAAATATCTGGAATTACCAGTCCCCAAGCCAGTCACACAATGGATGGTACATCATTAATTACAACTCTTTATTTGTGCTGTGAAAAGGCACAGTGTGTTGACCAGCTGTCCTCTGTCCTGGCCGGTGTTACTGCTCTGGAGTGTTTCTTTATTTGTAGGGGTTCCTCGTGGTGGTCTCACAGATCCCCCTGGCAGAAATAGGGTCTGAGTGTAGGTGGCCGTTTGGATCCCTGACTAATCTCGTTGTTGTTGTTGTTATTGTTGTTATGTGCTGTGGAGTCGGTTCCAACTCATAGTGACCCTGGACAGGGCTTCTGAGAGCAGAACCTTTCATTCTTTACAGGAGCAGAAAGCCTCATTTTTCTCCCATGAAACAGCTGGTATTTTTGTACTACTGACCCTGAGGTTAGCAGCCCAATTCATAATCTCACAGGAAAACATTAATCCTGGTTCTGAGCTTTATTGATCGAAAGTTCCCCAAAGTTTGGATTTATTGATCTTTACTCAGAAACCAAATCTACTGTTGTCCGGGTAATTCCAACTCTTAGTGACCTTGTATGATGAGGTAGAACTGCCCCATAGGGTTTCCAAGGCTGTAAATTTTACAGAAGCAGGCAGCCCCGTCTTTCTTCCACAGAGCAGCTGTTGGGTTTGAACTGCCAGTCTTTCCAGTCAGCAGCCTGATGCCCATCAGCGTGCCCCCAGAGCTCCTTGATTGACTCTGAGCACACCGTAAATCCGGTACAGGTAGCTGAGCTGCAAAATGCCTTTCTCATTTGGTGGAAACCAGCCCTCAGGCTTGTACGTAGTGAGTGACAGGTGTTTGGTCCTAGCTGAGCTTCACGTTCACAACTTCCACGTGACAGGGCTGTGACAAATCACTCTTGAATCTCACTGCTCTCCAGTCAGCTCTGCCCGGGGCCACTTTAGCTCCAACAGAACAGAATACCACCCAGCCACCAGTATGTCTGAGCTGTCTATCTTGTCCACTTCATCCAACACAGTGATGAGTCCCTCCTAGCCACAAGTCCAAAGGATAGGCTGGGGGTGGCCTAGCCAGCATAGCTTCTTGGGATTTGCCCTGAGGCCACTCTTCTCAGGTCCACCCCAGTTTGACAGCAGACCCGCCGTCACAGCCGCCATTGGCATTGTGCTGTGTCTTTGCTGTAAGTGGGGTGTTGCTGAGTTCAAAAGGAGACAATAGAAGCCACCCTCTGTGATGTTTGGCTACATCTGCCTCCACCCCAGGATGTGCTTGGAGCTGTGTGGGTTGAAACTGAAACCCAACCTTTTGAGTAGATTCTAGCTCACCATGTAGGACAGAGGAGAACTGCCCCATGGGGTTTCCAAGGTTGTCACCTTTCTCCCAAGGAGCAGCTGGTGGGCTTGAACTGCTGAACTCCAGGGGTCGCCCTGGAGATAAGCACTCACGATTCCCTGACTATGGTTGTAGCATCACATGTGCCAAGCACCTGGAGCTGGTGTGCCAGGCTTGTCACGCATCAGGCATCAGGACGTAAGCCCAAGAGTGTGTATGTGTGTGCATATGTGAGGACAACCCAAGTGACCAGTGTCAGGAGTGGCCGTGAGGACTGGCGAGACTGCAGGACAACGAGGTGGCTGTCTGCCACCTCGTCCTACTCCAGCCTGTACTTGATCTTCATCCCTAACTTAGGGTCATTATGTCTCCTGTACATCTTGTGCTTAGCGGTTTTGTCACTCAGCTGTTTCAGACTTGGTCATGAAATACTGGCTAGAATACCTACGTTGGTCATGGTACTATCTCTTCTAATCATTAATCTGAACATACAGCCACTGAGAGTCAGAACTCCACCTGGCGTCTCGTGTTCTGGGATCTGGTGGTCAGGAGTGAACACAGTATATGGCGGCATTCGTAATCGGTCCCAGCCTGCCCGCCATCCTCACAGTAGTCCCTGCTCCGGTGGACCCCAGTGCACCTGCTGTATCTGCCTCAGCCACCCTCCTGGCTCTCCTCATGGGATGTGAGTCTGCCGCCACTGGAGGAACAGCGGGGCCCTGTCTCCCCTGCTCCTTCTGCTGGAGTCAGGGGCTCTGGTCCTCCCGCCTATAAAGCCCACAGACCTGCCATGTGGCATCAGGGACCACAGTGGTCAAGTACTCTGCACTCTCCCCACCGTCTGGGGACTGGACTTGAGGTCCTGTCATGGAGCCTGTCACCCAGGAGCCCCTGCCTAGTGAAATGCTCGGGACAGGTTTTCTCTTCTATCAGCCCCCATAGCTCGGGTGTAGCTTTAATAAAGGCTTAGGCTTGCTCCTCCACGTCCTATGTGTACAGAGGGACACTCGTAGGTTATTGAGAACGTTCTCTGTCACGTAGCCTTCTAAGCCATGTTTTTTACCATATGTGTGGGGTGTCACGTGCAGTCAGCTTGGCTCACCAGCCTCTCTCTGCCACAGGTACATGTCACAGGGCAAGCACACGGAAGCCCGCGAGCTGATGTATTCAGGGGCGCTGCTCTTCTTCAGCCATGGACAGGTAAGTAGGACTCTGTCCCCATTCATGCCTAACTGTGCTGGAGACGCCCATTCAACAGAGCTGCTCCATGCTCCCCTGGGACAGCCTCGCTCATGCCGTTGTGGGGGCTGCATGTGCCTTTCCCTTGACCCTCTGTAGAAGTGGTGGCGCAGGTGACTTCACAGCAGGGACGAGGACTATGTGGTTTGGTGCCCGAGGTGGAGCTCTTACAGGCCTCCTCTGTAAGCTCTTTCCCAGCTCCAGCCCCAGCCGTCCCTCCCATAGCACTGTGCTGGGTCCACAGAGCAAGCTCACAGTGCAGGCCTCAGACAGGACAGCCTCTCACACTCGGCCACAGGGCCCTGCTGTTGGGCCCGTGGGTCTCAAACCTGTCTCCCAGTTCCTGCTGTCTCACCTCATTGTCACCCTGGCTGTTACACACCTGTCTCCCACTGTCTTCCATGTTATAGCTCCTCTCTGTCTCCTGGGACTAAGGGTTTCTCAGCCCAGGGACCCCAGGTCCCAAAGACAGGCTCTGCCCCTGCCTCTTCTTTCCTGGTGGTGGTGAGACCCGCTTTTCCGCCTCTGATTGAGGTGACTCATTTTAACTTCACAGGGCTCCAGTCACCTTGTTTGTATTATTGAAAACGGTCCAATCCTATTGTCAGACCACATGCACCTCATTTGCATGGTCCCATCCCCTTATTTGGTGGGTGTTATGTGCTGAGAACGTCCATGTCAGAACAGTCCTCACACCACCTTCTTCCTTGGTCATCAGGGCCCAACTCCTTTCAAAAGTTGGGGTGTTCTGGGCTGCCTCATCTTTGTGGAGGTGCACTAGCTCTGACTCTCCCCCGTTGATGTGTCTGTAGCAGAACAGCGCTGCAGACCTGTCCATGCTGGTCCTGGAGTCGCTGGAGAAGGCCGAGGTGGATGTAACCGACGACCTGCTAGGTGAGTCGGTCCACAGCCACCCTCTCCCCAGCCCGGGGGGAAGCGTGCTGTGGGCATGAGCAGTGCACGTGGCCTCCCTGAAGCTGTGAGGTGGGCTGCAACCACAGGGATGTGACTTGTTGGCTGTTCTGACCAGGGGTTATACAGCCAGGAGGACAGGAGGGGGTCCCTGCTCCTCAGAGCCTCACCAGGCAGGAGGTTGGGTGCTATGTCCCTGGACCCAGCTGGTGCGTCACTTCCTGGCTGTGTGCCATCAGGGTCTCTAGCTCCCACCCTCCACCCTTCTGCTCCGCTTCCAGCATGGTGGGCAGTGAGGTGGGAAAGGGCTTGGTCTGGGAGCCTGTGGCTGCTGCTGCAGTGGGTGCCAGGAGGGTGTGCTAAGCAGGGTGTCGGTGCACCCCGCTGTCTGGGGACACAGTTGCAGTTCTCTGTTTATGTCTCGGCTGCTGAGTTCAGACTCTGTTCTTTCAGGAAACCTGGCCAAGCTGTTTAGTTTGATGGACCCCAACTCCCCAGAGCGAGTGGCCTTTGTATCCCGAGCCCTGAAGTGGTCAGGGGGTGGATCCGGGAAGCTGGGCCACCCCAGGCTGCACCAGCTGCTGGCCCTCACCCTGTGGAAAGGTAGGCACGCAGCATTGGTTGGCTGCTGTTGGAATCTGATTGCCTTTGTGGGACAGGCTGGTGTCTCTGCGGGCTGTCCAGTGAGTCCAGTCTGTATGTGCCCTTAGCTCAGTGTCGAGCAGCCTGTCGTGTCACCATGGTGGACCTGGGACTGCACACCCTCCCAGACAAGGCTCGGTAGCTGAGTGACTCCCACCTTCTGGGTTGTTAGTTGTGCCCCGGGGGCTCTGATGAAACGTGTGGAGCCACTGTGCACATTCGAAGGGGATTACTGTTGCCCACGGGTGCCCCACGTAGAACACAACATAGGCCTGCTGTACCCACATTGTGTGCACATGGGTGTGTTGTCTCCCCCACAGAGACAGGCCTGCTGTCCCCACGCTATGTGCACACAGATGTGTCATCTCCCCAGAGACAGGCCTGCTGTCCCCACGCTATGTGCACACAGATGTGTCGTCTCCCCACAGAGACAGGCCTGCTGTCCCCACACTGTGTGCACACGGGTGTGTTGTCTCCCCCACAGAGCAGAACTATTGTGAGTCCCGGTACCACTTCCTTCACTCTGCCGATGGAGAGGGCTGTGCCAACATGCTGGTGGAGTACTCGACGACCCGCGGTTTCCGCAGCGAAGTGGACATGTTTGTGGCTCAGGCTGTGCTCCAGTAGGTACTCTGCGCTGTACCAGCTAAATCAGGGCCTGTCTGCACCCTGGCTCTGGGTCCCGGGCGTTCAGACACTGTGCTCAGCTGTCACATAGGTGGTCCAGTGTCTGCTCATTAGGTTGGCCTTCTGTCCTCTCTTACCCACAATTCCCAACCTCTCTCCCCACTTCAGCCTCCTCCCATGTGCTACCGAGGAGCAGTGCCAGCTCAGCACTGTGGCATGACATCCTGACATATGTACCCACCTTGTACCCCAGGCCTGGGCCCACCGTGCCCATCAGGCACCTCCTCCTCACTGCTCCTTTCAGACACCACCCTGAAAGGAGACGGGTGTTGAAGGAGTCACACAGTGGACATGTGTGTGGGCCTCCTGAACTGCTTCCCCAAACCCGACTCTCCACCTCTTTCCTCCTGACACACTTGTCTGAGAGTCAAGTTGTTTCCTCCCAGGAAGCCTCAACTTGGTGGGCTAGTGTGGGAATCAGATTGGCTTTGTGGAATTTGGGGCAGGACTCTGCCAGGGGTCATGCTGTCCCTTGCTAACCCCCTGAGCTGCACCAGAACTCCAAAATGAAGAGCTGTTGTTTGTGGTCCCAAACTCACGGACCGGGCCTTCTCGGCAGGCGGTTTGGGTTTTTCTGTAGACAGAGCAGGGGATTGCTCAGCTCTCTTTTTGTGGGTTTTCCTTCACATCCTGAAAAAGCATGACCTGGGGCACATCTCCATGAACTCCATCTGGAAAAGGTGCTCTGTGGGGTGGGAATGGGAGCACCCAGCCCAGTGCAGCACGGGCCCCCAGCCTCTGGGTGCTTCTGAAGCCGAACCAGCAAACAGGTGCTGGGAGGGGGCCAGTTCAGTTCCTGGTCAGGATGCGGTGCAAGTTCTTGGCCAGTCTGTTGGCAGCATGGTCACCCTGAGTGCCACCTGACCTCTCCCAGCCTAATTCCAGTGAGGGGCCTGCCAGCTAGTGAGCACCCATGGCTGGTGGCTGTAGAGAGCCGAGACCTTCTGCTCTGGGGGGCTGGGGGACGGGGAGAAGAGCCAGGTTATCCCTCCAGAGTCCCCACTTTTTAGGAAGGCTGCAGAGAAACTTGTCTCTTCCTCCAGGGTTCCCACTTACAGGAAGCTCTTATTCCAGGTTCCTCTGTTTGAAAAACAAAAGCAGTGCATCGGTGGTATTCACCACATATACACAGAAGCATCCGTCCATTGAGGGTGGGCCTCCGTTTGGACAGCCCCTGCTGAACTTCATCTGGTTCCTGCTGCTGGCTGTGGACGGGTAAGCACTGTCGTGTGGGGAGTGTGCACGTGTGTATGGCTCATTTACTTGCTATTTAGAAATAAATGTTTGGTTTCTCATTTCCTTCTATTTTAGAGGCAAACTGACTGTATTTACAGTGTTGTGTGAGCAGTATCAGCCGTCTCTCAGGAGGGATCCAATGTACAATGAGGTGAGTGCCTCAGTGGGGTGGGATCCAGCCATTTAGACTGTGGGGCATTGAGCGAGAGAGTGGGAAGGAAACCTTCCAGTCCACAGGACCCTCACGACCCAGAGGAAAAGTGGGCAAGAGGGCCCCGACCCGCTTCTGCTTCCCAGTGACTCGTGTCTTTTCTCTTGCAGTACCTCGACAGGATAGGACAGCTCTTCTTCGGCGTGCCGCCCAAGCAGACGTCTTCCTATGGAGGTTTGCTAGGTAAGCCCGGAGAACGGATGTCCAGATGCCTGACCCCCGTGGCTGGACACACAGCGTGGGGTTGGTACTGCCGAGGCTGTCTCCTGTCTGTGGGCTCGTCTGCTTGGCCTCTAGGGCCATCTCTTACCTTAGTCCCAAAATCAAGGTCAGAGTCTGTTCAAGGCTAAGCTACCTCCCAGCACCCACACAGGATGGGCACGGTCAGCAGCCCTCAGGAGCACCTGCCAGGAGCAGGCTCTGCCATGTGGACTTGCCCTTCCATAAGGGTAGGGACTAGTGTAGCTCCTTATTGGACAGTGTATGCTTCATTTTATTGTTAAAACCATTTTTTTTTTTTTAATACAAGGTTTTTATTGTGGATTGGGTGAAAGTTTACAGGGCACATCATCAGTTTTACATTCAACAAATCTCCTCCATATACCATCAGTTAACAGTATTTCTCTCTATCCACTTTAGCTTTTTTAAAAAACAAACAAACAGAAAAACCCACTCAGGCATATATAATAAATTACATCTCCAAAGGGCACATTCTGCAAGTCTGCTCCTGGCCACCAGTTCTTAGTCCTT
>NW_006408552.1:19492585-19506943 GCF_000296735.1 Chrysochloris asiatica | reverse complement strand
GTGGGGCTGGGGTGCCCACTAGCTCAGGCAACAATATGGAGGTGCACAGACAGCAAGGGACCAATGAACAGATACCAAAAGAAAAGAATGTCCACATCTTTATCTCAGCGGTTCTGCCAGGCGTCTGTGGCCGCTCCAATTCTTCCCCCACGTGGTCTCACCCAAGATGGCGGCTCCTCAAGCAGCTGAGCGTCCCGGACTAGAAAGCAATGGATTTCTTGTTTCTGCCACAAATTCCCCAGCTGTAAGTCTTCCAACCTTCTAAATATTCCTTTATATGAGGTTCAGAGTTCTGGGACCAATCCCTGAGCCTGCTTGGTCCTGTATTCTGTGTAGTTGCTGTGTTTACTGCACTGCTATCCGATCCGCCATCTTGTTTGTTCTCCTAAAACCATTTAATTTTAGGTTTTCAATAAGTAAGTTGTTCAGAGTTCAAAATTCAAACAAATTCCCTTTTTGACCCTGTCTCCCTGCCCCACAGGTCTCCTCGTGGGGCAAGAGGTGTTCAAGGTTCTTCTGCTTCCTTTCAGAGAGAGCTGTGCACACACCAGGAGACACCACATAGAAGTCCTGCACAAACAATACCTATGGTCACCTTGTTAGGCACCTTGTTTATTTAATTTCACAGATCATGAGACTGGGCCTTACTCGCTTTAGGCTGGGTGCAGTCATTGCTGCAGTGGGAGCGTATGCATGTCCCTAGAGCTGGGTGCAGCCATGCCTATGACCGTCCTCCCTCCTCAGGGGCAGGCAGTGCTGCAGCAGTCACCTGACTCACGTAGTGTTCTCGGTGCCGCTGCGCAGCCTTGTCCAGAGCCCAGCCCATCCATCCAGGAGTGTGTCTGTGAGGTAGTTTGCTAGCAGTAAACTTGTTTTCACCTAAGTTGTCATTTTCACTTACCGTTCTCCCTACCTGGAGTTAATATTTTCAGTGGAAGGCCTCTCTCCACTCACTCCACCACCTTTCCCACTGTGTGAAACACCCAGTGACCCCTCACTAGATGGCCTGGCTCCTTGGCCCTTTGTAAATTAGGGTAGTGTTTCAGTGTGTTCATTTATCCACCAGAACTTCCCAGCTGGCTCTCCCAGTTGCCCCAGCTATGCCACTTGTGCTTGTTGGGACCCAGTTAAAGTAAAGACCAGCACAGGGAGGACTGAGCTCTTAAGTGACAGCGCTTTTGTGTCTGTGAGCTCTGTTGTGTCTGGTGTCTGGTGCCCCCCCACCCCCCCATCTTTAAGTAATGTCTTAGTTGGGTTTGGGGCTAAGTGCGTGTTCAGTCAGGCTCTGTCTTAACACCTCCTATGTGGGAGGTGTGGTTCCTCGTAGGGGGTAGGGTGCTGAACCCCCGTGTGGTTCCTCGTAGGGGGTAGGGTGCTGAACCCCCCCCCTGTTCTTTCCTCCTGCCCTGTCTGCTTCCAGGGAACCTTCTGAGCAGTCTCATGGGCTCCTCAGAGCAGGAGGAGGGTGAGGAGAGCCAAGAAGACAGCAGCCCCATTGAACTCGACTGATGGCCCGCAAGTACTGGAGACACGGCTGCCCGGCAGCTTCAGAATGCGAGTCCTGCGCCACGTGTGGTGTCTCCTGGTCTCCTCATCCTGAGGCTGGCAGGCTGCATCCGGGCTCTGCTCTCCAGTCTGTGAAGTGTGCCGGCCACCCGTTGCTGTGCTGACGGACTTGGTGCAAGTCTCGTGGCCTGTGGTATTCCCGCCCCTCAGATTGCCCCGTGATAAAGCACAGGCCTTCCTGTGACCCTTGTTTCTCCAGCTTCCTGCGGAAGGGGTGCTGAATGAATGGCCCCCCACCCCCAGGGCCAAGGGCACCACAGCACACAAGGAAGGAGGAGGCGGCCTCTTTACTATGTGTCTGAACCAGGGGCTGTAATGCACCTCATCTCCATGTGTGGGCGCCATGTGGCCATGCCACAGCCAGGCGGGCACCACATCCCTGTCCCCTTGGTCACCCGCCAACAGAGTCGCTGCTCGGGAAGGGCACAAAGGGATCCTGCAGAGTCCCACCTCGCTCGTGAGGCAATATTTATTTTTATTGGGTGATTGATTCCTTTGGCCTAACATCTTAGGTTTTAACCAAATAACCATCCTGGAGTTAGCAGAGCCACCCTCGTCACCAGTATAATCACAGAAGGGGAGACACTTTATTTTTTCACGTTAAAAGTTGTAGATTACTACGCCGTGATCATGCATGGGAAGGGTGAGATACACAGTCTAATCTACTGTACAAATGAAATTTAAAGGAAGGTTTTGTGTTCATTGTTGAGTTTAAATAAATACTTTATACTGGGTCCCGCTTTTGGAATTCACTCCTGGGCTTGGAGGTGGCTCAGCTGAGGTCTCAACTACTCAGTTCACACCCAGCCCTGGGGGAGATCTGAGCAAGGACCCTGTGAGCTGCTTATCCCGTGGATGGACAGAGATAGGGCAGTGAGTGGCCAGCACTGGGAATCTTGAACCCCCTCCACTCAGCTGTGTATTTAGGCATTTATATTTAGATTTGGAAAAAAATCAAACCCAAAGGGTTCTGGGTGGGCCAGAGCTAGTCACTGGAGAGGCTAAGCCTAGTTCAGTAGCCACTGTACCCCGAAAGGTGGGTCAGCTCATGTCTGCAGCCAAGAGCCCAGAGCTTTAAAGAGCCACTGGCTCTGGACCCTGGACTGTCACTGGAGAAAGTCTTCCAATGACCACTGACCAGCAACCTACACTGTCATCTCATACCACCCAACCCTTCTCTGGGGACCTTGTGTCTCGGTTCTCATTTGGGGAGGAGCTCAGCCTAGAATTCCTGGGTGCTGGATGAGGGCCCAGGCCCCCTGCCTTTCTGCAAGTCCTTGCTGAATGGAGGCAGAGGCTCTGGATTCCCAAGGTCCCTGAGTGGCCTTCGCTACACACAGAGAGGGAAGTACCTTTCCATCCCAGTTCTAGTATTGGGGGGTGGTACCTACAGTTCAACATGATTCAGTGCCCCACCCTACACACACACGACACCACACCAGAACCACAGCTTTATTCCAGATGACACGGTAACCCAACCCCAGCTGGGAGCTTGTTCTGTTCTCGTGCACTGCCAGGCCCAGGCAGTGGGCAGGACTGTCTTGGCTTAGAGGGATGGAGTCCTTTCAGGTCATATGTGGCCCTAGGTCCCCACCAAGACCACCACATATGTGGTCCAGACAGCCACAAGGTCAGCCCCAGTCCCACCTGGGCGCCTTGGTCCTCAGGAAGGGTCAGGGTGAATAAATAGATACTGCCACTACTGGCCGGCCAGCAGCAAGCTGGGGTCCAAGGCAGAGGCCGTGAACAGGTGGCAACCCCAGGGTGTGGTCAGCAAGGTCACAGCCCGTGCTAGGTCAGCAGCCAGCAGGAGCACCATCAGCCTCTAGCAGATGGCCTGAGTGGACATGCACATGTCTGCACATCACCCCCAGCTAGGAATCCAGTTCCCCCCCAAAGTGACCCAGTGGCCCAACAAATACTTGTCAGAGAAGGGGGCCTGGGGGAGAGGGTCCTGGAGCCAGGCTGGTGGCGTCCTGAGGGTGGACCAGGGGGTGGAGAAATAGGCACATGGCAGCCAGGCCCACAGTCATCCCTGTTCCCCCCTCCCCCCATACACACACAGGCCAGCTCCCATTGGGCCCACAAAAACTACAAGGCAGGGAGGTGGGGGCAGCTGCTGGGGAATGGTACTCCTGGGATGGGGAAGGGAAGCAGGCTGGGGTGCATCCAGGGAAGTCAGGGCTGGGCAGGGATCAGCTGGGCTGGAGCCAAGAGGCCCATGCTGAGGCCTCTGAGAACAAGTCTTAGAGTGAGAGCAGGGGTCCCTAGCCCACCTGGCCACTCAGAACTGCCCCCCAGCATGAAAAGGCAGGGCAGGACCACTGGGCCCCTCAGAGCCCCCACTGCAGGCTGCCTGATCCCACTGCCTCCAGTCCACTGCACAGCAGCTGTAGAGGTCCTCTAGGGTTTATGCTTGAAGTGGGCCTCCACTGAAACACGACGATGGTCTCAGCTAGTAGAAGAGTGGCCCCACTCCCACAGCATGTCCCGGGACCCCACCCAGACTCTGGGATTCCATCCACACCCTGGGGCCCCACCCATACCCCCAACCCTACCCAGACCCCTGGGCCCCAAACCAGACCCCAGGCCCACACACACTTTGGGACCCCACCCACACCTCCAGGACCCTACCCAGACCCCAGGACCCCCACCCATACCTCAGGACCCAACCTGGACACTGGGGCCTCCGCTCTCCTCTCACCTGCATATTCCTGGGGCAGCATGGGTCGGTCGACGACGCTGCGGAAGGCAGCCACCCACTCCTGGCGGTCGGCTTCCGTCTCGCAGGTGAACAGGAACTTTCGGTCGGGTGTGACAATGGTGACGCCGTGGGACCAGTGGTGGCCCTGGGTGGACGGCGGGAGCCCCTCCAGCACCAAATAGCCGCCCTCCTTGCTGCCGATGAAGACCTCCCCGCGAGCAAAGGCGTCCTGGAGCGGGAGGAGGCTGAAGGGTGCCAACCATGGCCCCTGGCAGTCCCCACCCCTAAAACCCGGAAATCCCGTTCCCCAGCCAGGCCCCCACCATGTGACTGGCAACCCAGGGCTCACCAGGGGGTCCTTAAAGTACATCAGCCTGCGGTCATCCATGGTGAACCAGCGCTTCCGGAATCCTTCAGTTTGCTGCAGGGCAGCCGATGAGCAGCCAATGAACAGTGGCTCGGTCCACGGCTCCCCTCCTTCCCCTCACCCCCCACCGCACTCCCCTCTCCCCCCCACACACTGCCCTGCACTCCCCTCACTCCCTGCCCCACGCTGCACACCCCACCCTCCTCTGGACACCCCCCCACACCACTCCCTCTGCCTTCATCTCCCCTGGGAAAATCAACCCCCCTCCACCCACCTCATCCCCTCCCTCGCACACAACCCCTGGTGGCTGGGACAGAGAGTGGGTGACGGTCAGAGCGTGAGTGGGGACCATCACACTCACCTTGGGCCCCGTCTTCTCCATGTAGCCCTCCTTTAGGTAGTTCCGGGATAGCTTGGGCACCAGCTGTGGAGCAAGGTGGTCAGGATCCCCCTCTTCCAGGCTTACCTCACCACCACCCCCTTCTGGCCAGACCCGGTACAACCCTTCTTTCTACAGTTAGGATGCAGTGAGAGAGCTGGGCTTACATTAGGGCCACCCTGGGACCTAGGTCAGCATCCTGTCCTTCCTGCCCCAGGCACTCACACTGGGGTCCCTGCTCCCCACATTCATTTCCCTGACCCCACACACACATTGGGCTCCCTCCCCTCACATCTAAGCTGTTACCTTTCACATTGGAGCTGCTGGCCCCTCATTGACATCTGGGTCCCTGTCCCCCACATTCGTGTCAAACCTGACCCCACACATACTTTTGGTCCCTGCTCACCCCCATCCCCCACCCTACCCCCGTGTGTCAGCATCAACAGCTCCCCATTCAAGGTGCCTGCCCCCCCCCCCACTCACGTCGGTGTCACTGGCCCCAGGGAAGGCCACCTGCAGGTAATGGAAGCGGGCTGCCCTCAGTGCATTGAACCAGTCCACCATCTCCTGAAGGCGAAGTGAACGGATGTGAAAGGTTCATACAGATTAGGGAGTAAGCACACAGAAATGCATGCTTACCTTGTCTATTGAGTCCTCTGCACACACACCCCAGTGCCACTCTTTCCCACCTCCTCCCATTGGACACTCTTCAGCCCATCTGCATGAGCTCCAGGGCCCATTGGCATGTGCTATCTGGACTCCCCTGTAGTGACCCTCACTCCCAAGTTGCTGTGGCTCACCCTTACCCCTGCGCCTATCACCCCTGACCTTACCTCTCAAGGCTGGCTACCTCCACCCAGCTCCCTGCACCTTGGTTCTCACCTCCTCTCTCCCACACCTGTCCGCACTGGAGAGTCCATCTGATGCCCCAGCCCAGAGCCTTGTTTTTAGGGTATCTACCTACTTCTCTGCCTTTGCCTCTCTTCACCTACCTATCTGCCCCTGGGGGTGCTGGTAGCGTAGTGGTTACGAATCGGGCTGCGAACCTTAAGGTCAGCGGTTCAAAACTACCAGCCACTCTGCGGGAGAAAGATGAGGCTTTCTACTCCCGTAAAGATTTACACCCTCGGAAACCCTGTACAGGGTTGCTATGGGTCAGAACCGACTCGACGGCACTTAACAACAACTCCTCCCAGGAGGGCTCACCCAAGCCCACATGGCTCGTTGGGGCCCAGACACCCTCTCTGAAATATAGGCTGCAACTTCTGTCACAGCGCTGCTCCTCCCCACCACCTCCTGCCACCTCAGCCAAGCACCCAGTATGTCAGTAGGCACAAGGAATTTGTTCTGAAGGGTCTGACAGCCTGAGCTCCTAGACAGTACACGCACGCACAATTGCATGAACACAGGAGATAGCAGCTGAGAAGGAAATCAGCAGAGAGCAGAGAATCATGAAATAAGAAGAGCGTCCTTTGAAATAGGAAAGTTCCAAGAACAGCAAGGAGCCCTGCAAAATTAGACATCTGAGAGCAGAAACAAAACCCTTAACAGAAGAGTGGGAAGACAACGCTGAAGAAATTTCCCAGAAAGTTGGAACAAAAAATAAATAAAAGAAGAGGAAGAGTGGAAATAGAAGCAAAAGAATGAGAAGTCAACAAGTAAATAGTACAACAGGAAACGGAAGGAAGCAATCATTCCCCAACCTCACGGACAGAAGTGAAGAGACAACTCCACCGAATGCCCAGCAAGGTGGAGAAAGCTGGGAACAGACCCGCCAAACAAAGACAGGTTCACATGAAGAAGTAAGCTCAACAGCAGGACTGCAAGCAGAGAGTTGGTGGGAAATTGTGGGGAAACCAGTTCCCACGGAGAATTCGTTATGGAGCAGCTATGGGCTGCTGAACGTGTCCCCTGTGTGGAGTCCTAACCTATGAGCGAAACCTTGTTTGGGAACAGTATCTTTGAAGATGGTATTGGTTAGGTTAATGTGAGGTCCTACGTTGAGTCGTGTGGTCTAACCAAGGAGAAGAGAAACTGAGGGAAGACTGAGGTAGAAACTGGTGTGATTTCACTACAGACCACCAGGAAGGAACCTCCAGAAGTGGGACCCTCCCCAAGACCCTTCTGAGGGAATCTTGATTTTGGACTTGTGGCCTTCACAACTTTGAGAACACATCCTGCTGTTCAAAGCCGCCCAGTGGTGGTCCCCGGGGGTTCCCAGGACACCTCTAGGGAGACAGCGTGGAAAGCTGTCCAGCCCTCCCCACCCCTGCTCTGCCCACCTTCCCATCTTCGTGGTAGACGAAGATGTTGCGTGTGCTGTTGTCCTTCAGGTAGGTGACCTGCAGACCGTGGGGGTGGCCGATCTTGGCTGGCTGGAAGGTGGCATTAAGATGCTCAATCTTCATGATGGCTTTGGGCTCCTTGGCCTGGGGAAGAGGCGGGGTGAGAGCCAGCAGCTCTGCCTAGGGCTGGCACCTTAAGTGTCAGTGCTGTGTGGCTCCAGGCAAGCTGTTCAGCCTCTCTGGGTCTCAACTCCTGGTCTGGGCACCTAAGGTTACAGATCTCTGTCCTCGAGTACAAGGATGACCAAATGACACATGACCCTCAATGTTCAGGAGACTCCCTCCGTCCCCGCCCTTCAAGCAGAGGCTCCTGCTGATCCCGGCCTCTTTCCTCTGTCCCCTCAGGACGTTCACATACAAGGGGGCAGTGTGGCTCCTAGGGTGCCAAGAGGCAGCTGTCCGGGGACCATGCTCAGCCATCTACCCAGCTGGGCACCCCTGCCAGCCCCCCTAGGCCGCCCTGCTCACGTACATCATTCTTGTTGAAGTATTTCAGGGCACCCTCTCGTTCCGTCAGCACAAACTTCCGGCTTAAGAACTGCCCGTTGTCTCGGCCACGCTTCCAGAGGAACCCTTCCCGGTATCCTGGGGGGGACAGATGAAGTCATCAATCACATGGAGGGGTCACAACTGCCAGGGGTCTCCAGCACAGCTGGCCTCACCTGGCCCCACAGGATGGTGTGCAGGACCGGAGCAGCCCAAGGTGGTCAGGCTGGGTTCAAGTCTGTCTCACCTCAGCCCGACAGGGGTCCGCTTTGGGTTGGGAGGTGGGTGGCAACGATGCAATAGACTTTATGAAGCCCCCCAATGTCCAGAAGCCAGGCTGCCTGCTGCTGTTGTTCTGGTTTGCTTAGTGTTTGGGTTTTGTGTTTCTGAGGAATAACAAAGTACACGCCCCTTCCTGTACAACCACTGGCTATTTACACTTGGACACAGTGATGTGGGGCCCTGGTTAATATCCATGGTTCAGACCCCATCAGCAGTGCTGTGAAAGAAAGACCTGGCGATCTGAATCTCCAGACCATCACATGGGGTCACTATGAGCTGGAATCAGGTTTGTTTTTTGTTTATGCACCTAGTCATCGTCTTGTGGCCAGCAACGACAGCATCCCCCGTACCATGGGGGTTACCTTATGAGACCACCAGAGGGAAGGCTAAGGAGCTTGGGGTGGGAGGCTGTCCTGGGTTCCCAGTGGACACTAATTGTAACTTGGTGGTCAGGATCAGAGGCGGGCACTGCCTCTCTGGATTGTTGTTGTTGTTAAGTGCCATTGAGTTGATTCCGACCCATAGCAACCCTGTGTAGGGTTTCCAAGGCACAGCTGGTGATCTTGAACCACTGACCTTGCAGTTCAAACAACTTTGCAGTCTGATGCATTAGCCGACAGCACACCAGGACTCTGGATAGGGTCCCACATTCCACTCGTGCTCTTCTCCCTTGATGGACCCTAGAGTACTCTGTTCCTGAACTATAGGATTAACTGGTGGTAGTGGTGGTGTGCCATGGAATCAGTTCTGACTCATAGAAATCCTGTATAGGGTTTCCGAGGCTGTAAATCTTTATAGGAGCAGAAAGCCTCTTCTTTCTCCCATGGAACGGCTAGTAGTTTCGAACTGCTGACTATGAGATTAACAGCCTAACTCGTAACCACTACGCTACCAGAACTCCTTATAGGATTAACTGGTGGTGGTGGTTATGTGCCATGGAGTCGGTTCCGACTCATAGCGACCCTGTACAGGATTTCTGAGGCTGTAAATCTTTACGGGAGCAGAAAGCCTTATCTTTCTCCTGCGAACAACTGGTAGTTTCAAACTGCTGACCTTGCGGTTTGCAGCCCGATTCGTAACCACTATGCTACCAGACTATTCCCCGCCTTATTTTTAACAAAACTTCTACCTTTACAGTTGTGAGTTGCAATTAGTCATAATAACAATTATTTAGTATTGAATCATAAGAATCTTAATCCCATTTCCTTTCACCAGACCTGTCTACACAAGATGAAAACTATTTAGTGGGGATTCTACCTTCCCACACACACTCTGAAACTAAACTCCCTCTAGAAAACTTGTAAGCCAGTCACTTGGTGTCTTTATAGTCCCCTCATTTTAGGTAGCCTATGTCTAAGGAGCTCTGGTAGCGTAGTGGTTACGAATCGGGCTGCGAACCTTAAGGTCAGCGGTTCGAAACTACCAGCCGCTCCGCGGGAAAAAGATGAGGCTTTCTATTCCCGTAAAGATTTACACCCTCGGAAACCCTGTACAGGGTCGCTATGGGTCGGAACCGACTCGACGGCACTTAACAACAACAACAACGTCTAAGTTGCTGCTTGGAAAACCTATCCAGGGTTGCTATGGGTCAGAACCGACTCGATGCACTTAACAACAACAACAACGTCTCAATTGCCCGTCCCAACCTACCCTCTCAGTTGGAATTTTGAGCTACTACATCCATAAGGAAGGAGCTCTGGTAGCGTAGTGGTTACGAATCGGGCTGCGAACCTTAAGGTCAGCGGTTCGAAACTACCAGCCGCTCCGCGGGAGAAAGATGAGGCTTTCTATTCCCGTAAAGATTTACACCCTCGGAAACCCTGTACAGGGTCGCTATGGGTCGGACCCGACTCGATGGCACTTAACAACAACAACAACATCCATAAGGAGCTCTGGTAGCATACTGATTACAAATCAGGTTGCAAACCACAAGGTCAGCAGTTCGAAACTACCAGATGTTCCACAGGAGAAAGATGAGGCTTTCTGCTCCCGTAAAGATTTACAGCCTCGGAAACCCTCTACAGGGTCGCTATGAGTCAGAACCCACTCCACGGCACTTAACCACCACCAGCCACATCCATAAGTATGTTGTTGTTGTTGTTGTTGTTAGGTGCCATCGAGTTGGTACCGACTCATAGCGACTTTATGCACAGCAGAACGAAACACTGCCCGATCCTGGGCCAACCTCACTACTGTTGGCACGCTTGAGTCCATCGATACTGCCACTTGGCCAATCCATCTCATTGGGGGTCTTCCTCTTTTTCTCTGACCCTCCACCTTACCAAACATGATACCCTTCTCCATCGCCTGGTCCTTCCTGACAATATGTCCGAAGTATGAAAGATGAAGTTTAGCCATCCTGGCCTCCAACGAGCACTCTGGCTGCACTTCTTCCAAAACGGATCTATTGGATCTTTTGGCATCCATAAATATAGGTCAAATTAATAAAATTATAGCAATTTACACTTGTTTCCTTCATCAAAAATTATTTTTTTTTATCTTCCTTTAGTCGAGTTCTGATCATCAAGCCTTTGATGGGTACTATCTACAAAGTTGGGTGTTCTTGTGCATTTCCCCTCACTTCATTATCAGCTGGATGCGTCACTCTCAGCTCTAGCCCTCCATGGCTATGTCCTTGTCCATGGGCTCAAGTATTACTACACTTTGGGCCAACCACCCTGTCCTCTTCTCGCCATGGCACTTTTAATATCATCCTCTAAAACCAAGCCTCAAATGCATGAGTTCTTCTACCGTGATTCTTAGGAAGCTATTTAAGATACCCTGGCTCGGGTCAGGCACATCTTAGTCCTCAAATGACATTTTTGCTCTTGAACACTATAAAGAGGACTTGTGCAGTAAGCAGTACCTCCTGGACATGTCCACACGCAGGCCCAACAACCTGTCATCCCATTTTACAGGTGAGGAAACAAAGGTGCAGACCCATCCAAGGTCACCAGGTCATCAAGGGCAGGACAGTTTGTGAGGCTCCTCTGGACAGGAAAGTGAGTCTCTGGGGTGCCCAAACTGCCATGCCCACACTGCCCAGCAGGGGGCAGCCATATCTCATGAGGGATCATGTGAAGGCCAGGCTGCCTGGCCGTGGACACCCCAGGCCCAGGGCAGATGAGACTGTCCCTGGAGAGTAAAGAGTGAGACCGTCCGTGGGGGTCAGTTACTCTGAGGACTTTCTGACCTCTGGCATCCACATGCCTGGTCATGCCTCCTGGGCACAGAGGCTCTGAGGCTATGCGGTGAGCGTGGGTGTACGGGAGTGTGTGTGTATGTGAGCGTGGGTGTGCATGAGTGTGGGTGGGTGAGCTGCAGGTGTGCATGTGTGTATGTGTGTGTGTGTGTGTATGACAGGTACCTGTGTGTTTACGCACGCGTGCTAAGAGCCCTCTTTCCAACAGCAAGCCGACAGGGAGTAACTTTCGGGGATGGGGTTGGTGAGGGTCATGGGCGCTCCAGCCTCCCTCCTAGCCCAGGGACCACAAGGAGCTCAGCAGCTCCAGCCTCACGGTTACTGTGTCCCAGGGACCATTTTCTCTGCAGGGCTGGCGTGTTCAGGGTCCGAGGCCAACATCTCACTCAGCATCTGTTCAGCACCAACTGTATACCAGCATCTACAGCATGCCTGTCCCACACCCCCATGCAGCTGCCTCTGCCTAGAAGCCTGTAGACCTCTCAGCATGATCACTGGGCCCCACAGTGCCCACCAGAGCTCTAACCACACCATTGTGCATTGACCCATAGCCTGGGACCCCCACCCAGGTGCTCAGGATGCTGGGGGTCTCACAGAGCCACACTTGCACCTCAGTCCTGCTCCTAGGAACTCACCCTGGGTGATGGGGTAACAGGCATGGGCTCTGGCCCCCGGGCTCCACCCATTAAGCACCCCCACCCCCATGCACCCACTCCTGGGTTTTGCTCACTCAGCCCCCACCACCACCTCCCACTGGTCCCAAAGGGGCTCCGCTGGGCCTGCAGCATTAAAACAAGGGGGTGGATCTGCCTCCAATCCTAAGAGAACAGGGAGAGGTTGAGGCTCCCTGAGAGAAGGGGCGGGGGACAAGCCAGCAGTGTCTGTGATGGGGGGGGCAGAGGGGAACCTTCAGTTGACAAAAGAGACCATTGTACGGCCACTGAAAGGCCGCCCGGAGGCTCAAGCGAGGGGAAGACATGGAGGGCAGTTTGGGAAGGAACCAGATGCATCCATGACCAGGTTCACAGCCCTACAGGGAGGGCCTTGGGGAGCTGGTGGGCAGATGGACCGAGGTCTGGCAGAGTGGTGTGGGGATGGTCCATTACACACTGCGGCTGCAGGGAGATGACCATGATGGGCATGGTCCTCGGGGAGACTGGGCAGAGGGATCCACTTCAGGCCAGGGCTCTGCTTCCTCTGCCTAGGGCTCTGCCAACTCTGTGGGTGTCCACCAGCCCTGCCCCGTCCACTACCATGGTGCCAACCCTACCCTCCACGGGTACAGAGCGCCAGGCAGAGAGCTGGGGTGTTGAGTGGCAGTCTCCTCTCTGCCCACCAGGAAGGGGACCTTCCAGTGGCTGGGGGTAGAGGTCTGATTACAAACGCCATTCCACAGGGAAACATGCAGGCTGCCTCCCACACTCCTCCTCAACCCAGCTGGGGGTGGGGGGCAATGCCTGTGTGTGTCCCGTCTGTCCTGTCCTTTGAAGACCTGCCGGGATTGGGTTGGCTGGGCAGCCAGGGTCCCAGCACTGAGGGGGTGTGGTCAGTGGGAGGGGTCCCACCACTGGGACCAGGTGACATTCCCCCCCACTCCAAGCCTGACTGTTGCTGCTTATTTGTGCCTTTTACTTTACTTTGGAAGGAGCTCTGTTAGCATAGTGGTTACGAATCGGGCTGTGAACCGCAAGGTCAGCGGTTCGAAACTACCAGCTGCTCCGCAGGAGAAAGATGAGGCTTTCTGCTCCCGTAAAGATTTACAGCCTCGGAAACCCTGTGCAGGGTCGCTATGGGTCGGAACTGACTCAACGGCACTTAACAACAACAACACTTTTACTTTGGAGTCCTGGTGGGGGTGTGGGTTAATGCCCCAGACTGCAAAGCCATTTGAACAGCAAGGTCAGTGGTTCAAGCTCACTAGTCGCTCCTCGGAAGCCCTATATGGGGTCGCTATGGGTTGGAACCGACTCAATGGCATTTAACAACAGCCACAACTTTACTTTAGACTTTCCATTATCTTTTAATTCCATGTTCCAACAAAAGTTTTGAAACCCACTAGTGGCAAACATTCAGCCATGAAGGGAATGTGTCCACCAGCAGGACCTGAGTCTGTGATATGGCAGGAGGGTGCCCCCAATACGGGCCAGATACAGGAGGCCATGTAGTGTGGTCCCACGATCAGGAAACAGCTGGGAGAGATGAAAATGACAAAGTAGATTGTCACTTCATAGTAAGTCAGGGGCTGTGGAGCGGGATAAGGAGGAAGCTCTAAAATGGGCTGAGGACTTGCCACTCCAAAGAAACTAAAATCTACCAGCTTGTGCATGTGAAATGGGTAGAGTGTTGTTGTTAAGCGCCATCAAATCAGTTCTGACTCATAGCGACCCTATACAGGGTTTCCAAGGCTGTACATCTTTGCAGGAACAAGAAGTCTCATCTTTCTCCCTATGGTTCACAGTTTATCCTACAGAGTCACTCTCAATAAATGCACGTATCCTAGGAGTCACTAAGTGGTAACGTAGTGGTTATGAGTCAGGCTGCCAACCTCAAAGTCAGCAGTTCGAAACTACCAGCGGTTCTGTAGGAGAAAGATGAGGCTTTCTGTTCCCATAAAGATTTACAGACTCGGAAACCCTGTGCAGGGTCACTATGAATCGGTAACGACTCCACAGTACTTAACAACAACAACAAGGCGTCACTAGGTGGTGCAAACAAACTTGCTCCACTCTTCACCAAGAGGGTGGAAGTCTGAGTCTAACTAGAGGTGCCTCAGAAGAAAGACCTGGTAATCCGCTTCTTAAAAATCAGTCCTTGAAAACCCTGTGGATGGCTACCACGGCCGACTTCCCTGAAAGAGATCAAAACAGGAGGTCCTGCCCAGATTGTTGTCGTTGTTAAGTGCCATTGGGTCAGTCCTGACTCATAGCAACCCTGTATGTTGTTGTTGTTGTTAAGTGCCATCGAGTCGGGTCCGACCCATAGCGACCCTGTACAGGGTTTCCGAGGGTGTAAATCTTTACGGGAGTA
>NW_006408552.1:19480287-19488895 GCF_000296735.1 Chrysochloris asiatica | reverse complement strand
ACTGATGGTACATGGAGGGGATTATAATCAATGTAATGAAACAGGTATATGATTTGTTGAATGTAAAACTGATGATATGCCCTGTAAACTTTCACTCAATCCACAATAAAAACCTTAAAAAAAAAGTTAAGACAGCAAGTCATAGAGCAGTTCTACTCTGACACACATGGGGGCGCTGTGAACTGGAGTTGATTCAACGGGAACTGGTTTTTTTTTTTTAACATCTATAAAAATAGTAGGGCGTTCTGTCAGGCCTTTGCCCGCTTCCCTTAACCTTATCATCTCGGTAACCACAGAATGATCATCTAGCCGACAATAACCTGAGGCAGTTCTATAACCAAACCGCACTCAGCCCTCCCTCCCAGGTTCAGCCTCCAGCCCTTTGTAAATTTCCCCACCTCCCCAAGTGACAATGAGTTTAGAAGCCTACTGATGAGTCATTTGGTTCACAGCCGCTCAGTTTGGGATTGTGTGGTGAGTTCACACTGCAGTGTCTGCTTTCAATGGGTCTTCTCTGTGATGGATCCCCAGGGAAAGCTGCCCTGGATAGTGTGGGTGTGGGGTTGGGTGGGTTTCCCATGGAAAGTTGGTCTCTTTCCTTGGTGGTTAACAAGCCTCTTGGGACACTGAGACAGTGCACATCCTCTCTCTCCTCAAACTTTGGCCTGCCAATTTCAGCTTGGCTGATTGGTCTTGCCTGCGATCATTATTACTGGGGTGATTTCTCCTCCCTCGTTCTGTGTGCTTCATATCATGAACTGCCAAAAGAAGGAGCAAACTGTCTTGGGAGAAGTACAGACAGAATGCTTCTCAGAAGCAAGATGGCTAGACTTCGTGTCACATACTTTGGGCATGTGATCAGGAGGGACCAGTCCCTAGAGAGTCAGTGAAAAAGGACGAAGAGGAAGACTCCCAATGAGATGGAATGACAGAGTGGCAGCAATAATGGGCTCAAATGTACCAGTTGTGAGGGTGGCGCAGAATCAGGCAGTGCTTCCTTCTGTAACTGACTCAACACCTAATTTACAGGTTATGGAAGGAAAAAGCTGCCCTCCCAGACACCTGTTTCTGTATTCAATATTTTCTTTCTGTTATCAGTGTTGTTGTTAAGTGCCATTGAGTAAATTCCCACTCACAGAGCCTCTGTATAGAGTTTCCGAAACTGTACATCTTTGTGGGAGCAGAAAGCCTCATCTTTCTCCCATGGAGCAGCTGGTGGACTCAAACTGCCAATCTTGTAGCTCACAGTCCAGTGCTTATCCCACAGAGCTACCACACTCCCTTAACCAGTATGTTGTTAAGTATTGTTGACTCGGATCCAACTCATAGTTACCCTGCATAGGGGTTTCTAAGAGTGGCTGGTGGGTTTGAACTGCCGTCCTTGAGGTTAGCAGTCACTGGGCATTGTGCTCAGCTGGAGAGTCTCAGGCCCTCAGCAGGTGGCCCAGGCAGGGCATCCGAACCCCACCTATAAATGTCTTGGAGTTCCCCAGCTCTGAGGCCCCTATTTCCAACAGCCATGCTGCCTCCTCTGAGCAGCAGCCAGTCCTGGAACATTCTGGGGTAGCTCCTGTGTATAGTTGGCTCTGCCTCACCCAGAGCCCCCCTCCGTTTGGGAGGCCTTTCCCAACCCCACATTTCCCCTTTCCCTGGGTCCCTGGGGCTACTTCTGCAATTCACCACAGCGGGAGGTGACATCAAACTACTATGAGAAAGTGCTCTTGTGGCAAACTGGGGGGTGGGGTGGGGGGTGCCAGAAGTGCACTGGGATCCCCCTGCCTCTTTAAAGGGGCTGGGGGAACTGACCTACACAGGATGGGCAGAGACTGGGAAGACCATGGAGCTGCTCCTCCCTCACAGAGGACCCCCATGTATACCCACCCTCTACTCCTGGGAGACTGGCAGTAGGGTCCTGTGACCCCTGAACCCCATCCACTATATGAGGATCAGGAGGTAAAGATGTACCCCAGGCCCACCTGCTGACCCCTCCATACCCAAAGCCAAGGGGTCTGTCTGTCCCTGGGGCTGGCAAGGGCTCACCCATCATTGGGGGTGGAGGTGAGGGCCAGCAGGCTCCAGGGTGACTGGTCACAAAGCCAGGTGGCCATGGGGCAGATATATCCTCCCTGGGTGTGGGTAGGTGGAGGCAGAGGGTAGACCTATGACTCCTGGGGGGGTCCTAGACCCCCCCAGGAATCTGCTGATCTAAATCTCAGGGCTCTGCAGAGGTGGCCCCAATTGAGAGGAAGTGGCATTGTGACCCCTATATGACCCCCATGTGACCAAATTAGAGAAATGGGGACAGAGTCTAAATGCTTCACCATGGTTCCTCCTGATAACATGTCCACAGTATGAAAAGATGAAGTCTCTCCATTCTGGCTGTATCTCTTCCAACACGGATTTGTTTGTTCTCCTGATAGTGCCTGGTGATTTCAATATTCTTCACCAGTCAATATCATTCTACAGTCTTCCTTATTCATTATCCAACTTTCACATGCATATGAGTACACTCAAAATACCATGGTTTGGGTTATGTGTACCTTAGTCCTCAAACTGACATCTTTGCTCTTGAACACTTTTGTAAAGAGCTCTTGTACACATTTGCCTAATGCAGTGTTGTTTGATTTCTTGACAGCTGCTTCCATGAATGTTGACAGTGGATCCAAGCAAAATTAAGTGTTTGACAACTTCAGTCTTTTCTCCACTTAACATGATGTTATTTATTGGTCCACTTGTAAGGATTTTTGTTTTCTTTACACTTAGGTGCAATCTCTACTAAAGGCCATAGTCTTTGATCTTCATCAGTAAGTATTTTAAGTCCTCTTCCCTTTCAGCAAGTAAGGTTGCATTATTTGCATATCGCAGATTGTTAATGAGTCTTCCTCCAATCTTGATACCAAGCTTTTCTTCATATAATCCAGTTTCTCGGATTATTTGCTCAGCATACAGATTGCATGCTATTGTTGTTAATAAATGTCATCGAGTTGGTTTTACTCACAGATACCCTATTTAGAGTTTCTAAGGAGCGGCTGGTGGGTTTGAACCACTGACCTTGCAGTTCAAAGTCCAGTGATTATCCTACAATGCCACACCAAGACTCCTACAGATTGAATAAGCATGGTAAAGGATACAACGTGGTGCACACCTTTTCCTGATTTTAAATCATTAAGTATCCCCTTGTTCTGTTAGAACAACTGCCTCTTGGTCTGTGTACAGGTTCCTCATGAGCACAATTAAGTGTTCTGGAATATTCATTCTTCACAGTGTTGTCCATAGTTTGTCACGATCCACAGTCAAAAGCCTTTGCATAGTTAATAAAGCACCAGTAAAATCTTTCTGGCATTCTCTGCTTTCAGCTGTCAGTCCATCTGACATTAGCAATGATATCCCTCATTCCACAGCCTCTTCTGAATCCAACTGGAATTTCTGGCTGCTCCCTGTCCATATATTGCTGCACCCGTTTTGAATTATCTTCAGTCAAATAATACTTGCAGGCAATATTCAATGATTTCCACATTCAGTTGGGTCACTTTTCTTTGGAATGGGCACAAATATGGATCTCTTCAAATTGGTTACCCAGGTAGCTATCATCCAAATTTCCTGTCACAGATGAGTTAGAGGGCATCCAGTCCAGCACAATTTGTTGAAAGATTAAATCTGCATTTCGTCAATTCCTGCATTCTTGATTTTCCCCAGTGCCTTCAGTGCAGCTTGGACTGCTTCCTTCAGTACCATTGGCTCTTGATCATAGGCTCCCTCTTCAAATGGTTGAACACTGACCATTTCTTTTTGGTTCCATGACTCTGTGTATTCCTTCCATTTTCTTTTGGCTCTTCTGGCATCATTCAGTATTTTACCCATCAAATCCTTCAATACTGCAGCCCGAGGCTAGAAGTTTTTCTTCAGTTCTTTCAGCTTGAGAAATGCTGAGCATGTTCTCCCCTTTTGGTTTTAACTCCAGGTCTTTGTAAATTTCATTATAATATTTGACTTTGTCTTCTTGAGCTGCCCTTTGAAATGTTCTATTGTTCTTTTAAGGAGCTCTGGTAGCGTAGTGGTTATGAATTGGGCTGCTAACCTCATGGTCAGCAGTTCGAAACTACCAGCTGTTCCGCGGGACAAAAATGAGGTGTTCTGCTCCTGTAAAGATTTGTGGTGGTGGTTGGTTATGTCTCAGAAACCCTGTACAGGGTCACTATGAGTTGGAACCGACTCCACGGCACATAACAACAACATTCAGTTCTTTTACCTCCTCATTTCTTTCACTTGCTTTAGTTTCTCTACACTTAGAGCAAATTTCAGAGTCTCTTCTGACACCCATTTTGACCTTTTCTATCTTTCCTGTCTTTTAAATGACCTTTTGCTTTCTTCCTGTATGATGTTCTTGATGTCATCCCATAGCTCTAATGGTCTTTGGTCACTAATTTTAATGCATCAAATCTGTTCTTGTGATGGTCTCTAAATTCAGGTGGGGTCTGTTCAAGGTCCTATTTGGGCTCTCATGCACTTGTTTTAATTTTCTTCAGTTTCAGTGTGAACTTGCTTATGAGCAATTGATGGTGTGTTCCACAGGCAGCACCTGGCTTTGTGTTGGCTGATGATATGGAGCTTTTCTACCCTCTCTTCCCACAGATGCAATCAATTTCATTCCTGCGTAGTCCATCTGATGAGGTTCAGGTGTATATGTCACTTTTTATGTTACTGAAAAAAAGGTATTTCCAAGGAATTAGCTGTTGGCCTTGCAAAATTCTACCAGCATCATTTCTTATCACTATAGCCACATTTTCCAATGACTTTGTTCCAATCTTTACATTCCAATCACCAGTAATGATGAATAGATCTTGAATGAATGTTTGATCAGTTTCAGGATGGAGATGTTGTAGAATTCTTCAATTTCATCTTCATTGACTTCAGTGGTGTGTGTGTAACTGTAAGTGCAGTGTTAACTGGTCTTCCTTGTAAACATCCGGATCGTATGGATATCATCCTTTCACAGACAATGTTGTGCTTCATCATCGATCTTGAGATGTTCTTTTTGACGATGAATGCGACGCCATTCCTCTTCAATTTGTTGTTCCCAGCATAGTAAACCAAATGCTTATCAGATTCAAAATGATCAATACCTGGCTATTTCAGCCCTCTAATGCCTAGGATATCGATCTTTGTGTGTTCCACTTCATTTTTGACGACTTCTAATTTTCCTAGAAGCACATTTTGTACATTCCACATTCTGATGTTTGCAGCTGTTTCTTTTTGAGTTGTTTGAGCTGTTTCATTTTGAGTTGTACCTCATCAGCTACTGAAGGTCCCAAAAGCTTTACTCCATTTCCATCATTAAGGTCAACTCTGCTTTGGTGAGGCAGTTCTTCCCTAGTTGTATTTTGAGTGCCTTCCAATCTGCGGGGCTCATCTTCTGGCATTATATCTGACAATGTTCCGCTGCTACTCCTGAGGCTGACCATGCAGAAGTGGTTCACCTCTCCTTCTTCTGAGTCTGTCTTAGTCTGGACGCTCCACTGAAACCTGTCCATTGATGGTGACTGTATTGGTATTTAAAACACTGGTAATGTAGCTTCCAGAATCACAGCAAGACACAAGCCACCACAGTACAACAAGCTGATAGATGAGTGGTAGACTTTTAATTTTACAACAGAGAAAAGGAGAGAGACGTGACCAGAGATCAGAGGGGCCTACTGCCCCCAAGAAAAAAGAGCTGGAAGTGGAGAGTGTCCTTTAGACCTGGGATCCCTGCCCTGTGAAGCTCCTAGAGCCAAGGGAAGACTGATGCCAAGAAACATGGAGATCTCCAAGGAATCCTGGGCCTACAGATGTAGAAAGGAGATGAGGTCCTTTCTCCGGACCCGGCGCTCTGAATTCAGACTCCTAGCCTCCTGAATTATGAGGGAATAAATTTGTTTATGATATTCATGCTATGGTGGTGTGTCGTGGAGTCGGTTCCGACTCACAGTGACCCTGCACGAGGTTTCTGAGGCTGTACATCTTTACGGGAGCAGAAAGCCTCATCCTTCTCCCATGGAACAGCTGGTAGTTTTGAACTGCTGACCTTGAGGTTAGCAGCCCAATTCGTTGTGTTCTAGCAGCTAAATGACTGAGGCAGTAGGTCAGGATGATGTGAGAGTAGAGATTGGTACTCTGCCCATCCTGACCGGCCTTGTGGAGATGAAACAATGTGGGTGTGGATGGAGACAACACTTGCCATCCACAGGGGTCCATGGAGTCAGATGATCTGAACTTTTGTTTCTCAAAGACCTGGCTGGGAGTCTGTCTGTCCACCTGGCTGTGGACTTCAAGGACCAGTGGTAGAGGCCACAGGGCTCTAACCCCAGGACATTGTGTTCCCTTGCCAGACAGTCCAGGGACAGCATGAGCCTTCAGCTCTACGTGACTTTCTGGAAGGATAACATGTATTCGGGCATGCTCAGAGGCTGGACCTCTAATGGGGACAGCTGGTGTGCAGGTGGAAACACTGGCAGGGCATCACCTGGACCCACTACACCCCCTCACCCCAAGCCCTGTGTGGCCCCTCCTCTGACCTCAGAACCCAGAAATTACACCACACACACCAGTCAGGTCTCCTCCTTTTCATTCTCCAAACACCTGCCGGCTTTGATGCCTGCTACACCCCTGACTTCTGGAACCCAAACCTCAGCCCTTCTTGGGAGTATCCCTTTCTGCTCCAGAGTCAGGTGCCCACCCTGACCAAGCACAGCCAAGGAGACTAGAGGTTTCTGGGAGAAACAAGCATGACTTTTTTCCAAGGAAGTAAATGAGGGATGAAAAACCTGACCCTCAGAAGTGAAACTCACCCAGAGGGTGGGCACTAGCCCGGAGAACCAGAACCAAAAGGTACACTTACTGAATCCAAGTTCTGACAACTCTGCTGTAAGCCCTGAATCAAGCCATACCTGAAGCCTATCCAAGTATGTGAGCTGGCAGATTTCCTGTTTTGCTTAAGCCTGGCTGGGTTGGATTGTCTGTTGCTTATAACCAGAGGGTCTCAATAGTGAAGTGGTTCAGAATTTAGTGACGTGGCTACTTCAGTCCAGCCTTCCCCTACCCATGAAATCACGTCACGTAATCTTGTTATAAATTGCTAAGAAGTTTAAACCTGGAGAAGTAAAGGAGCTCTGAGGTAAGTTCCAGGTTCAGTGGACTGGGACCCGAGAGTGTATGGGTGCGCATTCTTCCCTGTTCTGTCCATCCAGAAATCTGTCTATAGATATCAGCATCTGTCTGTCTGCCTGTCCAGCTATCTATCCATCTGTTATCTATTTATATCTATCAGCAACTATCTATCTCTGTATCCATCCATCTATCAGCATCTCGCCACCTACCCTGGAGAAACCAGTCCCTGGAGAAGGACATCCTGCTTGGTAAAGTGGAGAGTCAGTGAAAAGGAGGAAGACCCCCAGTGAGATGGATTGACGCAGTGGCAGCAGCAGTGGGCTCAAACATAACAACTGTAAGGCTGGTGCAGGATTGGGCAGTGTTACATTTTGTTGTGCATGGGTTGCTATGAGTCGGAACTATCTTGACCGCACCTAACAACAACATCCAATTTTCTATCTATAGCTACCAACATCTATCTATCTATATCTCTCTCTATCCATCCATCAGCATCTATCATCTATCCATATTAGTATCTATCAATATGATTGATGTTCAACCATTTCAAGAGATAGCATATGATCAAGATAGCATATAATCAAGCATATAATACTAAAGGAAGAAGCCCAAGGTGCATTGAAGGAATTGGCAAAGAACAAGGCACCAGAAATTGATGGAATAAAAATTGAAATCTTTCAAGAAAGTGAGGCGGCACAGGAGGCACTCACTCATCAATGCCAAGGAATTTGGAAGATGACTATCTGGCCCAAATACAGATTGGAAGAGATCTGTATTTGGGCCCATTCCAAAGAGAGGAAATCATCGCACAATCTCTTTGCTATCCCATGTGAGTAAAGTTTTACTAAAGGTAATACAGAAACGGCTACAATCATACATTGACAGAGAACTTCCAGAGGTCCAAGCCGGATTCAGAGGAGGCCGTGGAACAAGGGATATCATTGCTGATATCCGATGGATCTTGGCTGAAAGCAGAGAATATCAGAAAGATGTTGCCCTGTGCTTTATTGACTATGCAAAGGCTTCTGATTATGTGGATCATGACAAGCTATGAACAACATTGCGAAGTATGAGTATTCTGGAACACTTAACTGTGTTCATGAGGAATCTGTACATGGACCAAGAGGCAGTTGTTCAAACAGAACATGGGAACACTGAATGGTTTAATATTAAGAAAGGTGTGTTGAAAAAAAAAAAAAAAAGAATGTTTCTGTAATGCTCAAAGCACTGTATCCTAGGATTGAGAGGGGAAAGATTTTGGCAGAGTGAGTTGGCAAAGGCATTTGTGTTGGCTTCAAAGACCATAAACTAATCTCTTATCAAGTTCTTTACAAAAAAAAGAAAGGTATGCGACAGGGTTGTATTCTTTTACCATACTTATTCAACCTGGATGCTGAGCAAATAATCTGAGAAGCTGGTTTATATGAAGAAGAACATGGCATCAGGATTGGAGGAAGACTCA
>NW_006408552.1:19478223-19480187 GCF_000296735.1 Chrysochloris asiatica | reverse complement strand
TCCGACCCATAGCGACCCTGTACAGGGTTTCCGAGGGTGTAAATCTTTACGGGAGTAGAAAGCCTCATCTTTCTCCCGCGGAGCGACTGGTAGTTCCAAATTCATACACATGACCAGACATACTAATGTATGGAGACTGGTAGAACCACAGAGACTGTGGACCTTTAGACACCCTTCAAACCTGGAACTCAATCTCTACCCCTGGGGACCATCTTCTACCAAACAACAGTCTTATACAGTGAACATGCTCTTCAGAACAATCAGAGCAACGGGGCAGCATTTGCTCAAGAACCAAGCTCAGAAGGAAGGAAGGGACAGGAAAGAAGGGCAAACGGGTGGAAGGGGGAAGAGTGATGTTACACTGAGGGGATTCCAACCAATGACATGAAACAAAGTGTGCATAAATAGTTGCGTGTGCTCTGTAAACTTTCACACAAACTACAATTAAAAGTTAAAGAAGGGAGAACAAACAAGATGGCGGATCGGATAGCAGTGCAGTAAACACAGCAACTACACAGAATACAGGACCAAGCAGGCTCAGGGGATGGTCCCAGAACTCTGAACCACATATAAAGAAATATTTAGAAGGTTGGAAAACTTACAGTTGGGGAAGTTTGTGGCAGAAACAAGAAATCCATTGCTTTCTAGTCCGGGACGCTCAGCTGCTCAAGCAGCCGCCATCTTGGGTGAGATCAGGTGGGGGAAGGATTGGAGCGGCACCAGACGCCTGGCAGAACCGCAGAGATAAAGGTGTGGACATTCTTTCCTTTTGGTAGCTGTTCATTGGTTCCTTGCTGTCTGCACACCTCCATTCTGGTGACGATAGGGGTGCCTGAGCTAGTGGGCACCCCAGCCCCACACTCGGAGGGTTCTACTAGGCATGTGCACAGATCTCCTCGACATTTAAAGAGACAGTTTCTAATTAAAACCAAACGGCCACAGCTGGCCCTGAACTGTTTCCAACTAGAAAAAAGGCCTGAACAGGGATTGTGGAGCAGGACAAGCAGACAGAAAAGGAAATAAGCCAAAAATTAAATCCTAAATTACGTCAAAACGACTAACAGTGGCATCTTGAAATTTCTCAAGAAGAAAAGTGAAAAGGGAAGCCCATTTCCATATCACATCTACCTGGAGGCAATCAGAAAGCATAAAAAATACCAAAATACATACCCATCTAAGTATTAAGGCCACAGATAACCCCTGAATATGCCCCCAAAAACAGAAGCAGATGACCATATCTGCACATGTCCGAAAACAAGATAAAGTGACTGAGGCAAATGAGCTGGAAGTAGACCTACACTCCATACTGGAAGATGGGCAGGCTTTGGAAATGCCGGAGAATGAATTCAGAAAAATGATTATAAAATGTATCAAAACACTATACAATGGAGTTGAGAAAAATAAGGAAGAAGTCAGGAAAGCGCTACAAGAACAATTAAATAAGATAGATACAGCATTGGAAACAATTCAAAACCTACAGAAAGAGGTCCAAACGATTAATAATAGAATATCACAAATGGACAATACACTGAAAGGGCAAAGGAGTAGAACTGAAGAGACAGAAGCCAGAATTAGTAAGCTAGAAGACAAATCTCTCAATACTACTAAGACAGCAGAACAAACACACAAAAAAAGATTAAAAATTTGGAAGAAGGCCTAAGATTCATGTTGGATAACATGAAGAGGAATAACATATTTGGACAATAAATTATTTGCATTCCAGAATAGGAACAATCACACAAGCCCACAGAGGAGACAGTTGAAGAGCTTCTGGAAGAAAATTTTCCTAACATCATAAAAAGCGAAAAGATAAGCATTCAAAAAGCACAACGAACCCCAGGATGGATAAACCCTAAAAGACAATCACCAAGACATATAATAATCAAGCTCTCCAAAATCAAAGATAAGGACAGGATCTTGAAAATAGCTAGAGAAAAGAGAAATATAACATACAAAGGCAAGCA
>NW_006408552.1:19448361-19468986 GCF_000296735.1 Chrysochloris asiatica | reverse complement strand
TGGAGAAAAGATTGAAGTTGTCAAGGACTTCATTCTTCTTGGATCAACTATCAACACTCATGGAAGCAGCAGTCAAGAAATCAAATGACGTAGTGCATTAGACAAATCTGCTGCACAAGACCTTTTTAAAAGTGTTGAAGAGCAAAGATGTTAGCTTGACCCAAGTCATTGTATTTTCAATAACCTCATATGTATGCAAAAGCTGGACAGTGAATAAGGAAGACCATAGAAGAATTGATGCTTTTGAGTTATGGTGATGGAGAAGAATATTGAAAGTATCCTGGAATGCCAAAGAACCCATAGATCTGTGTTGGAAGAAATGCAGCCAGAGTGCTCCTTGGAAGCCAAGATGGCCAAACTTTGTCTCTCATACTTCGGACATATTATCAGAAAGGACCATTCGCTGGAGAAGGATATGATGTTTGGTAAAGTGGAGGGTCAGAGAAAAAGAGGAAGACCCCCAGCAAGACAGAGTGGCAGCATCAATGGGCTCAAGTGTGGCAACAATAGTGTAGTTGGGCCAGTATCGGGCAGTGTTACATTCCACTGTCGGTAACGACTCGATGGCACCTAAATATCTCCCTCAAAGGAGGTCTGGTAGTGTAATGGTTACAAATTGGGCTGCTTATCTCATGGTCAGCAGTTCAAAACTACCAGCTGTTCCGTGGGAGAAAGATGAGGCTTTCAGCCTCGGAAACTCTGTACAGGGTCGCTATGAGTTGGAACTGACTCCACAGCACATAACAACAACATCTCTCCCTCAAGGAGCTCTGGTAGTGTAGTGGTTATGAGTCAGATTGCTAACCTCTAGATCAGTAGTTCACAACTACCAGCTATCCTGCAGGAGAAAGATGAGGCTTTCTGCTTCCGTGGATTTACAGCCTCAGAAGCTCTATGCAGAGTCGCTGTGAGTTGGAATGGAATCCACAGTACACCACCACCATCACCATCTCTCCCTCTACCCACCCATGCATCTATCCTTCCATTCATCCACACACCCATCGACCTAGATCTCTGCCTGTCTTTCTCTCGATATCCACTCATCAGCCTCTATTTACCCTAATTGTACATGAATAGCATGCCCCTTATACATTTGCTTGCCAACTGTTCCCTGTTCTGCTCTCAGAAGTATTTTCATAAGTGTCTTGATGCCAATTAATTTTACATGTTGCCATAAAAAATTAGCATAGCACCTTCATAAAAATAGCTGGTGGGGGGGCGGGGTTGGCAAACAAATGTAGTGACTGGGTTGTTTGTATAACAATCTGGTATCTATCTCTAACCGCATCTTTTTTCTAGCTCCATCTGTCTGTCTGTCTTATTATCTATAGTGTATATATGCCCTTCTTTTCTCTCTCAAGTTGGGGATCGCTAGAGGAAATGGTCACCTGTGAGGACAGTAATTGAATTACAGCTGCCTACACGTCACAGGGTCGCTATGGGTCGGAACCGACTCGACGGCACTTAACAACAACAACAACACGTCACATGGAGTCCTAATGTGACACTGTGGGTTAATGTGCTGGATTACAAAGTTTAAATGTCAAGGTCAGTAGTTCAAGCTCACCAGCCGCTCCTTGGAAATCCTATACAGGGTCGCTATGGGTCAGAACCGACTCAACAGCACTTAACAACACTAGTTAGGAGTCCTAGTATGGGGCTTGCAGGATAATGCGCTCGATGGCAAGGTCAGTTTGGACTGCAAGATTGGTGGTTCAAACCCACCAGTCATTTCTCGGAAACCCTATAGAGTGTCACTATGAGTCAGAACTGACTTGACAGCACTTAACAACAACAACACAAGTCACGTTTGGAGTGGAAGGTGAGGGTGGAGAGAGGAGCCAGGAGTCCCAGCGGGCCATGGCTGTGGGCACAGGCTGAACATCTCCTCCCTCCTGCCCCGGCACCAGTCCATGCACATGGGAACTGATTACTCCCCACTAAACCCAGACAGAGCTGAGAGATAAAGGGATTACTCAGACCAAGGGAGCTGCTGGCATCAGACTGCTCCACCTAATCTTCCTGAACTTGAGTGGCATCAGCTCCTCAGAGTAAAAAATGATGCTGACAGGGGCCCCCAGGGGCCTGGATGGGGGGCTTGGAGATCTCAGGGGTGCCTTCTTGAGGCTGGTGCTGGGAAGTCTGTCTCCTCCTCCCCAACTTCCTCCTCTTGAGGAGGTAAAGTTCCCACCGCATACAATAACCCATTTCAAATGCACAATTCAGTGGCATTTGGTAGATTCACAATGCTGGATCGCCACCATTTCTGTTCAGCTCATCACTCATCCCCAAAGGCGACTCTGTGCCCATGAAACTGTCACCTGCCCCCGCCCGCCTGTTGTAGATGTCTCCTAGAAGTCCCATCATCCAGCGCTGTCCTGTTGTGTCTGGCCCATCTCCACGTTCACTCACTCCTCAGCCTGTATCGGGGCCCTGTTTCTCTTTGTAACTGAGAAATAATACCCCATGGTACGCATGGGCCACACTGTTTACTCGCCATCGATTGATGGCTTCCATTTTATTTTATGGAGTCCTGGTGGCACCGTGGGTTAAGCCTTTAGCTTCTATCCACATGAAGGCTGGTGGTTCAAACCCACCTGCCACTCTGAGGGAGAAAGATGAGACCGTCTGCTCCTGTAAAGATTGGCAGCCTTGGAAACCCTGTGGGGCAGTTCTCCTCTCTCCCATGGGGTTGCTGTGAGTTGGCCTCAATGTGATGGCCCTGGTGGCCACCTTTTGGCTGCATGGACATGGTGTACCATTGCTACCTGCTTAGGTTCCTGCCTTTCAGGTACCCTTCCAGGAGAAGGATAGCTAGTTTATAGCTATGCTGAATTCTACAGTGAACGTTCTCAAGGCCACCTGTCTTTTACACAAGGGCTCAGCGTCAAAGGCCATGAGACTGGCTCAAGGTCCAGTTCAGGGACATGCTGTGCCTTAGAGTACCTCACACCCCACAGCTGGTGTGGACACTGCCCAGCCCTCAGTATTTTATCAGATCTGACCAGGCCAGGCCCAACATCACCTCCCCCAGCTTGCCCGCTTGCCTGCTCGCCCGCCCCACGGACTACAAGAAATATCTGGAAGCAGTCAAATACAGACAGAATATCAAGTGGGCCACAGGACACAGAGGGGCTGCCTGACTGGGTCCCCACCATCACAAGGAGATGAGCTAGCCACAGACTGACGAGACAAAGGCAGCTGGAGAGACAGACAGAGACAGGGGAGACAGAGAGCAGAGACAAGAGAGGAAGTAGAGAGAGAGACATAGCGGCACCCGCGTCCTGCAGCCTACCTGCGGAGTAAGGCTCCTGTTTCTCTGGATGGATGAACTCCTTCCTCTCATACTTGGCTCGGATCCACTGCTCTCGAAGGAGTCTGCAGAGAGAGAGGATACTGAATTTGCAGCTGCACAGGTGCAGACACATTGCCCAGTGGAACATTTCAGAACATTCCAGGTGGGCAGGGTATCCTCAGCCAGCTTGGGGTGCGATAGCCCTGTGGGCAGGAGACCATGGGAGAAACGCAGGGGCATCACCCCAATCTAATTCCATCACCCCAAAAGAAACCTTGTATACTCATGATTAGTCACTTTCCACCCCACCCCCACCCCCGGCCCCTTTCTGTCTCTGTTCTGTATGCGTCCTACAAATGGGATCCCACAGTGTCTGCCCTTCGGGGTCTGGCACCTCACTAGGTATCACATTGTCAGGGTTCATCCAAGTAGCAGCATAGATCAGCACAGACAGACCTCCAAGATACCACAGGTTCGGTTCTAGCCCAGCACAATAAAGTGAGTACCGCCATAATGTAAGTTACACACATGTGCTGGTTTCCTCAAGCACATGGACATGATGCTGACACGGAACTGTGGTCCGTGAAGTGTCCTTGACTCCAGGGGGCCAGAACTCATGTCCATCAAGCCCCTTGGCTGGTCTCTGATTTTAGCCACATAAATGCAGAGATGGGGCATCACACCGCTGGGTCAGCCAAGGCACAGGCCAGGGTTAGGCCTCTGGGACGGTGCCCTCACCCTGGGGTTTTCTCGATTCCTGTCAATTACACAGAACTGAACAAACAGGAAGTTTCTGGCTTGCTTAGCCCCAGATTAAGGGCACACACCCGGGAAGATGGACCTGCATTGACTTGGGGAACCTTGGGAGTCACCCCCGCTTGCTCAGTTTCTTATCTGACACAGGGGTACATGTGCCTGCCTCTCAGAGCTGTGGGGCCCATATGCCCTGGTGTGGTGGTCAGTGTGTTGGTGAACAGGAAGGGCGCAGAAGGATGAATCTATGGAAGTGGGTGCCAGGAGTCAGCAACTGCATACCCACCCCCTTGGCAGAACCATCCAGAATTGTTCTTGATGGTCACATGGCCAGATCCCCAGAACCCACTGGGGGCACCTGTATTTTCTGGTGTGTCTCCCAAAGCCTCATGTGTAGGGACAGCACCAGGACCTGCACTGAAAGATAAGGACATGCGCTTAGAGACCTAGTGTTGTTGTTGTTGTTAAGTACCAAGTACCCAGTTCTGACTCATAGTGACCCTACACAGGGTTTCTGAGGTTGTAAATCTTTACGGGAACAGAAAGCCTCATCTTTCTCCCACGGAATAGCTGGTAGTTTCAAACTGCCGACCTTGAGGTTAGCAGCCTGATTTATAACCACTACGCTACCAGAGCTCCTTGTGAGGGGAAAGGAAATGCATAGCCCCACCTGGGGACCAGAGCCACACACACCCACACTCCCCACAGAGGCTCCGCAGAGCCAGGCCCCAATGCCAGATTCACAGGGCCGGAAGGTACTTGGGTAATCGCATCTATGGACTCAGGGCAGGGGGGACATGGGAGCCCTGGGGCACCCCTACACTGGGGAAACTGAGGCCAGTGACCTGTCTGCAGAAGCATCTGTTAAACAGAGAGGAAAAGTGACTGTCTGGGGCTGCACAGCCAGACAGAGCAGCAGGATTGAAATTCAGGGTTTTCCAGGACTGGCCTCTCTCCAAGTACACTCCAGAACAGCACACGTGCCCCAACAAATGGACCAGCGTCTGACTGTCTGCCTAAAATCCATATCACCCCATAGTTCTCATGGTACACCCCCAGCCACACCTCTTCACAGTTTACAGTGCATATTCTCACCCTGCCTTCTACCACTGGACGTACCTACAGTTTATACGTTTACATGCCACCTGCTACAATTCCACAGCATAGTACAGTTTACAGTGGACTCACACCTCACCCCTTCCATCCCAACTCTCTACAGTTCACACTGGACTCACACCTCACCCCTTCCATCCCAGCTCTCTACAGTTCACACTGGACTCACACCTCACCCCTTCCATCCCAACTCTCTATAGTTTACAGTGGACTCATACCTTACCCCTTCCATCCCAACTCTCTACAGTTTTCAGTGGACTCATACCTCACCCCTTCCATCCCAGCTCTCTACAGTTCGCACTGGACTCACACCTCACCCCGTCCATCCCAGCTCTCTATAGTTCACACCAGACTCACACCTTACCCCTTCCATCCCAACTCTCTACAGTTTACAGTGGACTCACACCTCACCCCTTCCATCCCAGCTCTCTATAGTTCACACCAGACTCACACCTTACCCCTTCCATCCCAACTCTCTACAGTTTACAGTGGACTCACACCTCACCCCTTCCATCCCAGCTCTCTACAGTGAGCAATGTGTTCATACACATTGCTCCCTCGGGGCTCACATCTGCCCGGTGAACTGCCAGAGCAGGGTCTCCCTGGGGGCCCGGGAAGGCAGGGTCAGCACCTGGCACCCAGAGCGCCCCCCACCCCAGGAGGTGCTCAGTGACCCTCACCAACAGGAGTGGGAGTCAGAAGGACCTCAGTGGTTGGGGAGAAGTGCAAGCATCACTCCTGTGCATGCAGGCAGCCTTGTGGCCTGCTATGTGATAAAATCACAACTCAAAAATAGCGCTTCAAACACCCAGTTGCTGACTCATCCTCAGAATGTAAAACCCACCACTCTGTCCCAGCCTCCCCGAGGAGGAGTGGGTGAGAGTTCAAGCAGCTTACTGGCAGGGATAAGTTCACCCACAGGCCTCAGTCTCCCCACCTGAGAGGCCAATAGGCTGTAAAGCACTCAGTGACTGTCCTTGGGGTGCGGGGGGGGCAGTGTTGTCAGAGATGATGAACATACTTCCAGTCTTTCTTCTTGCACCCAAGGGGAGCCTGCTGGATCTCAGCCAAGAAACCCTACCTCCATCCTCCTCTTTCTTTCTCCTTGCCTTCTTTCCTTCCTTCCATCCATCCACCTACTCATCCATTCCCCATCCACTCACCCATCCACCCATCCATCCATCCACCCACTGATCCACCCATCCACCTACCCATTCATCCATCCATATACCAATTCATCCATGCCCATCCAACCACCCACACACCAATTCATCCATGGCATCCATGGCATCCACCCACCCATTCATTACCCAACTACCCTTCCATGTATCTATCCATCCCTCATCTACCCATCTACCCTCCATCTACTCATCCATTCATCCACCATCCATCTATCCACCCTCTCTTCTTCCTCTGTCTTTCCTCCTTGCTGTCTCCCACCCTGAAACCCTCTCTTGAGAGCTAGGATCCTGCATATTCAGTGAGAACATGTGGATCCCATTCTCTTCTTGTAGAGCTCAGTCTTGGAGGCACAGGCACCAGACAGAAGCTCTTGGGTGTTGAGAAGCCCTGTATACATATACCTCTGGGATGTACAAGTCACAATTCTTGAGGTCAGACCTGCAGCCCCCACAGCAGCCAATACCAGGAGCCTCACTGGATAAATAGGTACTCTGGGGGGACTGCCTGCAGGATGAGCAAGACAAGTCATTTTCACATGTGCCCATTTAATTCTGATTGCAATGCCAACCCATGCCACCAAGGAGCTTAAGTTTGAAATGGGAGACAATGAGAGAGAAATGGCCAGCCAACCAGAGGCTGGACACTGCCCAGGTTGGGGGAAGGACAGTTTTGGGATGGTGCTGGCCTGACCATAGGCCTTCAAGACTAGAGATGGCCTTGAGGCTGGGCTGAACAATGGCTGATCCTGAGAAGTGCACCCACACCCGCCAATCCCAACTCTGGGTATGAGAGTCTGGAGGCGGAGAGGCAGGGGCTGGCCCTAGTGAACCCCTCCCTTCCAAATGCCCCAGAATCTGGTGGTCATGTGGCCCCCACCACAAGTCTGATCTCCCAGAACATCAGGCCATAGGAAGAACATGTCAGGGGCCTCTCCATCCCACCCCCAAGGTACCCCCAGTCCATGGGAAGGTTGGCAAGGAAGGTTCCTGGGGGCAAGGGCTCCGTGTTCCAGCCAAGGAGAAGGGGTCCTTAGGCAGTGTGGGTAGAGGTGGGGTGGAAGGATGGGATAACCCAACCTGGATACAATGAAGGGGGCTCACTGTTGGCACTGTGATCGTCAAGTGTGCAGGCCCTGTGAGCTGTCCCATTACTTCATTGATTCCACCAGGCAGATGGGGAAACCAAGGCTGGGGAGCTCACAAGATCACTAAAGAGACTTCATTCTCTCTGTAAGACTCAGGTCTCCAGGGATTCTCCCACACCCTTGCCCTGGACCACTACCCAAGTCACTGGCAGCAAATGACCTCCCAGCCCTTCCTCTGATTCCCCCCAAAAGGTCAGACCCAGTGAGGGGGAGGCAAGAGATGAGGACCACCCCATGTTCCCCCTCAATCCCGGGGGCCTGGGGCTCAGCGAGGCTGCCGTTCCTGACAGCTCCCCAGGGACCCAGTTGATCTAATCTCTCCCCTGCCCCCCACAGCTGATAGAGCACCCCAGTCACTCTCGGGCCCTTCCCAGACACCCACCCCATCTCCTTGGGCCTCCCCTGCAGCACTGGGCAGAAAGGGTCACGCATTACTCACTGGCAGTCAGAGAAGGAGGGTCGGTAGTAGAAAGAGGGCACTTTGGCCTCATAGGTGGCTCTGGCGGCTTCATTTCCATGGGAGGCCATGAACTGCAAGAGAGAGGGGTCAACCTGGCTCTAAACCCTGATGGCAGTGGAGGGTATGAAACCCAACCCCCTCCAGTTCCAGAGTGAGCAGGGAGGGATGGGACACCGCCTTTGCCCCATGACCCTCGGGTCCCATTGGTGGGGGGAAGGGGTCCCCCCCAAACTCCAGTGTCAATGTAGGCCGGCAACTCAGTTCTACCTCATTCACAACAAAAGTTGCCATCTACTCAACCCCAACTCAAGGCATACCCATGAGTGTCAGAGTAGAACTGTGCTCCAAAGGGTCTTCAGTGGCTGATTTCTCAGCCAGGTCTTTCTTCTGAGGTGCCTCAGAACCTTCCAGCTAGCCACTGAGGATGTTCACTGCTAGCACCTCCCAGGACACCCTCCTCATTTAAGGCCTGGTTGATTCACTCCAGATATTAGCAAGCAGCTACTGTGGGCAGACACTCTTGGGGTCCAGGGGACAGAGGGACAAAGTGACCCTCTTGTGAGGGAGTGACAGATGGTACTGAATTTCACCTGCGAACCCTGAAAACAGCCAAGAAAACCCTGCAGGCTTGTTATCCCTACTCACAAACTCAAGCCATCCAAACCTCACCCTGGGCCTCACACATGACATGCTAGACAGTCTGTCCCATTGACCAGTGGGAACAAGACACTGGGTAGCCAATGGGATCAGCGTTTGCCCTCCCCCAGGTTCCTGACTGAACCGCAGTCTGCCTCAGCACCCAGCCCCTCCTCACGGACCCCCTGGACAGGCTACCCTCATGGCAGAACAGTTTGACTCACGGTCCCTTCTGGAAGCCTGACCAGTCCACTTCCCTGCCCACACTGCACCCTTACTAGCTTGTGCCTGTCAAAGAAATACCCTTTGTCTTCACTCTTGAGATGCTTGGCCCAAATTCCCCCTATGGTAATAGTCCCTCCACTATTGCAGTGGTCCCTTCCCTATTGTAGTACAAGGGGTCATCATGTTTACTTCATCAATATTCCTACCATAGGGAAGGGATTATTACAGTGGGGGAGGGGATACTGCAAATGGGGAAGGGCTACTACAATCAGGGAGAGGCTATTAAAATCAGGAAGATCCTGGACTATTAGAATAGGAGAGGGACTACCACAATAGGAGAAGGACTACTACAAAAGGGGAGGGGCTATTACAATTGTTGTTAAGAGGCTTGAGTCAGTTCCGACCCATAGCAACCCTGTATAGGGTTTCTAAGGAGAAGCTGGTAAGCTTGAACGCCAACCCTGTGGTTCAAACCAACTTTGCAATCTGAAGCATTAGCCCACAGCGCCATACCAGGATTCCCTGTTGTAATGGTCCTCCCCTATTGTAACAGCTCCTCCACTATAGAAATAGTCCCTTACTGATTGTATTAGCCCCTCCCCTATTGTAACAGCCCCTCCCCTGTTGTAGTAGCCCCTCCTCTATTAAAATAGTCCCTTCCTGATTGTAGTAGCTCCTCCCCTATGATAGTAGCTTCCTCCTCAGTGTAGTATCCTCCTCCCCACTGCAATACTCCGGGCCCCATTGAAATAACCCCACCCCCATTGCAATAGGGCTCTCTGTTTGCAATAGCTCCTCCCCGCCTTATACTAATAAAGGGCCCCTTATGAAGTCCAGATTGGCTTTCTGTTGTTAATACACAGACTACAAAAATAAGGAACAAGATTCCAAACTGTAGCAAATGCTCAAGGAATGAGACAGGATGTGCAGCATCCCTGGGTGAGAGGCCAGTTTACAAAGGTGACCAGGAGGGCATCTTGGAGAGCCAGCACTAAGCAAAGTCTGAATCAGGCTAGGAGTATCCTTGTCCTAGAAGCAGCATGCAAAGTGGGCCTGAGGCTGGGCAGCATGGCTGGGTAAAGTGAGTGGGTGAAGAGGGAGGCCAGTGGGTCCAGGGGAGGAGGCAGACTGAAACCTTCCATGGGTGATCCTGAAGGTATTTAAAATACCCATGGCACAGCTTCCGGCATCACAGCCAAGGCCTGGCCACTGACTTCCAAAAACCCGTCAGAGAAAATCCTACAGATTTCAACAGAGCAATGTCCCACTCACTTGCTCTGGACCCGCCATCAGGTGGGCTGGCTTGCTGGAGGAAGGCCAGTGAGAAGGACGATGGCTGCTGGGATGCATTAGCCAGGGGACTAGAACATGCTGACGTTGGTGAGGCTGACCCAGGACTGGGCTTTGTGCTGTTAGACATCAGAATGCCAGGGCGGCAGCAGACAACCGGCCACAAGTGCAAAGGACAGCCTCAGCTGAAAGGTTCCTCCCTACAGAGCTGCCTGTAGTCACCCTTCCCCCTACAGCTACCCAGCTTGGAGGGCCATGGAGACCCCTGAGGGGCAGCTGGATAAAAGGATAAACAATAATGGGATTCAACAAGGGCTGGTACAGAGTTCACAAAGCAAAGGTTTTCCTTGGAAACCGAGGCCAGTGATGGTTGTAAACAAGATCGAACTATTGAAATGGTAACTGGTTTGCTACATAATTATTTACCAGAATAAACAAAGAAAATGAAAGCAGTGGCTTTGCTGCATCATAAACCCCTCAGTTAGGAAATATAATAGAATGAAAGACCCTATTTACCATAGCAATGATAATGGGCAAATACTTTAGAGAAAACATTAAAAATGAAAAGGGGAGAGTTTTCAAAATCTCTAAAAGGATTTTTACGTTCCCTAGAGACACACAAAAGAAATGCTGAACATAATCTTGGATAGCATGATGCAAAAAAAGTTGTCTCCCTAAAATCATCCATAGATCCAAGGCAACCCCCCAAAATAACAATAATAGAACTATTGAGATGACAGTTGCTAAGTCCACTGGAAAAGATAACAAGTAAAATACCCCTAGAGAATTCTGAAAAATAAGAAGGAAAACACTCTGCCAGATTTCTTTTTGGGGTGATGAAAAGTTCTGAAATCCAACAGGGGTGACGGTGTGGACATATGGAAAAGTCCAGTGACTAACAGGCCCACAAGGTGAACAATCACAGCAGGGAGGAACACACTCCTTACAACAACCACCATATGAGATTCAAAGGGCAGCATGTGCTCAGGGAGGAAGCTCAGAAGGCAGGAAGGGATAGGAAAGAAGGATGGGTGGAAAGAGGAAACCCAGGGCGGAAGTGGGAAGAGCGCGTTTACATTTCGGGGATTGCAGTCATATCACGGATCAGAATGTGTACAGATTGTTGAATGGAAAGCCAATTTGCTCTGCAATCTCACTCAAATCACAAACAGTTGAAAAAAAAACAACAAATACAAAGCTATTATTTTTAAATGATACTACAAAAGTGCCAGTGGAGATGGCAGAGGTGGTGGAAAGCTTGAAGAGAGTGTAGGGATCATCGTGGTGAGCACAGATGTTCCCACCAAAAGCGCTAGGGACAATTCCACTACTGTGTCACACGCCAACCTCATGCACAACTTCATCATGAAGGCATGGAGCACAGTGCATGAAAATGACACTCAGCATGACCTCACCTTCCTTCCAGTTTGCTACAAGAAAGCAAACTCAAAGTTGCACCAGGTCAAGACTATTTCCTGACTGTGATTCCTTAATTGAACATCCTCTGTGATAGTTGGCGTCCTGTTGTGGCGCTGCGGGTTAATGCACCAGACTGCAAAGCCATTTGAACTACAAGGTCAGTGGTTCAAGCTCACCAACCGCTCCTCAGAAACCCTATACAGGGTCTCCATGAGTCGGAACTGACTGGATCGCACTTTACAACCAACAACAACCTGTGACAGTTAAGGTTTTGTGTCAACTTGACTGGGCCAGGATGTTCAGTGGTTTGGCAGTTGAGATGTAATCCTTCCCTACAATAAGGTCAAATACGATCCATCTCTTCCCTGATGAGATCTGCTATTAGCAACCAACCAACCAAGGGGGAGCTCAGTCAAAGCTTTCTCTCTCTACTGAGTCTGGATCTCGGATTCTTTGGATTTGAGCCAGTAGCCTGTTCTATTACCTCTTGACCCTCTACAACTGTGTGAGGCATTTCCTTGATATAAACCTCTCTTTATATATACATATACAAGCTTCACTGGTGTTACTTCTCTAGAGAATCCAGCCTAAGTCACCCTCCAAGACGAATAATCATGCCAGCCAACCACAAGTGTAAACCACCTATCAGTCCACTCATACCAACCTAGTGACCACGGCTGGGCTGGCCAGTGGAACTTTCTGCTGCTCCCTCTGGGAGGCTCTCACTAATCACTCTGGGGTTTGTGAACAGCCCACACTGGCCCCTTCTGACCTTCAGTTCATTTGTCTCCCTTAGAAAAGGCTGCTTGTCTTTAACTAAAAATAACCCAGATGCTTATTTAAAATAATAATAATAATTTTAGGAAAGCCACAAACCCCAAAACCCACACAAGAAAAGAGTAATAAGCTTGACAACATAAAAGACAAAAAAATCTACAGCACAAACCACTATAAGCCAAGTTCAGAGACAAATAGTGTAGTGGGGGAAATAGTTTCAACTAATTTCCCTAAGAATAGACAACTCAACTCTTGGGAGACCAAAGGACCTAACAATGAAATAGGAAGCTGGGGGAGGGTGCAAACAGACAGTTCACAGAAAAGAAAACACAAGAAATCTAAAACATGTCACAAGATGCTCAATGCAAGATAGGAAATCTCTCAGTAAAGAACGCAGACCAACAAAAGGAAAACACTGGGTCCCATGGTTGTAGGCAGGGGGTGGGAAGCACTTCCCAAATGTTGCTGTGGAGTGGCTAAGTGGTTATCGTGGAAAGTTTGGCAAAAGTTCTTAGAATCCACTAAGTCACATCCTCTGCCTTTGACTGCCAACGGCGGCTCTGAGCCACACCTGGCTCCAAGGGCCAGGGAGCTCTTGAAGAGAGACCCGAGTGGGGGTCTGTGTGGTTCTGCTCGTCCCCCCATCCCCACCCATTCTCCATCCCTACCTCCACTTGGGCCTCATCCCAGGTGTCCAGGCGGACCGATTTCACCTTGCTGGCCTGGGGGATGTTCCGGTGGATGCCAGAGCAGCTCAGGCAGATGAACACGCCAAGGGTGTGGGAGGCCCAGTCAGGGTCTGGAAGACAAAGGTCAGGGATCAGGCTGGAAACCACAGAGGCATCTCTCTTGGCCTCAGTGTCCCTGTCCATGGAACCAGAGGCTGGGGGAGGAGACCTTGTGCTTATGGGCTCTCTCGTCCACCATCCTAGGTCCCTGGCAAGCTGAGGTCACTTGTGTAAGGGGACCTCACATAGCAAGCTGGAATCTCACAGTGGGCCACCCTTCTGTGCTCCAGGAGCCCATCCCCCAAGGCCAATTCACACACAGAGGTCATCAAACACTTACTCTCCACCTGAGATGAGAGATGGATTTTTTTAAAAACTGCTTTCCCTTGTTAAAGAAAATCTGAGAACTCAAATTATTCTAATCTTAATTAAAACAAACAAACATTGCTGTCAAGTCATTTATGACCACTCATGGCACCCCCATGTGTACCAGAGCAGAACTGGTCTCCACAGCACTTTCAATGGCTGGATTCTGCAGTGCTGCTAGATAAATTGGAAGTTTCAACCTTTGGTTAGCAGCCACCCAGAGACTCCTCGAGAAAAAACCCACTCGTTTTCTGACACAGCACAGTGTTGGCCCAGGGTGTGTGGGAACAGCGGGTGGGCTGGGCCGGCCTCCCCGTGTGTGAAAGTTTTTCCTGTGGTGGGAAGTCAGAGTCTGTGTGGCAGAATGGGAAGCTTGTTGAGTTGAGGCAAGCGTGTGGGCTCTACCACTTTGAGACGATTCTTCCCGTTTTGGGTGTCTCCTTGTCATAACCATGTAAAGGGGAAGCCGGGACTGTAGAAAGGGGTCCTCATGGGGCCCTCTGGAAGTGGGGAACTGCAGTGAAGAACAAACCATGCTCTCCGCTGTCATGGACTCAAGGACAGAGTAGAGCTGTGCCCCACAGGTCTTGGCAGCTACACACCACCAGTCTTTTCTTTCAAGCGGCTGCTGGGTAGGTTCGAACCACCAGCCTGTTAGTCATCGAGGGCAAACTGATTCCCCACCAGGGTCTTCTTCCTCCAGTGTCAGGTGAGTTTCAAACAAGGCACTTGGTGGCTCCGCTGGCCGAGGATCCCCTGAGTGGGGTTCCCTTCCTCAACCCCCACCCCCCTCAGCACAAGCCGGTAAAGACACCCCACCTTATTTGGTCTGAGAGTATAGTGCTGACTCATCCTGTAATCACTACAGGGACTGGAGAGTGGGAAGGAGGGGTGCCAGGCAAGGAGTCCAAAGGGCTAGGGAGCTGTTGCCATCCCGGTCCCCACCCCACCCAGGAAATAGCTTTCCATTTGTCCTCAGGACACTCTGGAGACCTGCAGGGCCCCCAGGCCTAATTCTACACCTCTCCTAGTGAAGGCCCAAGCCATGGGTTCCCCAAGTGGAGAGTGGATGATTCAGGAGAGACTAAGAGCCCTCCAGGGAGGAGCTGGGTTCAGGCACCTACCCATCTCCCTCGCTACTGGGCAGAAACCAGGCACTCGCTGGCTGCCCAGGAGACCTGAGAAAGCAAAGTGGCACGCGGGGCCGGCAGGCAGGTGTGGGTGTGAGGCCACCTCCCTGCACCCTGCATCCCTAGGCCAGGCACACCCTTCTGCAAAGGGGGACGCTGAGGCCTCTCACCCAGGAGCAGTTGACATTCACCAAGGCCCCAGGGGCCTCCCCAGTCAGGCGTCCACTGGCACCACCCCATGAAGCTGTCCCCTGCATAGTTACTGGCCAGCGTGGGTGGTAATTTGAACTTGCCAGTTGGGTGTGGGTGGAGAGGGGTATCTTTGCAGCCTGTTTCCTGGAATGATGGAGGCAGCCCCGCATAACTCTCAGGGACCTGGGTTTGGTACTAAGGCACTGCTTCATCCCCAGCCCCTGATCTCCTGAAACATGTGGAATGCAGGTGGTATTCTTGGTACCAGGGCAGCAAGAGGAGAAACAGCCTGCAGAAGCTCCTGGGCCTGCCACCCATCCAGTGTCTTACTTCATCTTCCCAGTCCCTGGTGGCCTCTCTGCCCCAGCCCCTGATCTACTCAGTGTCCCCTGAAAGCCAAGAGTGATGTTTTTTCATTTTATTGTGGGAAATACATCTAACAAAAGCCATTCCAACATCCCAAGTGCACATCTCCCCACCAAGGTGTACTACCATCACCAGTCTCTGTTTCCAGAAGCCCCCCCCCCCCCCCTTTCTCCCAATCCCTTGCCCTGGAGGAGACTCTGACCCACAGTGATGCTGTAGGACAGAATGGAACTACCCCATAGGATTTCCAAGGCTGCCAATCCTTATGGGAGCAGATTACCTCATCTTTCACCCATGAAGTGGCTGCTGGGTTTGAACTGCCACCTTTTTGGCTAGCAGCTGAGTGCTTTAGCCACCGTACTACCAGGGATCCTTCACCTCCTTCAGCCCCTGGTGAATTGTAAAACTTACTTTGGTCTCTGCATTTGTCTATTCTAGACATTTACAGAAGAGGGATCAGACAGCATTTGACCTTTAGTGTCTGACTTCCTCCCTCAGCATGATGTGGTCAAGGTTCACCCACATAGTTGCCCGTAGCAAGATTTCATCTCTCTTTATGGCTGAATGATGGTCCACTGAGTGGACAGACCATGTTGTATGTGTCCATCATCTAATGGACACTTGGGTGTGCCTGCCATTGGACCAGTAATGGTGTGAGACACAAACTGTCAATATTGTGTGGGCCTACCTTTGCCCACCTCTGTCCAAGGTCCCCAGCCCAGCTGTCATTTCCTTAAAGGTCGACGACCACGCACCTAGAGGGACTCCAGCCCCATCCCTGCTTGCCTGGTCACTGTCTTGATCCCCAGGGTGTAATCCAGGCTGACTGTGACCCCATCTCTGTAGCCTAGTGCCCAGCACACATTCCAGCCTGTCTGTCTCCTTGCCTGGCTCTAACCTGAATTCTCCTTCTTGACCGCTCACTGGACGTCAAAGGGACAGGCCACACCCACTCTGTCTGGTGTGCTGACCTGGAGGTTTTCTGCAGACAAGCAGTTCTCAGGTCTGCCTTGAGCATTATGCCTTTCTAAGAGCTATCTGTAAGGGATCACTTCATTCTTCACAATGTTGTCCATCGACACTCAGGGAAGCAGCAGTCAAGAAGTTAAATGACATATTCCATTAAGCAAATCAGCTGCACAAGACCTCTTTAAAGTGTTGAAGAGCAAAGATGTCAGTTTGAGGACTAAGGTGTGCCTGATCCAAGCCATGGTCTTTTCAATTGCCTCAAATGCATGTGAAAGTTTGACAGTGAATAAGACAGACTGTAGAAGAATTGATGCATTTGAGTTGTGGTGTTGGAGAAGATTATCAAAACTATCATGTTGTTGTTGTTGTTGTTAGGTGCCATCGAGTTGGTACCAATTCATAACAGCCTTATGCACAACAGAACAAAACACTGCCTGGTCCTGGGGCCAACCTCACAATTGATGCCGCCATTTTGCCATTCTACCTTGCTGGGGGGTTTCCTGTTTTTCTCTGACCCTCCACTTTACCAAACATGATTATCTTCTCCAGCGACTGGTCCCTCCTGACAATATGTCTGAAGTATGAGACACGAAGTTTGGCCATCTTGGCCTCCAAGGAATACTCTGGCTGCACTTCTTCCAACACAGATCTGTTGGTTCTTTTGGCAACCATGGTACTTTCAATATTCTCCTCCAACACCATAACTCAAATGCACCAATTCTTCTACGGTCTTCCTTATTCACTTTCCGCTTTCGCATGCATATGAGGTTATTGAAAATACCATGTCTTGGGTCAGGCGCACCTCAGTCCTCAAGCTCTTCAACACTTTAAAAAGGTCTTGTGCAACAGATTTGCCTAATGCAATACACCGTTTGATTTCTTGACTGCTGCTTCCATGATTGTTGATGGTTGATCCAAGAAGAATAAAGTCCTTGACAACTTCAATCTTTTCTCCATTGATAAGAATGCTGTTGATTGGTTCAGTGGTAAGGATTTTTGTTTTCTTTACATTGAGATGCAATCCATACTGAAGACTTTAATCTTCATCAGTAAGTATTTTAAGTCCTCTACACTTTGGTAGTGTGGTGGTTACGAATCGGGTTGCGAACCTTAAGATCAGCAGCTCAAAACTACCAGCTGTTCTGCGGGAGAAAGATGAGGCTTTCTGCTCCTGTAAAGATTTACAGCATCGGAAACCCTGTACAGGGTTGCTATGAATTAGACCTGACTCCACGGCACATAACCACCACCACCACACTTTCAGCAAGCAAGGTTGTATCATCTGCATATTGCAGGTTGTTAATGAGTCTTCCTCCAATCCTGATGCCACATTCTTCTCCATATAACCCAGCTTCTCAGATTATTTGCTCACCATATAGGTTGAATAAGTATGGCGAAAGAATACAACCCTGTGGCACACCTTTCTTAATTTTAAACCATTCCATGCTCCTATGTTCTGTTCAAACAACCGCCTCTTGGTCCATGTACAGATTCCTCATGAGCACAATTAAGTGTTCCGGAATACTCACACTTCACAATGTTGCCCATAGCTTGTGATGATCCACACAATTGAAAGCCTTTGTGTAGTCAATAAAGCACAGGTAAATATCTTTCTGATATTCTCTGTTTTCAGCCAAGATCCATTGGACATCAACAATGATATCCCTTGTTCCATGGCCTCATGGGCTGCCAAAAGAACAAACCAATCTGTGTTGAAAGAAGTATACCAGAACGCTCTTGGAAGTTAGGATGGCCGGACTTCGTCTCTCATACTTCAGACATATTATCAGGAGGGACCAGTACTTGGAGGGTATCATGTTTGGTAAGGTACAGGGTCAGAGAAAAAGAGGAAGACCCCCAACAAGATGGATTAGCACAGTGGTAGCAGCGATGTGATTGTGAGGTTGGTATGGGACCAGGCAGAGTTCATCCTTTTGTGCGTAGGGTCACTATGAGACAGTGTCGACTCGATGGCACCTACCAACAACATAAGGGATCAAAATGAGTGCTGGTGGCACTGTGGGATTAGCATTGGGCTGCTCACTGCAAGGTCAGTGGTTCAAACCCACCAGCCGCTTACTCTTCAAGAGAAAGATGAGGCTGGCTGCATGTGTAAAGATCGACTGTCTTGGAAACTCAAAGGAGCAATTCCTTGTCCAATAGAGTTGCTATGAGTAGGAATTGTTAGCTTTATACTCAAGGAAATTGACAACAACAACGGGAAAGATTACACAGGAACCTTAGGGAGCAGTGAGCAGCTGTTAATGGAGGGCAGGACTGCTGCTGAGATCACTGAATCATGCAGGTGGAAACGTGTATATTCTCAACAGTCAGCAACAAAATAAAATTTTGAAAAGAATTAGACTAAAACCATAGAGAAACAATGAAGCTTGTGCCTGTGTTACCTTTGGTCCAGGTGTCCTGTCCTCCAGCAGCTCCCCGCAGTGAGGACGCCTCCCGACACCTCCCACTGCCCCCATTTCATTCTCACGGAGTTCAACCAGACGCCAGACTTCCTCATCCTTCCCAGCTGCATGTCCTGAGGGGAATGCTCTGCACCTCCGTTTCCTCACTTGTGAAGTGGGCGTCATTACGCTGAGGACACACACTGTTGTAGGTTCCCGTCAGGGGCACAAACAGTGAGCGCCCAGCACTGAAGAAGCGTTCACTGAGGTTGGCTGTGACCATGAGTCTCAGCTTGCCTGAGGCAGCTCTTGCTCCTACCGTCTGTCCTGGTGTGCTTACTGAACCTCCCCTCTCACTTTTGGAAGCCCAGACGCACACTGTCACTGAAGGCAGAGACTGCTGGGGCATCAGAGACATGCCCTGCTTCCCTTGCATTTAAGTATGGATACATACTGAATTTGGGTCAGTGAGATGTGAGGAGGCCTGGCCCTAGATATCCTCCCTCTTCTACCCTCACTGGCTGGATGGGAGGGTCCACTGGGGGCTAGGAGAGCGATGTCCAGGAGAGCTCCCACGCAGCGTCTGCCCACCCTGGCTCATCAACCATGCCCATTAACCACCCCAGGGCCCCAAGGGCCTCTGAGCTGCTGGTGTGTGGTTACTACTAATATCATCTCTCTTTGACAAGCAAGAAACAAAGTGAAAGGGGAGGCTACACACTTATAAGGGACTGATGTCTTATAACAGGTGGGGTTTGGGACTGCCCAGCTGAAGCCTACTATGGTAATGCATATACACAGGCACTCCTTGTGGCATTGTACTACGCAGACACTGCGTTTTTCACAAATTGAAAGCTTGTGGCATCCTTGCATCCAGCTAGTCTACCGGCGTCATTCTGCCAATAACGCCATGCCTCTGTCACATTTTGGTCATTCTATCAATATGTCAAACTTCTCTCTCATGTTACTGAACACAGAATAGTCTCATGTCAACATGATCACGTTTCTATGCTCTGGAAAACCAAGGCAGGCATGTGACTCACTTGATGCTTTGCAGCAGTATTATAATATTCACTTTGGTGCGCTGGTCTGGAACCAAACCTGCAAAATCACCCAGGTGCGCCTGTACATACATACGTACACACCCGCAAACATACACCATTTGAGCAGCCGACTTCTAAAGCACTCACGAGGCAGTTCACATTTAAGAAATGCAGGAACCAAGACCTTTTTGATGAGAATTAAGAAAGTAAAAGCTAGTTAAATCAAGTGTGTTTCATGTGGGGCCACACAGGGTGGGTCGCTTGAAGAGCAGAAAGCTTGCAGCTTTGTAAAAAAGCTTGTGCATGAGGCATTTATTACACACTGAATGGAATGTCTAAAATGGAAAGACTGATGATACCAAGTGTTGACGAGGGTGTGGAGCAACTGAAACTCTTGTCCACTGCCAGTAAGAGAAGAAACTTGCTCAACCCACGTGGAGACACACTGGCAGTTTCTTAGATAGTTAAACATACATCTCCCCTATAACCCAGCAATTATACTTATAGATCTTTACCCAAGAGAAAAAAAATCATGTGTCCTTGAAAATACTTATATACCTAATAATCTAAGGGACTCCTGGTGTGGTGCTGTAGGATCAGCACTGGACTGAGAATACGAGGTTGGCAGTTCCAACCCACTAGATGCTCCTCAGAAACCTTATACAGGGTCATTATGAGTCAGAATTGACTCAATGGCACTTAACAATAACAACAACAATCCAAAAGGGGTTTACACTAGGAATGCAAGGTTAATTTGACATTTGAGAATCCATCAATGTAATATACCATATTTACAGATTTATATATTTTGTTTTGTTGTTATGTCCTGTTGACATAACAACCCGTGTAGAGTTTTTGAGGAGTGGCTGGTGAGTTTGAATTGCTGACCTTGCGGTTCAAACCAACTTTGCAGTCCAGTGCATTAACCCACAGCATCACACCAGGATTCCAATACACACACACACACACACACACATACACACACATATATATGGTGGTAGTTCTATGCTGTGGAGTCAGTTCTGCCTCATAATGACCCTGCATAGGGTTTCTGAGGCTGTAAATCTTTATAGGAACAGAAAGCCTCAACTTTCTCCTGTGCCCAACTCGTAACAACTACATTACCAGAGCG
>NW_006408552.1:19446467-19447882 GCF_000296735.1 Chrysochloris asiatica | reverse complement strand
TAAAAAAAAAAAACAAATGCAACCAACCAAGAATGGCTAGCAGAACAGAAGAGTCTTACGGAAAGAAAGACTAGCAGAGGGGTGAAAAGCAGACTGTTTGGATGCTAGAATACCAAATGAGCTGTCTGCATTGGCGGCATCAAGGCAATAAAAGTCAGCCTATCAGGGAAAACCCCCTTCTAGGACTGAAACTCAAAGGGAACTCGTGAGCAGTCTTGTATGTTCATTGGTGACCATCTGGGTCTACATGTGAGTGGAAGTGAGGGAAATGTATCAATGAAGACATGAGCTGAGATTGGCCATGTTCCACTGACACCTGTTGACCTGGAGATGAGAGAAAAGCAAGGTCTGGCTGGTCTGAAGTTTAGGGAGATGTGTGAACTCCCAAGTCCATAGGCACCAACCTAGCCACTGGGGGCTAAAGCTGAGAGTGAAGCAGCCAGCTGGTCTGAAGTGAAGGAAGGTGTGAGTGAACTCCCAAACTTGCAGCTAGTACTCATTTGACCGAGCTTGAATGGATCAGTACTCAACCAGATGAAGATAATGATGCTTGATACTGTGAGTAATTGTAAATTGCTACAATTTGATGAACTGGACTTTGCTTATGGATGCAACTGCTCAAAATTCCAACCAGAAGGATTCTTCATATAAAGGATCAAGCTTGCTTCCTCAGTGCACTGGGCTGATGTTGTTGTTGTTAAGTACTGTTGAGTCAGCTCTGACTCATAGCAACCCTGTATAGGGTTTCCAAGGAGTAGCTGGTGGGTTTGAACCACTGACCTTGCAGTTCAAATCAACCTTATGGTCTAGCATATTATCCTTCAGTGCCACACCAGGACTCCACTGGGTTGATGGAGATGGGCAATTTAGACATTGGCTATCAAAAATGAAGGGGCTATAAAGGCACGAAGTGGCTGATTTACAAGCTTTCATGAGTGTGCTTAGTTTCAGAATGAGGGGAGTGAGGTAACATCCCCACTGAATAGTTTTCCTCTTTTCCAGATGGATCTGGAGAGAGGAGGTAGGAGAGGATGGAGCTAGGATTTTATGATTCAATTGTGAGTAACTGTTAGCAGGATTAATTGTGATTGTCACAACTGTAATTGTAGAAGATGTGTAATTAAGCGGGTGGTGGTAGGGATGTGCTGTGTGGTTGGTTTGACTCATTAGCAACCCTGTATAGAGTTTCCGAGGCTGTAAATCTTTACAGGAGCAGAAAGCCTCACCTTTCTCCTGTGGAACAGCTGGTAGTTTCGAACTGCTGACTGTGAGATTAGCAGCCTTACTCATAACCACTATGCTCCCAGAGCTCCTTAACTGAAAGTTGTTGTTGTTGTTAAGTGCCATCGAGTCGGTTCCGACCCATAGCGACCCTGTACAGGGTTTCCGAGGGTGTAAATCTTTACGGGAGTAGA
>NW_006408552.1:19436403-19444997 GCF_000296735.1 Chrysochloris asiatica | reverse complement strand
GAAGGCATGCGGTAAAGATGGCAGGGCAGTGAGTTGCTGCCTGCAGAGGCCACGATGCCTGTAGTCCCAGGCCTGCCTACCAGTGATGTATCCACCCTGGCTTTGGGGTGCCTCATTGTCTCTCTCTTTGTCTCTTTACGTGTATTCTTGATATATATGAATCGCCGTCAGGTATCCTCTCCTCGTGAACCGAACCCCAGTGTCGAGGCGGGTCCCCGACAAACAACAATGTATAAATTACCTACAGCTAACATCATACTGGACTACTGGTGTGGCGCTGTAGGATAAGCACTGGACTGCTTGTCAAAAGGTTGGTCATTCAAACCTACCAGGCACTCCTTGGAAACTCTATACAGGGTCACTATGAGTTGGAACTGACTTCATGGCACTTAGCAACAACAACAACATCACACTTAATGGAGAAAGCATGACTGTTTTCTCCATAAGATCAGGATGTCTGTTTAGGATTGAACTGGAAGCTCCAGACAGTACAGGAAGACAAGGAGAAGCAACCAGATTGGAAAGAAAGCCATGAAACTGCCTTTATTTGCAGACAACATGATTATGGATGTAAAAAGCATGAAGGACTTTACCAAAAACTCCCAGAATAGATATGTAAGTTCAGTATGGTTGAAGGACATAAGATAAATATACAAAAGTCAAATGCATTTCTGTGTAGTAGCAACAAACAACTGAAAATTTACAATATCATTTATAATACCATAAAAAACATTAAATATTTAGGGTTAAATCTAGAGTCCTGATGTGGTGTTGTAGGATAAACACTGGACTGCTAGCCACGAGGTCGTCAGTTAAAACATACCAGTTGCTCCTCAAAATTCCCATACAGGATTGCTATGAGTCGGATCTGACTAGATTGCACTTAACAACAACAGGGCTAAATCTCTGACAATAGATGGTATACTGCAAACTACAAAACACTGCTAAGATACGTTCAGGGAGAGCCAAATATGTAGAGACACATATCCTTTTGCATGGGTCAGAGATTTGGGATAGTTAGATGCTAATCCTCTCCAAATTTATCTATAGAACTGAGGCATGCGCCCAACAAAACGTTTTGTAAAAAAATTAACAAAGGGGTTCCAAAATTCACATGAAAGAACAAAACAACTTTGAAAAACATGGACAAAGGTGGAGAACTAGGATTATCTGTGCTCAGAACCTATTAACAAGGTTATAGTTAACAAGACTGAGGTATGGGCCTAAAAAGCAGAGAAAGAGATCAGTGGAACAGAGCATGGAGTCCAGGAATAGACCCACATGTATGCGAACACTGATTATCAACACAGGTGCAAAGTGAGGAAAGAATTTTCAACAAATGATCCTGAAACAATTGGAAATCCATCTGCAAACTATGGACTTTGATCCATGCCTCTGACCATATATAAATATTAACTCAAATACACTGTAAAGCCTAAAGCTATAAAGTTCCTAACAGAATACACAGAAGAAAAATCTTTGTGACCTTGGATTAGGCAAAGATTCTTATAGTTACAATGCTAGGAGCAGAATCCATTTTTTAAAAAATTAACAAACTGGACTTCATCAGAATTTGAGCCTGTTCTTCCAAAGATACTTAAGGGAATGAAAAGCCACAGATTAGGAGAAAATAAAAGCGTCCCAGCATTGCAGAACTTAAACACTCATCTGTGAACCTCAAGGTTGGCAGTTGGAACCCAATAGCTGCTTCAAGGGAGAAAGATACGGCAGTCTGCTTCCGTAAATATTAAAGCAAACAAACAAATCCATTGTGGTTGAGTCCATTCTGACTCAAAGTGCTCCATTGGATGGAAGAGAACTGCCCCTTAGGGTTTCCAAGGTCGCCATCTTTACGGAAGCAAACCGCCTCATCTTTCTGCTGTGGAGCTGCTGGTGAGTTAGAACAAGCAACCTTTTGGTTTGCAGCTGAGTGCCTAACACATTGTATAAAGATGACAGCTTTGGAAACTCCATAGGGCAGTTCTACTCTGTTCTATAGAACCACTATGAATTGAATTCAACAGGATAGCAATGGGGATTTTAGGATGAAATACTTGCAAATTATATATCCGATAAAGGATTTGTATTCAGAGTATGCAACGAAGTCTTAAAACTCAGCAACAGGAAAGCAAACAACCCACTTTTAACAAAGGACAAGCAATTTAAACAGATGCCTCACCAAAAATCTATAGGACAAACACTGGACTACCGATAAACCCTGGAAGATTCTTAGCATCATTAAGCTTCAAGGAAAGGGATACCAAATGGAAACGGGAACTTTGGGGATGAGGATTTGGGGATTTAAATGTTCTACATCATAACTGGGGTGGTGGTTACTTCTTCTCCTTACAGTTCAAACGCCTGCATTTTATGGGATATAAGTTACACCTGGAGTACTGGTACTGTAGGATAAGCACTAGGCTGCTAACCGCAAGGTGGGTGGTTCAAACCCACCAACCACTCCTCAGAAACCCTATAAAGGTCACTGTGAGTTGGAACCGACTTGACAGTTCCAACTTAACAGCAGTAACAACAAATTACAGCTAACAAAGAATACCGAATAAGTTATGGACTACCAAGAGAATGAACAAACTCAGTCTCCCAAGAAGGACAGCCAGAGACTGACTGTTCCTTAAAAGTGAGGATGGTGAGAATTTGGCCTGGTTCCCATGGACACATAATCAAGAGAAGAGACCAGTCTGTGGAGAAGGACATCATTTTTGATAAACTACAGGGTCAATGGAAAAAGAATCCCCAATGAGAAAGATTCATCTAGTGACTGCAACGAGTTCAAACATAGGAATGGTTCTGAGGATGGCACACAACTACGCTGTGAGTCTCAACTGACTTGATGGCACTTAACAACAACATATTGAAGCAAACAAAAAAAAGTAATTTTAGTAGTAGATTTATCTAACCTGATACACCAAAAATAGCAAATTATACCTCCATAAAAGTGTTGTCTCTCCTTGGAACAACAGGGTTTTAGGATACAGGGATTGAGGCATGGTTGTAATAGGCAAAGGGGGGAAATAATGATAAGATGCTAGGCTGTCTTTTGAATATTGGTTTCCCTTGCATACCATTATAAAATAGACACTTGAGGGGGAGAGAAAGGAATAGCCAGAAATATCACCATAGAAAGCTTGTAAGTCCATCTTCTGCCTATAACTGATTGGAATACCTAAAATGGGGCTACAATGTGCCCAGTGAAGGAGGCATTCCTGCGGAGCCTCTGCATTGCATAAGACCACAGGGGGAATCCTGAGCCCCATCCAGAATCTTCTGAGGTGGGAAATTTCCACTTGAAAGGACAAGCAAACCAGCCTGGAGCAGCTAGAAGAACAGAAGACACTTGTTGAAAAAAAGACCAACAGGAAAAATACAAAACAATAACAGCAGTCCAACTGATTACTACAAGAACAAGCAAGTTGCTCGCCCAGGAGACATCAAGGCAAGTGTTCGGGTCCACTCAGGGCAAACCCCCTTCCAAGACTAAGATTCAATGGGAATACACAAGCAGACATGTGCTCTGACTGGTGACCACGTTGGTCACTGATAAGGGAAAGTGAGGGAAAAACAGCAATGAAGCTGCAAGCTAAGTCCTACCATGTTCAATAGACTCCTATGAAATCAGGTGGAGACCTGGTCGGCCAGCAGTGTGGCAAGATCTGGAGACTCCTGGGCCCAGAGTCAGTGACATAGCCACAGAGGACTAGAGTGGAAAGTGAAGTGTCCAGCTGATAAGAAGAGAGGGCATATGCATAAGAACACCCACACTTGCAGATAATACCTACTTGACCTGGCTTCACTTAACTAGAAGAAAAAAAGGAAAAAAGCAGTAATCTGATACCATTTACTGAACTTGATCTACATCTATGGATGCAGTAGCTCAAAAGAGGGAACAAATCTTTACAGCGAGGATCATTCCCACCCCCTCCACACACAGAGTAGATAGGGATGGGCAATTTGGACATTGGCTATGCAAAATGGGGGTGCTACAAAGGCGAGTGACTGGCTTGTAAGTGACTGGCTTACAAGCTTTCAAGAGGGAGCCTAAATCCAGAGGGTGTAGAGGAAGGTAGAATCTCCACTGATAGTATCCAATCTGTCTGGGCGGGGCTGATGAAAGGAGATGGGGATAGGTCTCTTGTGGTACAATAGTGAATAATTGTTATCAGGACTGACTGTGAGGGTTGGAAACGTAAAGGCAGACGTTTTGCAGCAAAAGGAGGGGAGTGGTTGACTTCGCAGTCCAGGAGCGGAGGTCCCTGGGACCCCATCCAGAGAAACAATGACACCAGAGATGGAGGCAGAGATGACGTGGAGAGATGGAGCGGCTGGGGACTTTAGGCCCAGAGAGGGGCTGTGTGCTGATGACCAGGAGGCAGGCCTATTGGGTATACCCTTTGGTTGTTTGATGATGCATGGAGGGGATTGTAATCATGGCAATGAAACCATATACGATAGGATGAATGTAAAGCTAATGTTCTCCCATGTAAACTATCACATAATTCAGAATAAAACATTAAAAATAAATAAACTGTGCAAAATAGGGGAAAAAAAAAAAAATGATGCCTCTACCACCCCACCTGACCGCAACATAAGGGCTGAGTCCACAGAACCAGTGAAGAACCTGCCCAGAGTGGTGGAGATGGAGCCGATCCTGATCCCCTGGGGCTGGGTGGGGAAGAGGTCAGAAGATATTTGAAAGGGGAGGTGTTTTCTGATGGAAGTCCAGCCCCCACACTGCACCCTGTCCTTGTTCAAACATGGACTCAGCCCCCTGGGTGCCAGGCACTGGGACACAACATGAACAAACAGACCCTGGCGGAGGAGCCCCAGCGCGGGAGGGAGGCAGGCCTCATCACACAAAAACGTTTTTCATTGCAGGAAAGTGAAGGCCATCGGGAGAGGGTGGGGTGGGGGAGGGCTTAGCAAGTGAGAAGGCCCTGTGGTTGGGAGCAGTCAGAGGGGACTGTTTCTGTCCCAGTCTGCACCCCTTCAGACGGCTACAGACTCTCTGGAGGCCCGGGAAAGAAGACAGTGCCTGGAAAATTAGGTTCATGCCCTTGGGACCTGCAGGCTTTTCAGTTCAGTCCTGATTATAGGAAAGGACTAAGACCTGAAGGGTGGCTCTGAGCTACTCTCAAGGACCGACCCCTCCATGCCTGCACCCCTATAGAAGCCACAAAATAGATAGTGAGGGGTCAGAGCTGGGGCACCAGAGACACAGTCTCAGTAGGGGACAGCATTTGGCACCAAGTCTGTGTTTCCACCCCTGCACCCTCAAATCCCTGTTAGTGGTTCACCTGACCCCCTCACTACCCACCACCAGCTCCCTGCCAGGCAACAGGTATAGACCAGAACCACAGGGTCTGCTCAGGTGTGGGTGAAGGGGGGTGAGGACAGAAGGGACTGTAGCCCCAGGCCCCATGATGAGGGGCTGCTGGCATCCTCCACTGGACACCCAAGAGCAGACCCTGCCTCCTGCCCTGTCTGCCTCCAGGTGACTTAGCCCCATCACTTCTGGGAGAGGCCCCAGTCACAGACTGGGTCAAACCAGATTAGAAGTGTGAATCCTGCCAGAGGGTACCTCTGTAGGGGGGGCAGATGGGACAGCTGAGGTAAGGGGATGGCAATGCACACATGACAGGGCTGAGGTCCTGGGAGGAGATCACAGGCCTCTGTCCCTCACTGGGCACCTAAACACACACCTCCAGGCCCACCTCCTAGGGGACACCACAGGTCAGGATCAGGAGCCGGACCAGCCTCCAGCCCCAACTCTGACTTGCAGCTCCATGTACACCCCCTCCAACATTCAAACTTTCCCTGAGACCCAGGATTACTTGTCTGGCCCCGTCGCCCCCCTGAGCCTGGTCAAGATGGAGCAGGGCCCAATAAGCAAGGTATGCACATGCTAATTTGTGCTTACTCAGTAATCTGTAGTGAATAACTTTATATTTTTTAACTGTATCCAAGAAGCTTCGACTAGGTACAGTTGGTATCTGTCTGTCTGGATCCCTCAGCACCTTCTAAGAGAACCAAGCCTGTTTTCAAATTGGCAATCCCTAAATCCTGGTGTGGTACTGTGGGTTAACGTGCCAGACTGTAAAGCAATTTGAACTGAAAGGTTGGTGGTTCAAGCTCACCAGCTGTTCTTGGGAAACCCTATACAGGGTCATTATGGGGCGGAACCAACTTGATGGCAGTTAACAACAACAGGGACGGATTACCCAATATATAAGTAAGATAAATACGGGTTTCTTTGTGCTTACTTAGTAATCTGTGCTGAACAATTAAACATGTGATGGCACCCCTGTGGAATTGCTCTCTACAGGTCAGTAAGTAAGCACAAGGAAGCCCAGGCTGACCTTGCTTCCTGGGTAACCCCTCCCTACCTCTGCTTCAGCAGCATCGGCCTCAGAGGACTCTCCTCTGCCCGCCTTTTAGACCATATCCTTTCATCTGAATGGGGAGAATGCAGCCACATGGACGACAGTACACAGCAAGGCTGGGTCAGCAGCAAGTCACAGCCTTAGAGGAAACTGGGGTGATAGAACCAGAGTCTAGGCCCCTGTCACAGCACCCTGCATGCCAGGAGAAGCCAACCTGAACCCTGCTGAGTGAGGTCCCCCCCATACCTATGCCCACCTGCAGTGAAGCCTCCTTCAAGATGGAAATGGGTGGTTGGGACTGAGAACCACCAAGGGCAGGGTAGAAGGATAGGCCTCTAGCTTCTTCCATCCTTGAGCTCCACCTAAGCTCCACACCTGGCCAAAGTATGGACAGGGTCTGCGGGTCCTACTAGCTCCGGTGTGCCCCGCTGCCCGCATTGGGGAAGTGGACAGAGCCACAACAGACCTGCCACAGCACCCCTTGGTGAAGAGCTAGCCTCAGATCTATCAGAGTGGAGCCTACCAGGCCACTGCCTGGGGGCAAGGGAGGACAGCTTGAGGGATTGGGTGGACAGGTGGCACTGTGTCCCCAATGTAACTCAGTTTCTCTAGGCCTCCGTTCCCCTGACTATAAAATGGAACCAATCCTCCAAGAGCTTGTTTGTTTTGTGGGGCTGCTGAGCAGATGAGGCAAGATGCTGATATCAAGGACCAATTTTGAGAAGCCCAAGGCTTGGCCCAAGGCCAGGGAGTCCTGGGCACGGACTGGGTATGGCTGCTCCAGGCAGTGGCCCCTTGGTGCCGAGCCAGCATGGAGCTGAATCAAGTGACAGCCTCCTGCCTCAGGAAGGGTTGGGGCTACCATTCCCTCCTCCCCACCCTGGGTTCCACTGATGACAGCCCCTTATTATGCACTCTCTCCTGGACACAAGTGGAAATACAGTTCTGAGAACCACAGGTGAGAAGCCAGGATGGGGAGCCAGAGAGTTGCCCATCCCACTGCAGCTGGTAGTTCCTCCCTGCCCCTCTGGGCACTCCAGCTGTTGGTATGGTCTCTTCTAGCTGCCTTGCCCAGCAAATGCCCAAGAACCTGGTCTGAGCCTTCACCTAACTCAGTGGATACTTGACGGTGGAGAGGAGAGGAGGGGAGGCTAGGGCTGGGGACTATCTGTGGGGTCTGCAGGTCTCAAACCTGCTGGACACTCCCTAGGGGATCTTGGCCACCCCAGTGTGTTGAGTTTGCCAGGAAGGGTTCAGGCTAGGAGTTTGGTGTGCCATATGGGGTAGCTTGCTCCACATGGGGTAGCTTGAGTGGGGGTGGGTTTTGTTCCTGATCACCCCAGTTAAGGCCAGCAGAGCTCCCCACAAGACAAGGCAGGCAGCTAGGGGGAGGGGGTGCACCCCAGATAGGAGGGGGGCAGGGCAAGGGATAAAGTCCAGAAGATAGAGGGCTAGGAGAAAGGGCTGTGGACTGCTTGTCGCTCACAGCTCCACCTGTGCTGGCTGGCCACCTGCCCTTGAGCCGCTGGACTCTAGCAACCCAGGAGAGTGGGGGCGGGAGCTCTTTCCTAAGGGCTCGGTGACCAAACGGCTAGGTTTCCGCCCCATGCTCCGCGTGCACTGCAAGAGGGTGGCAGGGCCACATGACGTCACCGGTAGGTGGCCCCGGAGCCAGGTGGGCGCCCACCCCACGCAGTAACCCTCCGTGGCATATCGCTCATTCTCTCCCTGCAGCCGCGCGCCACGATTTCCTCTTTCTGTCCAGTCTGAGCTTTCACAACGCCACGACAGCCCGCGGGAACAACGGAACACAGAGCAGGGTTGGGGCGGGAGGAGATGCGGGGAGGGGAGGTGCCTGTCCTGGCAGGTGCACGTCCGAGGGGGGCCGAATAGGGTGGCCCGCATCCCGAAACCAGCCACATGGGCGGCACCCACCCACCCGGTCCGCACCCACCCAGAGCCCGCATCCACCTGCGTCCACGGCCCGCACCCATCTGGGGCCCTTACCCATCTGGGGTCCGCACCCACTTGAAGCCCGTGCCCACCCGCGCCCGCGCCTACCCGGGGCACCGCAGTCGGCGCAGCGCGCGTTCCCCGGCCGCTGCAGCAGCTCCAGCACTACCCGCCGCCGCTCCTCGGCCATGGCCGCCGCGGGAGGGGCCTCAGGATCGCGCCGGGACTAGGACCCCGCGCAGG
>NW_006408552.1:19417986-19436203 GCF_000296735.1 Chrysochloris asiatica | reverse complement strand
GGCGCCTCCTCCGCGCGACCCGGCCCCGCCCCAAGCGCGCAGCATCCCACCTGCCAACCAAAGGGCTAGGGGTCCAGCAGCCGGCTCTGAGAGTCCAGCATCCGGCACGGGAGCGGCACTCGCCTCTCTACGGAGAACGAACTGTGCCCTGGAGTGTGTGGTCCGGCTCCTGGCACTGAGAGAAGGCAGATGGTGGCGACAAACCTGTACCCCATCTCCATCCACATTCGGACGGAACTGGGTGCTGTGTGGTGGGTGGGGATGCAGCAGGCAGGGGGGCCCAGGCCACAGGGGGTGACAAAGTGTTAACCGTTTGATGTCACCTCCCTCCAGAAGTGACTCTTCTCTTTCTGTTCGTTCTTTCATTTTCTTCTGCAAACAATGCAGCAACCCAGGAAGGTCGCTGCCTTTCTCCACAGGGCTGGGATTCGGGGGATGGATTCATAGCGGATGGGCCAGACTCAGGCCAAGTTGGGGACAGACTGGACTTCTGGGTGGGCTCCTACTCATGGCCCACCCTGCTCCAAGCCTCTGGTTGTACTCTGGTCTCCCCACCCACCTCCCTGACCTTTAAGCCAGCTTGGGAATGCCCCCAGTTCCGGTGACCCAAGCGTCTCCAGAGCTGGGCAAAGGGTGGAGACCCTCAGGCCTGCCCCACCCAGAAGGCACAGAGCCTCCTCTGAGCCGTGAGCTCCCTGAAGGTGGCAGGTCTTGTCCCCACATGCAGCCCCCTCAGTACTGGAGTCTCCATACAGCACGTTGTTGATCTCTCCCAGCCCCCCACTCTCATCCTAGCAGGACAGGGTGGTGCCATCCAAGACTAAGGTTCAAAGGGGGGCAGTCAGACAGCCATTTATTGGGATCTTCATTGGAGACAATGGTAATGCTCCTCCCACCTCCTCTGTAAAGCCCTCCTGGGGCCTCCCAACCCTTTGCAGGGCCACACAGTGCTAGGGAGCTCCTGGTGGGGCTTATCTAGAGGCGTCCTATCCTCCAGCCTACAGAGGCCAGAGCGTTCTGTTTCAGCACAGCCACAGGAGAACACAAGAGAACTCGTTCAATAGTTTCCTTTCTTCTTATCTTTCTTTTTTAAATAATTTATTTTACTTCTGTTCACATAAACTCACTGACCACCAAACTTCCTATCGAACCTTTCTTGCTGACCTGTAGCAGCCCCTGCTAAAGAGCTGGTCAGGGGCCAGGACACCGGGAGTTGGCAGGGGTCAGAGCTGTCTAGCCCTGCCCATTTAGGCCAGATCAGAGGAGGGGGAACTGAGGGCCAAGGGGAAAGGGAAGAGGGCTGAAAGGACACACCCAGGATGGGAAGTGTGGTTTGTTCTAGACTAGGATTAGCGATGACAGAGAGGCCAGGTGCTGGCCAGAGCGAGAACAGAGCTGCCACGCTGCTCATGTGGTGTGCCGTCCCACCACGGTGGTGAGTATGTGATCACTGAGCCTGGCCTCAGCTTGGCCATTTTAACAACGCAGAGTCATCCACCGAAAAGCCCCCTGGTGTGTTTTGCCATGACTCACACAGGGGTCCCACACCTTGCAGACTTGAGGTAGTCTGGGTGAGTTCGTCCACATGGAGGCTCAGGTCCTGCTATACCATCCCCCTCCACGTTACCCACTCTTCCCAGCCCTGCCCTGTCCAGCTAAGTGGTCCTATATCCTGTGCAGACCCCTACTCAGCCTGCCTCCAAGTCAGCACCTGCCTGGGGAAGTGCAAGGAGCAGCACTGTGAGCACATGAGGCCGCACCTCCTCCAGTGCTCAATGAGCCATGGAGCCCCTAGTGGGTGCACCGAGTGTCACCTGTGGACAGTGTGCACAGATGGGCATCGTAGGGCTGATTGAACATGCTCCCTGTGTCTGTTGAACACATGCAGCTGAGAAGACACCTGATTAGGTGAGTGTCCACTTAGGACCCCAAGTAGGCAGATGACAGCCCAGGGGAGGACACAAGGAGTCTCCAAGGCCATGACCATGCAGCAACTGAGGTGGCCCCAGCATCACAGCTCCCTCACATGGAGGGTGGAAGAGGGGGCTCTCCACGCCGTACTTCCCCAGTGCCCATGCTCTGAGGTTGAGTAACCGCTGGGCTTCTGGGGTGACATGGTCACAGCCATTTGGCAAGATGGGAGGGGAGCAGGAACAATGGCAGCCTGGCTTCCTAGTTCCCCCCCACTGTGCCCAGTGGACACTGGATCTGCCAGCCATACACCTATGCCCATCCCCCATGATGCTAAGCTTCTCAGGGGCTGCTCTGTGCCAGATGGATCCTGGGGGTGATGCTGGGGTTGGTGGTAGCCCACTACTTGGTACCCAGGGCTGAGAGCCCACCAGTCAAGGTCTGAGCAGCTACAGATGGGGTAAATCAAGAGGCAGGCCCAAGGAGCCCACCATCCCCGGACCACTGAAATGTATGTCTAGAATGTGCCAGACCCTGCTTCCTGGTGCAGCTGAGACAGTTCCCATTTTCAAATGAGCCCCCGCCCAGTGCAGTTCCCTGGTCCTAGACGGTCACATTGTTTCTCACCAAGGGAAACAGAAACCCCAAATAAAGCGGATTCCAGCACAGTGGTGACACCAAAAGGGGCTTTGCACTGGGGGGTTAGAGGGGTGAAGGGGTAGCCTGAAGCCACACCCCCATGGCCCTAAGGGACACAGGATGCTAACCCTAGCCGAAATCATCAATAATTCACACAAACCAGAAGGTCAGGGAGGGAGGAAGATAGGCAGGCAGATGAGGGAGACTGTCCTGGGGACCAAAGAGCTTCAGCATCATTTTCTGGGAGAGAGATTGGCCTGGAATCCTGCCTTCTATGGGTGGAATTCCCAGGGGTCTCCCATCAATGGCTGGGGTTTCTCCATGGGGGCGCTCTGGGCTTTGGAACATTTAAAATACTCTTTATTTCCCACAGACAATGGTTTCTGATTCAGGGCAGGGAACCTGGTCTTTATGGTCTCCAAAGCTCCAAAGCCCCTGCCCTCCACCCGACAGGATACTGGAGTGACCCAGGCAGAGAGCCCAGTCTGGAAGCTGCCATCTTCAGACATTTAAATACCCCCATAGTTTGGGGGAGAAGGGCAGAGCCTGGAGATAGAGTTGTGGGATTGGCACCCCTCTCCCTGGTCCCTGGTCCTTGGTACCCGTCAGCAATGATTATAGAATGGTACAATTAAGTCACAAATGGGTGCAACTTGAGAGATATGTACTTGTTATGTTTTATTTTTTAAATGTCATTGTGGAGATACTGTACGTGTATGTGTATACATATATGTAACAGTTTCCCGTTTTATGTATTTTCAGTGTACAACTTAGTGACATTAGTGACCTTCACTATGATGTGCAACCAAGAAATTGTGGGGTTTTTTTTGTTATGTGCCATGGAGTCGGTTCCGACTCACAGTGACCCTGTACAGGGTTTCTGAGGCTGTAAATCTTTATGGGAGCAGAAAGCCTCATCTTTCTCCCGCGGAACAGCTGGTAGTTTCTAACTGCGGACCTTGTGGTTCGCAGCCTGATTTGTAACCAGTATGCTACCAAGAAATAGGTACTGTAAAGTGCAACTACCAACTCAATAACGAAACAGACTAAATTACCCTGTTTTTAATCGGACAGAGGACTTGAACAGACTTTTCTCCAGACAACACACATATGGTCAACAAACACAGGAAGGGATACTCTGTCACCATATGCCACCTGAAACAAACACACTAAAGCCACTGACTCCCGGCACCCCCATGTGTTACAGAGCAGAGCTGCTTGCCGGGCCTTTCTTCTGCAGTGATGCTGGGTGGGTTTGAAAAGCCACCCTTTCAGTTAGTGGTTGGTGGTTATGTGCTGTGGAGTCGGTTCCAACTCATAGCAACCCTGTACCGGGTTTCCGAGGCTGTAAATCTTTACAGAAGCTGAAAGCCTCATCTTTCTCCTGCGGAACAGCTGGTAGTTTCGAACTGCTGACCTTAAGGTTTGCAGCCCGATTCATAACCACTACACTAGTAGTCCAGTGCAAATAGTTTATCCCATCCAAGGTCAGACACTATGTCCACTTGTTGTTGTTCAGTGCCATCAAGACGGTTCTGACTCATAGTGACCCTGTATAGGGTTTTCGAAAAGCAGCTGGTGGTTTTGAACCACCAACCTTGTGACCTTGTATGTTCTCAGTCCAGTGCTGATCCTTCAGAGCCACACCAGGGTGTCCAACAGAATGGGCATAGTCAAAAACGGAAAGCAGCAAGCGTTGGTGAGGATGTGGGTCTGTAGGGGTTCACCCAGTGGTGTCCAGCTTCCTGGGTCCCACAGGCAGGTAGGAGCTCATGGGCATACGGTGTTTCTGGTCCCAGGTGGGACTCCAAAAGGCCCCCACGAGACCCTCAGTCTGTAGGGGAGTCTGGATTCACTTCTCGCCCGGCCTCTCCCATGTCTGATCAGGGACCCCCGCGGTACACACAGTCCAGGGCCCATCTCCTCCCTAGGGCCCCTCCTGTGCCTCAGGGGTCAGGTGTCCACAGGCCCTGTAGTATCTATCACTTGCCATCCTGCCCACTTGGCCCTTTGAGGACAGGCTCACCGGTACAATCCCAGGTGGTTTTGTTTAAGGGCTCCTTCACTAGGACACCTGCCCCACTGACCTGGCTGAGTGGAGCCAGGATTTTCACCTCCTCCTAGGCCCCTGGGACTTGGCATGAGGGTGTACGAGCAGTGAAGGGACCGGCAAGCAGGTAGGGGACCCACAGGCATGTGGGTCTTCCTGGGCATCATCTGGATCTCCCCAAGGCCCCCAGAGCCCAGCCCTACTATGGTCAGGAGGAGCTGGGGACTGTAGGGACATGCAGCCCTGGTTCCTGGTGTCCGCTCCTCTGCAGGTACATTGTCTTCTTCCTCTATAGCATACCCCCTCAGGTGCCCCTGTGGATGTCCAGCAGGGGGCGCTGCCCACTGTATTTCCGCATGCTGGCAGGACATCTGTTTCCCTCCCATCCCTGCCCCCAGGTCTGAAACTACAATCTTTGTAATACAAACAGCCCTGGTAGCACACTGGTTAAACACTCGACTCACAAAAAAGTTGGTAGTTCAAACCCACCAGCCATTCCTCAGGAGAAAGATGTGGACATCTGATTGCATAAAGGTTGTTGTTGTTAGGTGTTACCGAGTCATTCTGACCCTGTATAGGGTTTCCGAGTCTGTAAGTATTTATAGGAGCAAAATGCCTCATCTTTCTTCTGTGAGCGGCTGGTGGGTTTGAACTACCAACCTTGTGGTTTACAGTATTTATCCTACAGAGCCACCATGCTCCTCTGGACTATGAGGCATTTCCACTCTGTCCTATGGGGTCTCCATGAATTAGAATCAACTTGGCACATCTAGTTTGGTCCATGTGGTTTAAAATGCAGAGACTGAAAAGTCTGAACAAGCCACCAAAATCTGCTTAGCATCATGGCAGGTAATGGGTGCACGTGAGGAGCCTTTGCTGGAATCAGACCTGGGTCTCCCTCACAAGGGTAAGAATTCTACCTCCATAGAGCAGTTAACCCCAAAGACCCACCCTACTGCTGTGGAGTCAGTTCTGACTCAGTTACCCTGTGAGGCTGGAACCGCCCCATTGGTTGTTCCAAGACTGCAATCTTTACGGAAGCAAGGAGTAGCTGGTGGGTGTGAACCACTGATCTGTTGGCTAGCAGTTGAATAATTAACCACTGCTATACCAGGAGTCCTGGTGTGGCGCTGTGGGTTAATGCACCAGACTTCAATCAGTTCAGTTTGAACTGCAAGGTCGGCGGTTCAAGCTCACCAGCTGCTCCTTGGAAACCCTATCCAGGGTCGCTATGAGTCGGAATTGACTCGATGGCACTCAACAACAACAACAACACACCAGGACTGCTTTGTTCCTTGAAAAAACCCCAAAACCAAAAACCCATTACGATGGAGTTGATTCTGCCACGCTGTGGACGAGGAGAACTGCAGTCGAGCACTTAACCACTGCACTAGCAGGGCTCCTCTAGAACCCTGCTGTTGTCGCTAAGTGTCATCAAGTCGGTTCCGACTCACAGCAACCCTGTATAAGGTTTCCAAGGAGCAGCTGGTGGCTTTGAACTATCAACTTTGTGGTTCAAACTGATATTGTGGTCCAGGGCTTTATCCTATAGCTCCACACTGTTAGGGAGACAGACACATAATGCCATCTGCTAAATATGGGGTTCCCTGTCCTCACATTGGTTCTGAGCTGTCCGAGGAACACCAGCAAGTATAAACACCTCCCATCCCAACACACAAACAACACAATATCTACTTGGAATGTTAAACCGACTGTGTGATATAAAATGTCAATCATAGGCATCTCATTTTTAGATGATATAAAATTACAACTCAACACAGTGAGTTGTTTAAATTAATGGTTTTATTTTTTCTATAAAAGTAACATGTGCTTGTTACAAAATAGCATCACAAAGACAAATACAAAGGAGAAAGGCACCCAACATACAGTTGTACCGCACCACCTATGGTCACGTGGTACCTGGTGTTCAAGCCAGATCAACTAGGACAAACCTAGACAGACAAACACACCACAAGAGCAGGGCCACCCACATCTGTAGGTGACTTCTTTAATTTCCTGGCCCTACACGTCTGCTTTTTTTGTCATCAGCAGTGAAGCAAGTTCAAAGATCTCAGGGCCCAGGGGGGAGGCTTGCAGGGTATAGCCTTTGGTTGGTTGATGATGCATGGAGGGGATTGTAACCATGGCAATGAAACGATATACGATAGGATAAATGTAAAGCTAATGTTCTCCCATGTAAACTATCACATAATTCACAATAAAACCATTTTTTAAAAAAAGCTCTCAGAGCAACATAGGATTTGAAATTTACTTCTCAAAAAGCAATTTTTCCCCCCAATGTTTTATTGTGAATTATGTGATAGTTTACATGGGAGAACATTAGTTTTACATTCATCCTATCGTATATCGTTTCATTGCCATGGTTACAATCCCCTCCATGCATCATCAACCAACCAAAGGGTATACACTACAAGCCTGAACCTCCGGTTGTCAGCACACAGCCCCTCTCCCTCTCTGTGTCTAAAGTTCCCAACTGCTCCATCTCTCCACGTCATTGTCTCTGCCTCCATCTCAGTCATCACTGCTCCTCAGGGTAGGGTCCCGCTCTCCACTCTTCTCCCTTCAAGGTCCTAGGGACCTCCGCTCCTACGCTGAAAAGCCAGTCACTCCCCTCCTTGCTATAAAATGGCTACCTTTACACTTCCAACCCTCACAAGCAGTCCTGATAACAATTATTCACTTTTGTATCACAAAAGATCCATCTGCATTTCATTTCATCAGTCCCGCCTAGACAGACTGGATACTACTCAGTGGAGATTCTACCTTCCTCAGCGCCCTCTGGATCTAGCCTCCCTCTTGAAAGCTTGTAAGCCAGTCACTTCTTGCCTTTGTAGCCCCCGCATTTTGGGTAACCAATGTCCAAGTTGCCCATACCTGTCTACTCTGTGTATGGAGGGGGTGGGGATGATCCTTGCTGTAAGGATTTGTTCCCTCTTCAAAAAGCAAATTTTTTAGAAAATTCTATTTGTGGTATGAATGCTGCCAGGGTCCCTGGGTAGGATCCTTTCACACAGCTTGGGGACTATGAGAAACAACTCTTAGGATGGTCCATCTTCAGGAATGAGGAGGGCCCAGGAGGCTACAGGCTAGTATAACAGTAGAATCTCATGGAGAAATGGGAAGGAATGGGTTTGGCCAACTAGGAATTTTAATTAAGAATGCAAACATCAAAGCACTAGGCAATGTCTGGGAAAAGATTGTTTACCCCACAGTACTCAGCCAACATGGAACCAGGGGAGGGGCCTTCTGGAACTAGAAGAGAAATTCTTTGTGAATTGGCCATGCAGCACAGCATGTCTGCCCATGTCTTCTGAGTTTGGTGACTGATCTTGCAAAATCGAATAGAAAAACTCATTCTCACTAAAATGAGTACAGGTTGAATTTCTTGAGCATTTGTCAGTAAGCACTTGTGAGAACTCATCAGTGACCTCATTTGGGATAAGGTGGTCTGCCCAAGTTCTTCCTCCAGAGACTCATGAGGGTAAGGTCCTATAGTCAGAGGTTTATACTGACCCACTAGTGCCCAAAAGGGACCAAGGCAGTATTTGGGGTATCAACAACATTTCTCACAAATTTGGGACCCTGTCCAGGATTTTCTGCCCACTTGGAGCAGCAACCTGGTGGAAAAGCAGAAACGTCCTGCCTGGTTTCAGTGGCCTATTCTGCATGGGTGATTATCTCGCAGCAAGAGCCAGAAAAGACCCGAGACTGTAAAAGAGAATTAGTGACAGGGACATGAAGGACTGAGACAGAGAAAAGACTAACCATGAGGACCAGACAATCTGTGCTTGGGCCAGGGTGGGAAATCGGCCTGAAAGTATCGCCTTGGTGGTTGGGCATTTTCAGGGCTCGAGTGTGTGATTGAGACACATCTTGGATGTGAAGCGAGTATGGAGTCCCAATCTGTGGTTCTGTCCTCCTGTGAAGGAAATGGCCAGAGACTGATGAAGTGAATCTTGGGTGTGAAAGAAACCTCCAGGAAATAGGGGGGCATTGAGCACACAGGGAAACTCAGCTCCAAGACTCCAAGACCAATAGACAATGAGGAACGGAAATTCTAGGCCTAGGGAAGAAGAAAGGGAGCAGGAGAGACTCCCACAGACATCCCTCCTGACAGTCCTTTGGAGAGAATATTGAGGGCTTAGGGGGACAGTCCCCAAACCTGGGGAAAAGATAAACAAAATATGATTAAATATTGTTGTTTTATTTGACCAAAAGAACCAATCTGTTCACCATCTGTGTTTGGTTCCAATGAGGATCGGGTCTGCCAGGCCCTTCATGTGAGTGATACAACTCAGCCTTCTCAGCCTTCTTCATTGGTTAGTGTTGTTGTTGTTGTTAAGTGCCGTTGAGTCGATTCCGACCCATCATGACCCTCTATAGGGTTTCTAAGGAGCAACTTGAACTGCCAACCTTGCAGTTCAAATGGCTTTGCAGTCTGGCGCATTAACCCACAGCACCACCAGGGCTCCTCATTGGTTAGTGGGGGGGGGTGAAGGGGAGTGGAATCAGTCCAGAAGATAATCCCCTTAAAGAATAAAATGGGGAGACTCGGTCAAAAATGTAGGAACCTCTGTCTTGCTTGCCACCCCTTATGCCACAGGGCAGAAAGAGACAGAAACTAAATAAAGTAAGGGAACTGAGACCAAAAATAACGAGAAAACTAAGCTGATTGCTCCCTCCTACCCAGGTCTGAAAAGGGCGTTAGAGCGATGCAAAAGGGACCACCAGCAGTTTCCCCTGGCCTCCAAACAACAGTTGTTTCCCCTTTGGTTACGAATCGGGCTGCAAACCTTAAGGTCACCAGTTTGAAACAACCAGCTGTTCCGCAGGAGAAAGATGAGGCTTTCTGCTCCCGTAAAGATTTACAGCCTCGGAAACCCTGTACAGGGTTGCTACGAGTCGAAACTGACTCCACGGCACATAACAACAACAGTGGGCCAGGGGGAGATGGGGTATGTCAACATTCCCCTCACCGGTACTGAAGTCAGAAACTTCAAGAAGGAAATTAAACCCCTCCTTGAAGACCCCCTTGGCCTGGTGGAACAATTAGATCAATTTCTAGGGCCCAATTATTATACTTGGGGGAAATGACGTCCATATGACCAACCGGTTCACAGAGGAAAAAAGGAGAATGGTTAGGAGTGCAGCCATGGCAGTTTAGGAGAGGGAATACCCTCTTGGGGTGTGAGATGCACCCCATCTCAAACAGAAATTCTCCAACATTGACCCAGGATGGGACAACAATGACCCTGAGGACCAAAGTCAGATGCAGGAACTTACAGGACTAATTATTAAGGGAATAAGGGAGTATGTCCCCAGATCCCAGAATGTGGCCAAGGCTTTCGAGGCTTTACAAGAAAGGGAGGAAACCCCATCGGCTTTCCTCAGAGACTTAGGGAGCAAATGAGAAAGTACTCCAGATTGGATCCAGAGGGTCAAACAGGACAAGGACTCTTAAAAGTCAGTGTTGTAACTAAAAGCTGTCCCAACATCACTAAGAAATTACAAAAGTTTGAGAGATGCAGTGAGAAACCCACTGATGGCTTAAGAGAAACTTAGGAGTTAAGAGAAACTCAGAAAGTTTTTGTAAGGAGAGAGGAGGGAAAACAGGCAAAAAGTCAGAATCATGGTGTCTATTGTGAATAAAATAGTTAATAAGAGGTTAGAACAAAACCCCTCTCCTCAAGGGAAGTGGGACAGTGATTACAACATTAGGCCTCCCCAGAGGAAAGGGAGGAGAGGGCTGCGTCAGGCCCCCAAGCCCACCAGCAGATGTTACTAGTGTGGAAAGACAGGCAATTTCAAAAGACAATGCCCAGAGATAAAAAGGGAAGAAAAGTTGATTCTTCTCATGACCTTTGATGAGGACTAGGAGAGTCAGGGGTTCCTTATAACTGGGTCCCACCAGGAACCCTTGGTAAATTTGAAGGTGGAACCCAAATAGGAGGAAATAACTTTCCTAACTGACAATGGGGTCACCTGATCTTCCCTGACCTGCAGGCCGAAAGGCACCAAGTTATCAACGAACAAACTAACAGTGCAGGGAGTTAAGGGCTAAGTGTTCCAGGTTCCTGTATTTCAGAAAATGTTATTCAGAAGAGGGCTCACTCAAGCAGAAGAGAGTCTTCTCTATATCCTAGAAGCGGGGCTGAATTTTTGGGACAGGACCTAATTGTAAGTTTAGGGTTAGGGTTAGGGGTGGAAGAGGGGTAGATGAGGAAGGTAAATATGAGACTTCTGACTGAAGAGGAGGAAGGAAAGACGGACCAGCAGGTATGGTTTAAAGAAGGCAATAGGGGAGGGCTGGAAAAAAAACAGGGGAAGTGGTCCACAGAAGACAATACCCTATCCCCATGGAAGTGAAAGAGGGTGTGCAGCTAGTAATAGAGGGTCTAGTGAGAGATGGCCTCTTAGAACCTTGTATGCCCCCCTATAATACCCCAATTCTCCCAGTTAAGAAAACCGATGGAACATATAGACTGGCATAGGAGCTGAGAGCCATAAATCAAGTTGTCCATACTCGTCATCCAGTGGTTCCCAATGCTTATACCCTCCTCAGTAAGACCCCCTATGAAATTAGATGGTTTTGTGTAGCTGACTTGAAGGAAAGGATGTGTTCTGGGCATGCCCCCTTGATCCCAAGAGTAGAGATCTATTTGTCTTCGAGTGGAAAAACCCCCAGACTGGAAGGAAAAACCAATATCACTGGAAAATGTTACACTAGGACTTCACCGAGGCTTCCAATTTATTCAGTCAAGTCCTAAAAAAAGTCTTAGAAGAGTTTCCACCACAAGTATAAACTCAGTTGCTACAATATGAGGATGATTTCTTAATCTCAGGGAAAACCAAGAGCTGGTACAGGAAACTATTAGTTTACTCAATTTTCTGACTAGGAAAGGGTTGTTGTTGTTGTTGTTAAGTGCCATGGAGTAGGTTCCGACTCATAGCGACCCTGCACAGGATTTCCAAGGCTGTAAATCTTTATGGGAGCAGAACGCCTCATCTTTCTCCAGCAGAACTGCTGGTAGTTTCGAACTGCTGACCTTGCGGTTCACAGCCCGATTCGTAACCACTACGCTACCAGAGCTCCTTATAGAAAAGGGTTATGAGTCTCTAAAAGTAAACGATACTTTGTCAAAAAAGAGGTGAAGTACCTAGGACACCTGATCAGTGAAGGGAATCAGGATAAGTCCAGAAGGAATTTCAGGGATTGTGGGCTAGTCCCTACCTAAGACAGAGAGAGAACTCAGGACGCTGTTGGGACTGATGGGTTATTGTCAGTTGTGGATTGACTTCTGTGCTCAAAGAACTAAAGTTTTGTATCTCGCACTTTTAGAAGAGGTACCTGGTCCCCTGGTCTGGTCCCCTCCAGAGATTTAGGCAGTAGAAGACGTAAAACATACACCAATTATAGCCCCGGTCCTGGCACTACCTTCACCTGTTCACTATGGTGGGTCAAAGTGTGGCTCTTGGGGTCCTTATCCAGTTTAGGGGGGGGAAGAAGCAACCTGTTGCCTTTATATCCAGACTGTTAGATCCTGTCTCGAGAGGGTGGCTGGAATGTGTCCAGGCAGTAGCTACTACTGCCCTACTGGTGGAAAAGAATAGAACGTTGACTTTTGGGGGAGTCCTAATCATAAGTACCGCACATCAGTTCAGGAACTTATTAAACCAAAGGGTAGGGAGGTAGTTGACAGAATCTCCAATCTTAAAGTATGAAGCAATACTTCTAGCAAGAGATGACCTGGTTGTAACCACCGAGACTTGCTTAAACCCTGCTAGCTTTCTATGGAAAGGGGAAGGAAACACAGAGACCCTTGAGCATAGTTGCCTAGACATTATAGAATACCAGACTGAGGTCAGACGTAAGGGAAATCCCTCTGCATGAGGGAGACAGATTGTTTATAGATGGATTTTCCCGAGTGATTGAAGGGAAATACATAATGTGCGATACTAAGTGGGGTACACTACTCCCTCTACAAAATGGGGAGATTGTCTAATAACTGGTCAGCACAAACCTGTGGACTCTTATGCTCTTGACTGAGCCCTAAAGCTTCTCGAAGGACGAGAAGGCACTGTCTACACAGATTCAAAGTACTCTTGGAGCATCATACATACCTTTGGAAAAATTTGGAAGGAAAGGGGGCTTATGAACAGCAAAGGAAAAGAATTAGTTTGTGGAAATTTGGTTAAGCAAGTCCTAGATGGCCTCCTACTCCCCCTAGAAACAGCAGTAGTCCATCTAAGTAGTCACCAGAAGGGCAGTAAGATGGAGGCCATCAGTAACCAACCTATAGATGAGGCATCCAAGCAGCCTCTTTGGAGGAGGAGACCTGACTCCTCAGTCTAATACTCACTGTGCTGGACATGACAATAAGAACCCAGTTCACCACAGTAGAATAAGAAGAGTTAATTAAACCTGGGACCACTCAGACTGAGAATGGGAGGTGGGTCCTTCCAGATGGGAGAGAAATGATAAGCCAAGCTAGGATGAGAGAATTATTGTCCATACTGCATAAAGGGAGTCATTGGGGTCCACAGGCTATGGGTGATATGTGTTAAGAACATATGGGTGCGCTGGTATCTACACTATCACCAAGCAAACATGTGGGGGCAAATAACCTGTGAGAAAATTAGTAGGAAGGTGCTCAGGAGACATCCCATGGGAGGCAGTCTTCCAGGACTGAGGCCGGTTCGGAGCGATTTCACCGAGTTGCCCAGAGTCGGAAGACTGAAATATCTACCTGCTGGCAACAGTGGACCCTCTTTCTGGCTGGGTCAAGGCCTTCCCTTAGGCTTCTGCTACCACTAGCAATGTGATCAAAATGATCCCAGAGCAGATTATACCCAGGTTTGATCTAGTAGAGGATATTGACTCAGACAATGGAAGCCACTTCACTCCCAGAGTGTTGAAGGGAGTCATGGAAAGCTTAGATATACATTGGGATCAGCATACCCTCTGGCACCCTCCTTCCTCAGGAAAAGTAGAAAAATAAATCAGACTCTTAAACAGCAAATTACAAAATTAGCCTTAAAAACTAAATTGCCATGGACTAAATGCCTCCCTATAGCCCTCCTCAGGAGTCCTGGTGTGGCGTTGTGGGTTAATGCGCTAGACTGCAAAGTCATTTGAACTGCAAGGTCGGCAATGCAAGCTCATCAGCCATTCCTTGGAAACCCTATACAGGGTCACTATGGGTCGGAACTGACTCCACGGCACTTAACAACAACATAGCCCTCCTCAGAGTCAGGACAGCCCCAAGGAGGGATCTAGGGTTGTCCCCTTATGAACTATTGTATGGGCTCCCCTACCTGAGAAGGACCACAGACCCACCCACCACAGAAACTAAAGATCAATTCCTGAGGAACTATGTATTGGCCCTGTCCTCTGCTCTGTCAACCCTCAGGTTAAAAGAACTTCGGGCCCAAACCCCTCCCCTCGAATTCACTGTTCATCACTTCTGGCTGGGAGACTTGGTACTGATCAAGACCTGGAAAGAGGACAGACTCCAGCTGGACTGGAAGGGTGCTTACCAAGTGTTGTTGACCGCTGAGACAGCCGGTGGGACCCCAGAGAAGGGGTGGACTCACTATACTGGAGTAAAGGGACGAGTGGACAGGGACTCTCCCTAGGGGAAAGGTGGTTACTGGTGGAAAGCACATTTCTCAGCCAGAGAGCCTCTCAAAGTGACCCTAAAAAGAGTCTGAGAGTCTGCCTTGCCATACCTCTTCCAGATGGGGTGGGTTTGGAAGCTAATAGGGCTAAAATGTATCATTACCATGGTGGTGGTGCAAAGGGCTTTCACCTACAACCAGCTGGTCAGTTTGGTAGTAAATGTAACCATCAAATTAGATGTCTGTCAAGTTTTATCCTGCAGAGCTTGGAGAACCTGATAGTTATTTCAGTTAATGTCCCAACCGTCAGTGATAGGAAGCCAACAGCAGCAATTCCAGTCTATGGAATGGGTGCCCACATCTCTGGACAAGACCCTATGGGCCGATTTGTATTCCAATTTGTCACTTCCCCGACTTCAGGGCCAACCCAAGGCCCTTTCCCTGTTACTACTTCTGAAGAAATCTTTAAGAAGGACCCTAACAGAGTAGAAGTGATTGAGGCAAAAGACCTAAGACAAACATTGGAAATAGAAACAGAATATAGAAGTGTGAATGCTTGGGTAGAATGGGTTAAATATTCAGTGCAAAACAAAAGAGATCGCCATGCTTTCACAGCTAATAAACCACAGGCGCAGGTAGTTCCCTTTTCCCTTGGTTGGGATTCGGATCCGCGGGAAATGCACTTCATGTTGGCTCTGTACCAAGACAAGGACTCTTGGGGAAATGAAACTTGTAAGGGCTTGTCAAAAGCAATTCCCTTATTCTCCATAGGGATGATGAACCACTCTTCTTGTCTTTCAAGGCAGGGAGTAGAGTTTACAGTGCCCGTAGGAGAATTGACAACTTGCACCCACTTCCAAAATGTCACTGGTAAGCCTAGCAGTGCCAACTATTCAGCCCTCAGAGTAGCCCCAGGTGGATGTCTGGTGGTATTGTGGAAAAGGGAATGTCTGAGATTTACTGCCATCTGATTGGACTGGGATGTTGGTCCAGCTGGCACGTCCTTCATGCTAGCGTTCTGCGAGAAACCTGGGGACGATGAGAAATCCCAAGCCTGGACATATCTCTGGATCTTTTGATCCACATATTTACATAGACTCCATTGGAGTCCCTAGGGTTGTTGCTAATGGGTTTAAAGCTAAGAACGATACTGCAAAGTTAGAGAGAATACTTTTCTGGTGGTTCATAAACTACATCAGAGATGCCCTACAAGGGGTAGCTAGCCAGTTAGATGCCACTAGCCAGATGGCTCAGGAAAACAGAATGGTACTAGATATGATGCTAGCCGAAAAAGGAGGTGTATGTATAACACTGGGAGCCAGGTGGTGGACCTTTATCGCTAACAACAGAGCTGCTGGTGGAACTATCACAAACACCCTGCAAGGATTAAACACCCTAGCTAATGAATTGGCTGTAAACACTGGAATTAGTGATCCTTTTACATAGCCACCACAGCCCTCACCTTTCTCATAAAAGTAGTTGGAGTTTTGACAGCTATTGGACGTTGTAGCATACCCTGCGTCCAAGGACTAGTGCAGAAGCTAAACAAGACCGATGTGAGTAAACAGATGCCCAGGATATACCAATAAACCAACTTACCACTTTTAGGGACATCCAGGGATGATACAGTTTATGAGGAAGAAAGCCAACAGATGCTAGATAAATTTGAGAAGTATATATGAAGATGAGACCAATAAATGCAAACAGAAAAGGGGAGGATTTGTGAGAAGTAACTCTTAGGATGGTCCATCTTCAGGAATGAGGAGGGTCCATGAGGTTGCAGGCTAGTGTAACAGTAGAATCTTATGGGGGAAGGAACTTGTTTGGCCAACAAGGAACTTTAAATAAGAATACAACCATCAAGGCAATTGGTGATGTCCAGGAAAAGATTGTTAACCCCATAGTACTTAGTCAATTAGGATGGGGGAGGGGCCTTGTGGGACTAGGAGATAAATTCTTTGTGAACCAGCTGCAAGGCACATCTGCTCATATCTTCTGGGTTTTGTGGTGCCTGGTTTTGCAAAATTGAATAAAAGCTTCACTCTCGCTAAAACAAGTACAGATTGGGTTTTTTGAGTGTTTGTCAGTAAGCACTCATGATAACTCATTGGTGACCTCATATGGGATAAGGCAATCTTCCCCAGGTCTCTCTCCAGAAACCCATTGGGGTAAGGTCCTAGTCAGGGGTTTATACTGACCTGCTAATACCCAAGAAGGATTGAGGCAGTATTTGAGTATCAACAATGTTTCCCACAGGGACCAAGGCCTGTCCACACCCTTAGACCATAGGTGGACATCCTGCTGTATGCCTGGCATACAGTTCCAAATCCCTGGAGTGCTTCACATAATGGAGGCCCAAAAGATGTCCATATCTGAAGCTCTGGAGGTCGTGAATGTGACCTCACATGGCCAAAGAGACTTGGCAGATGTGACCACTCAAGGATCCTGAGATATGAACATGACCTTGTATCCAAGAGTTCCTGACCCAACTGGGGGGTGGGGTGGGGGAGGAGGCACCAATGTGCCCACAGAAGCAGATGCTCCAAGACAAGGATCTGACAAAGCTTCAATGCTAGCTCTGAAGACTGAGTGTCTTGGTCACATGTTGTTGTGTGCCTACAAATCAGTTCCGAATAATAATGGCCCTGTGTAGGGTTTCCAAGAGTTTGAATTGCCAACCTTGCAGTTAGCAGTCCAGTGCTTATCCTAGTGCTACTATAATAGAACTATCACAAGGGTGTGGTTTTAGCAAACAGCAATTTATTTTCTCACAGTGTCGGAGACTAGAAGTTTGAATTCAGGGTGCTGGGTCTAGGGGAAGTCTCTCTCTGCCAGCTCTGGGGAAAGGTCCTTGTCTCTTCAGCTTCTGCTTCTTGGTTCCTTGGGGAGCTCCCTGTGCCTTGGCATCTCTCTTTCCCCATCTCTGATTCTTTTGTTTGTTTAATCTCTTTAATGTCTCAAAAAAGACTGACTCAAAACACACCCTACACTAATTCTGTCTCATTAACCTAACAAAAACAACCCATTATTCCCAAATGGGAATAGAATCACAGGAATAGAGGCTAGAATTTATACCATAGATTTTCAGGGGCCAGGGACGGTGGTGGGGTGGGGACACAATTCAATCCAAAGCACACACGGACAGGTCATGGGTCATGAGCCAAGGAATGTGGGCAGCCTCTAGGAGATGCAAAAGGCAAGGGAACAAATTCTTCCCTGGAGCTCTGGATAAAACCAACCCAGTGGACACATTTCAGATGTCTGACTTCCAAGATAGTAACAGTAAATCTGGATTGCTTTAAGTCACAGAGCTTGTTATCAACAGCCATGAGACTCCCACACAGGGAGCTCAGAGGTGTAGCTACAGGAAACTGAGCCAATGACAAGCATTGAAATTGTGCCCCTGTCGAAACCCGACGCCCATCTCTGAAATAACTTTAACTCAAGTGCTGTCCACTTGGTTTCCACTCACAAAGACCCAGCACAGGGTTCCCAAAGCTGTAAATCTTTGTGGGGGCAGAAAGCCTCATCTTTCTCCCATGGAGCAGCTGGCAGACCTAACCTTGTGGATCGCAGTCCAAGGTTTATCCTCAAGGGCCACCGTGCTCCCATCATATCAGCTTGAAAATACAAGCCAAGCTTGTTCATATTTTATTTAGCACGAGACAGCACGGCATGAAAATCCCAGTCACATCTCCCTTGCTGATACAAATGGAAAGTGGTCTGAGCCCTGGGCTTGTTTTCAGTGTCTGTCTTTCTACGCTCAGCAGAGCAAGATCAGACCATCTGCCTGGACCCCGAGCCATAATGTAATGTTAAATTTCAATGTAAGATTTAACATAAAATAAAGGAAAGTATAGACATAAAACCAAACAGCCGCCATTCGTCTGTCTGTCGTGCTGTGGTGGTTTGAGTTGCTGTGATTCTGAAGGCTATGCCACCGGTGTTTTAAATAACCAGCAGGGTCACCCATGGTGG
>NW_006408552.1:19414696-19416611 GCF_000296735.1 Chrysochloris asiatica | reverse complement strand
GAAAGCTGGACAGTGAATAAGGAAGATCGTAGAAGAATTGATGTCTTTGAGTTGTGGTGTTGGAGGAGAATACTGAAAGTGCCATGACTGCCAAAAGAACCAATAGATCTATTTTGTAGGAAGTGCAGCCAGAGTGCTCCTTGGAGGCCAGGATGGCTAAGCTTCGTCTCTCATACTTTGGACATATTGTCTAGAGGAAACAGTCACTGAAGAAGGATGTCATGCTGGGTAAGGTGGAGGGTCAGACAAAAAGAGGAAGACCCCTAATAAGATGGATTGGCCAGGTGGCATCATTGATGGACTCAAGTGTGGCAGCGGTAGTGAGGTTGGCCCAGGATTGGCCATTGTTTCGTTCTGCTGTGCATGGGGTCGCTATGAGTCAGTTCCAACTCGATAGCACCTGACATCAACAAACAACAACAAAGGAAATAAAAAATTTTAATACAATGATACAGCATAATATATCTTGCAAATAAAGCATGTAAAAAACAAATTACATGAAACACTGCACACAGTTGTGCTGTAGGAATTGAACTGGCGTGGTTCTTCTAGCCAGTCTTTGTAGCTTCCACCAAACACCTGGCTGGGGCCACACGTATTGAGTGCATTTACTTTTTCCTGGAGGTTCTGGGTGAGAGAAGGTGGGGATGATACAGATCTGGAGGAGCGCAAACAGCTGAAGATCCTTTGAGGAAGAGAAGGAGGCTTGTGTGCAGAGTGAGGTGCCTCCAGGCATTTCCTTGGGGAAACTTACAGTGAGTGGAGTCCCCTTTGAGCATTTAACAGCAGTGTGACATGACCTTACTAACATTGTCCAAGCATGACAGAGGTCAGGCTGTGGCGCTCTAAGGTCAGAGAGAGGCCTGACAGTGGACATGGCAGGGAAGAGGCTGTCCTGACCACAGTCCTGCATCCTAAGCGTTCCTGATCCTGAAATGGAACCTGCGACCCTCCCCAATCAACGCCAAAATCCGTATGGTCTGTGAGTTCTGTGTGGCTATGGAAAGGATTATCAAAGCAGCAGAGAAGAGAGTCCATGAGGAGTCCATGTCAGAACTGGTAAAGAAGGTTGGAAGTTAGAGGCATGTCTGACCCCCACCCCAGAGAAATCGGTCTTGGGCTGATGTGGAATTCAATTTTCCTTCTCCCTTATGAAGTCAGGATATATCAGACATGGCCTCCACACCATTTTTTGTTTTTTACAAAAATGAAATACATGATTAAAATAACAGAACACAAAAATCATCTAAATAGGGCTTCCGGAAAAAGATGGCGGATCGGGTGGAAGTGTAGTGATGAGCTCTGCCGAGAACAACACAGAATACAGGACCAAGCAGGCTCAGGGGATGGTCCCAGAACTCTGAACCACATATAAGGAATATTTAGAAGGTTGGAAGACTTACAGTTGGGGGAGTTTGTGGCAGAAGCAAGAACTCCATTGCTTCCTGGTTCGGGACGCTCAGCTGCTCCAGGAGCTGCCATTTTGTGTGGGGCCAAGCAGGGAAGGATCAAAGCAGCCATGGACGCCTGACAGAGCCGCAGAGATAGAGGTGTGGACATTCTTTTTTTTCTTTTTTTTTTGGTATCTTTTCGTTGGTCCCTTGCTGTCTGCGTATCTCCATTCTGGTAACTGAGCTAGTGGATACTCCAGCCCCACCCTCGGAGGGTTCTACTACGCATATGCATAGATCTCCTCGAAATTTAAAGAGACAGTATTCACTTAAAACCAAATGGCTGACAGATACTCAGCCCAAGATCAGGCCTTGAACTTTTCTTGTTTGCTTTTTGTTCTGTTTTTTAACACAGGAAAAAGAAGGAGAGAGCTGTAGGGAGCGAAAGAGACCTCATATTAGGCTACAGATTTTTTTAAAATAAATTTTTATTTTATTTTCTCCATCAGGGAGGGTTTTGGTTT
>NW_006408552.1:19355579-19407972 GCF_000296735.1 Chrysochloris asiatica | reverse complement strand
AGATCCAGAGAGGGGGAGCGACTGTGTGCTGAAGACCTGGGGGGTACAGGGGAAGGATTGCATGGAGGGGATTGTAACCATGGCAATGAGACGATATATGATAGAATGAATGTAAAACTAATGTTCTCCCATGTAAACTATCACATAATTCACAATAAAACATTTAAGAAAAAAAAATCATTTAAATAAGGTAAAATTAAGTAAATGACATAACAAATCAAAATAAAATATACAAATAAATGAATTAACACTTCATTAAAACCAAACCTATTGCTGTGGAGTTGATTCTGACTCATAGTGACCCCTAGAGGACATAGTAGAGCTGTACAACAGGGTTCCAAGGCCAATCTCCATCTGTCAGTCTGTCCTACTGTGGTGGCTCATGTGTGGCTGTGATGCTGTAAGCTATGCCACCGGTATCTTAAATACCAGCAGGGTCACCCATGGTGGACAGGTATCAACTGATCTTCCTGACTAAGACAGACTAGGAAGGAGAGGCTGACTCATTCCGAATGGTTAGCCACTGAAAACCTTACGAATAGCAGTGGAAAACTGTCAGATCGAGTGCCAGAAGAGAAGCCCCTCAGGTTGGAAGGCACTCAAAATATGAATGGGGAAGAGCTGCCTCCTTAAAGTAGAGCTGACCATAATGACAAGCATGCAGCAAAGTTTTCAAGACTTTCATTTACGGGTGGGGCACAACTCAATTGAGAACAGCTGGAAACATTCATTAATACTCAGAATGTGGAATGTATAGAGTATGAATCTAGGAAAATTGGAAGTCATCAAAAATGAAATGGAACATTTCATAAAGATCAATATCCTAGGCATTAGTGAGCTGAAATAGACTGGTATTGGCCATTTTAAATCAGACAATTATATGGTTTACTATGCTGGGAATGACCAATAGAAGGCTTTCATCGTTAAAAAGAGTATTCTGGGATTTATCTTTAAGTATAACACTGTCTGTGATAGGATAATATCCATATGTCTACAAGGAAGACCATTAATACCACTATTATTCAAATTTATATTCCAATCACTAAAGCCAGTGATGATGAAATAGAAAAATTTTACAAATGTAGTCTGAAATTGATCAATTATTCATCAAGATGCATTGATACTTAGTGGTGATTGGAATGTGAAAGTTGGAAACATTAGTTGGGAAATATGGCTTTGGTGATAGAAATGGTGCTAGAAATTGCATGATAGAATTTTGCAAGACTAATGACTTCTTCATTGCAAATACCTTTTTCAAGCAGCATAAAGGACAACTATACACCTGGATCTCACCAGACGGAATACACAGAAATCAAATAGACTACATCTGTGGAAAAAGACAGTGGGAAAGCTGCATGTCATCTGCCAAAACAAGGCCAAGGGCAGACTGTGGAACAGACCATCAATTGCTCATGTGCGAGTTCAGGCTGAAGCTGAAGAAAATTAAAACAAATCCATGAGAGCCTCACTGAACATATCCACCTGAATTTACAGATCCTCTGAAGAATAGATTCGATGCATTAGACACTAAAGACCAAAGACCAGAAGAGTTGTGTGATGGCATCATGAACATCACACAGGAAGAAATTGTCCCAAAAATAAAAGGAAAAATGTACATATAGGCATTTCCACTTAACCTTTTGTAGAACTTTAAGGTGGAATCTTGAGTTGCAAAAAAAAAACAAACAGTTTGGCATTTTGAGTTTCAGAGGCTTCAAAATAAGGAAACTCGGCTCATCAAAAAAACTCCTTCTAGGACTGAAAGTTGAAGGGAACCAGAGAGCAATATGCTTGCTGATGATCTCCTGGGTCTACTTGTGAGTGGAATTTGGGAAAATGTTCTATTGGCACCCATTGACCTTGAAATGAAATAAGAGGGAAGGCTGACTGTTTTAAAGTACAGGGAGGTGTGTGTGAACTCCCAAACTTGCAGCTGGAACCCATTTGGCCTAGCTTGGATAGCTAGGGATGTTGAGCTGACTGGAATCTGATCAGATGAATATAAAGATGTTTGAGACTCTAAGCAAGCATCGGTTCCTACTGATGAATTGGACTTTTGCTTATGGATGCAGTTCCTCAAAATTCCAATCAAAATGGAAGTCTCTTCAGATCAGGGAACATGCATGTCTTCTCAGTGTACTGAGTTGGTCAGCATGGGCAATTTAGACCTTCCTGGTGTGGCACTGTGGGTTAATGCGCCAGACTGCAAAGCCGTTTGAACTGCAAGATTGGCAGTTCAAGCTCACCAGTTACTCCTCGGAAACCCTACCCAGGGTTGCTATGGGTTGGAACCAACTTGATGGCACTTAACAACATTGCTATGGAAGTAGAGTCCTGGTGTGGTGTTGTGGGCTAATGTGTCAGACTGCAAAGTCATTTGAACTGCAAGGTCGGTGGTTCAAGCTCACCAGCTGCTCCTTCGAGTCCGTATACAGGGTCGCTATGGGTCAGAATCAACTTGCCAGCACTTAACAACATTGCTAGGAGGTATGAAGTGACTGACTTGACAGGTTTTCATGGGTGTGTTTAGTTTTTAGAATGAGTGGTCAAGGGAAAATCTCCACTGACTAGTTTTCCTCTTTTTAAGATGGTTCTTGTGAAAGGGAGTATAGAATGATGTTGATAAGATTTCATTATTTCAGTTGTAATTGAATTAATTGTGATTGTCAAAACTGTGATTATAGAAGATATGTAGCTAAAAGGAGGGAGTGGTGGTTGGTGGTTATGTGCCATGGAGTCGGTCCAACTCATAGCGACCCTGTACAGGGTTTTCAAGGCTGTAAATCTTTACAGGAGCAGAAAGCCTCATCTTTCTCCTGTGGAACATCTGGTAGTTTCGAACTGCTGACCTTGCTGACCTTGTGGTTTGCAGCTTGACTCATAACCACTACGCTTCCAGAGAGTGTTGTTGTTGTTATGTGCCATCGAGTCGGTTCCGACTCATAGCGACCCTGTACAGGGTTTTCAAGGCCGTAAATCTTTACGGGAGCAGAAAGCCTCATCTTTCTCCCGCAGATTAGCTGGTAGTTTCGAACTGCTGAACTTAAGGTTCGCAGCCCGATTTGTAACCATTACGCTACCAGAGAGTTGTTATCTCTTATTTCAGGAACGGACAATCTTAGGACCAGCAAGAAGGAAGAGTATGAGTGGAGCTTGGGATTCCTGCCTGAAGAGCCAGTGACAGCAGAGATGGTGGCAGAGGCAGTGACATGGAAAAAGCAGCTATGAACTCGAGGCCCATGGACTGAATGAGGCTGTATGCCTACGGGCTGGAGACTGCACATTTACGTGTGCATCAAATATTTCTGCTTTGTTCATTCATGAAATATAAGAGGAAAATGGGACCATTGTGGTTTTAGTTGCACATGTTTTAGTTTTATCACGTCATGTGCAAATACAGTTTTCTTTATTTAGAGATTATGCATATAGTTTATAGGTGTTAAGTTGGTAAGAGTGGAATATAATGATTAGGGACTAGGCCAGGATTTCTAGAGGTTTATAAATTGGTATGTGCTTATTCCTATAATGATTCAGTCTACTATAGGCATAATTAGCTCCACTTTTGGGGACATCCAGAGATGATACACTTTATGAGGAAGGGAGCCAACAGATGCTATATAAATTTGAAAAGTATAAATGAAGATGAGACCAACAAGTGTAAAGAGAAAAGAAGAGGATTTGTGAAAAATAACTTTCCTTTTCAGGACAGAGGGGAGTCTTTCTAGCACAATAACAGGAGCTGGCTAGAGACTTTAAAATCAGAATACACCCATCAAGGAAATAGGGGAAGCTGGGGGTGGGGGAGGAACTAACTTTTAATGAGAATGCTCCCATGCTCCCAGTAAGGACTGGTAGGAGACCCTTGGGGCAAACTGTAAATTCCTGGTACCCAGTAAAAGGGGAACTAGGGGAGGGGCTTTTTCTTGAGCTAAGGGAATAAACCTGTTTTTGCAGGCTGGCCATGTGACATGTCTGCCTGCGTCTACTGGGGTGGGTGCCTGATTTTGCAAAAACCAATTAAAGCAAAACCTCACTCTCCCTAAAATGAGTACAGATTGGATTACTTGAGAATTTGTCAGTATCGACAGTGTTTCTCACAACATCAAACAACATTAAGAACATCATACAGGAAGAAAGCAAAAGGTCATTAAAAAGACATGAAAGAAAGAAAAGGCCAAAATTATGTCAGAATAGACTCAGAAAGTTGTTCTTGGACTTAGAGACATTTAAGTGACTGAAAGAAATGAGGAAGTAGAAGAGCTGAACAGAAATTTTCAAAAGGCAGCTCGAGAAGACCATGTAAAATATTATATTGAAATGTGCAAAGACCTGGAGTCAGAAAACCAAGAGGAAGAAGACTCTCAGCATTTCTCAAACTGAAAACACTGAAAATTCAAGCCTTGACTTCCAATACTGAAAGATCTTATGGGCAAAACACTGAATAATGAAGGAAGATGGAATGAATATACAAAGTCACTGCACCAAAAAGAATTGGTCAATGTTTAAGCATTTCAAGAACTGATGGTATTTAAGGAAGAAATCTAAGCTGCACTGAAGGTATGGGTGAAAAGCAAGGAATTGACAGAATACAAATTGAAATCTTTCAACAAACTGATGCAGCCCTGGATGCACTCACTCCATCTATGCCAAGACATTTGGAAGACAGCTACCTGGCCAGCTAACTGGAAGATATCCATATGTGTGCTCATCAAAGAATGGTAACCCAAGAGAATGCAGAAATCACTTAAGAATATCATTAATATCATATACAAATAAAATTTTGCTGAAGATAATCCAAAAAGAGTTATAGCAGTACATGGACGGGGAGCTGCCAGAAATTCAAGCTGGATTCAGAAAAAGACATGGAATGAGGGACATCATTGCTGATGTTAGGTGGGTCTTTGCTGAAAGCAGAGAATGCAGAAAAAAATTATTTGTGCGTTGTTGACTGCGCAGAGGCATTTGACTGTGTAGATCACAACAAATGATGGATAGCATTGTGGAGAATGGGAACTCCAGAACGCTTCATTGTATTCATGAGGAACCTGTACCTAGAACAAGAGGCAGTTGTTTGAACTGAGCAAAGGGATACTGAATGGTTTAAAATCAGGAAAGGTGTCTGTCAAGGTTGTATACTTATTTAAACTGTATGGTAAGCAGATAATCTGGGAAGCTAGATTATATAAAGAAGAATATGGCATTAGGATTGGAGGAAGATGCATTAAAAGCCTGTGATATACAAAAGCCTTCTTTGTTGGAAGAGAAAAACACTTGAAATACTTAACTGATTAAGATCAAAGACCACAGCCTTCAGTATGGAATGCACTTCAATGTAAAGAAAACAAAAATCCTCAGATTTTTATTTATTTGACCAATAAATAACATAATGATAAATGGAGGAAATACTGAAGTTGTCAAAGATTTCATTTTACTTGGATCCACAATCAGTGTTCACGGAAGCAGCAGTTAAGAATTCAAATTATGGATTGCATTAAGAAAATCTGCTGCAAAAGACCTCTTTAAAGTGAGAGCAAAGATCATTTAAAGGACTAAGGTGCACCAGACCCAAGTCATAGTATTTTCAATTACCTCATATGCATGTGAAAGCTGCACAAGGACTAAGGAAGACCTGAGAAGAATTGGTGCATTTGAATAATGGTGTAGTTAAATACTGAAAGTCCCATGGACTGCCAGAAGAACAAACATGTCTGTCCTGGAAGAAATACAGCCAGAATGCTCTTTAGAAGCAACAATGGTGCGATGTCATCTCTCATACTTTGGACATGTTGTTAGAAGGGACTGTGAGAAATAACTCTTATGGGTGTGGTCCATCTTCAGGAATATAAAGACTCATGAGAGTGCTAGACCAGGCAGACAGATTGTTGATTTACATCCAGGGATATGCCAGCAGGATGAATTGGGGGAAAGGAGGTAAGAAATTTGTTCTAGGACTTGTTGTTGTTGTTGTTGTCAGGTGCCATAGAGTCGGAACCGACTCATAGCAACCTCATGCACAGCAGAACGCAACAATGTCTGATCCTGGGCCAACCTCACTACTGCTGCCACACTTGAGTCCATCAATGATGCCACCTGGCTGATCCATCTCATTGGGGGTCTTCCTCTTTTTCTCTGACCCTCCATCTTACCCAGCATGACATCCTTCTCTAGAGACTGTTCCCTCCTGTCAATATGTCCAAAGTATGAGAGATGAAGCCTAGCCATCTTGGCCTCCAAGGAGCACTCTGGCTGAACTTCTTCCAAAACAGATCTATTGGTTCTTTTGGCAGTCCATGGCACTTTCAGTATTCTCCTCCAACACCACAATTCAAAGGCATCAATTCTTCTACAATCTTCTTTATTCACTGTCCAGCTTTTGCATCCATATGAGGCTATTGAAAATACCATGGCTTGGGTCAGGTGTACCTTAGTCCTCAAGCTGACATCTTTGCTCTTCAGTTCTAGGACTAGGAACTTTAAATAAGAATACAATCATTAAGACCATGAGCAAGCCATTTTGGCTTCTCTTGGGGGGAGGGAAAAGAGGAGGTGCTCGTAGAATTGTGAATAGGGAACTGAAACTGGAGGAGGGACTTTTTCGGGACAGGAGAATAAAACTGTTTGCTGGCCAGTCATGTGATGCGTCTGCCTGTGTCTAGTGGGTTGGGTGCCCAATTTTGCAAAATCGATGAAAGAAAACCTCACTCTGGCTAAAATTTGTACAGACTGCATTACTTGAGTATTTGTCGGTATGGACATTTCTCATAGGGACCAGTCCCTAGAGAAGGATATCATGCTTGGTAGAGTGGAGGGTCAGTGAAAAAAAAAAAAAGCCCTCCAATGAGATGAATTGAGCCAAGCTTAACAATCGTGAGGATGGCGCAGGACTGGGCAGTGTTTCAGTCTGTTGTTCACAGGGTAGCTATGAATTGGTACCGACTCAAGAGCACATAACAACAGTCTTTATGGGGCACACTGTCATGTCTTTCTTCCATGGAGCCTCTAGTGGGTTTGAACCTCTGACCATCCAGTTAGAAGTACTTTAACCACTGCACCACAAAGGCCTTTTAACCTTGACCCAGTTGTTGTTGTTGTTAAGTGCTATTGAGTCAGTTCAAACTCTCTACAGGGTTTCCAAGGAGCAACTGGTTATCTTGAACCGTCAATCTTGCGGTTCAAACGACTTTGCAGTCCAGTGCCACAGCGCCACATCACGACTCCACCCTGACACAGAGAGGTCCTCAAATACTCTACTTTTAGCTTTAAGTCATTGAATGATCTCTTGCAGCAGGTGATGGTTCACAGAAGCTGCTCACTGGTGTCCCCTTCAGGTGGTGCTCAGGCACGTCCCACACCTGCCGTTAGACCTACCTCAAAAAGAGCTGCAGCACCAAGGGAGGCCCGAAGTGGGGACCTTGATGCTCTTTGGAGTTTGGGGGCTGTGATTGGGGGCCATGAGCAAGACCCAGCTCACCAGATCCCAGAAAGAGGCCCCATCTTCCTGGGACGGTGACCACCCTGGCTGTCGGGCCACTGTGAATACTCCGAAAATGTTTTCAAACCTGTCCTTGAGTTCCTTTTAGTAACGCTCCTGGCTTATCACAAGAGCCCACAAGAAAAGAAATGTGTTTTCAACTGACCGACAAATCTCTACCAGAAATAATTTTTAGAAAGCAATGACAGGTACCTAAAAAAACCTCCAGGTTCTGAAGCATTGAATCCTCAGCAGCCCAGGCTAGAACAAAAGCAATTCCAAGCAGCTGCCGTTCATTTCTGAAGAAGTCACACTGTTGACACAATGCAGCTATTTTTGGACTCCTCCGCAATCCAATGGTTCCCTCATCAGGCTTGCTGGAACCATTTCTGTCTGCACTATCCCTCTTTGAAACACACTGAATTTGTTTCCAAGTGAAAATCTACTGAACTGTGTCTATGGAGTCCATTTACAGAGAGTTTTAACACAAACTATTCTTTCAATGTTCTACCTTCCATAGTGGAATGAACTTCAGACTTACAAAAGAGTTGCAAAAACAATAGAGTTCACATACATACCCACTTCTGCTAGTAGCATCTTACCCAAATAGCCAGTGATTAATCTGGACACAATACAACGGGCTTGGATCTTATTCAAATTCCACCAACTATCCCATGAATGTCTGGTTTCTGGTCCAGGATCCCACGTGGCATTCAGCTGATAACTTGTTAAGTGCTGTCGAGTCAGTTCCAACTCATAGCGACTCTATAGGATTTCCAAGAAACAGCTGGTGGTTTTGAATTGCCAACCTTGTGGTCAGTAGTCCAGTGCTTATCTTACATCGATTCTAACACATAGTGACCCCATGTGACAGAGTATAACCACCTCATAGGATTTCCTAAGCTGCCATCTTTATGGGAGCAGATCCGTCAAGGCTTTCTCCTTCAGAGCTGCTGGGTCTGACTGAACTGCCAGACTTTTGGTTAGCAGGTGCATGCTCCCAAGGCTGCTTGATGGCCCCTTAAAAGCCTGCAAGCTCTAGTCAATTCTGACTCATAGTAACACAGTAGGACAGGAAATCTGCCCTATAGGGAGTCCAAGCCACAGGAAGGAGCAGGCTGCCCCATCTTTCTCCCTCATTGCAACTGACTGATGGTTTCAAAATGCTGAAAGTGTAACCACTGCACAGCCAGGGTTCTTAGATGTCCCACAGGTAGTTCCATTCTCGTGATGGTGACAAGCTGAACAAGCCCTGGTCTCTGTGGGGCACCCTCGGTGTGGGCAAGTATCCTTTTTTCGTGTGTGTAGAATGAGGGCAGGTGTTCTGGAGGACCCCAAAAGCAATGCTGTGTCCTCAGGTATCACACCAGGGTGGGCAATGTTGATGCATCTCATTCCCAGAGATAATCTACCCTGACCGCTTGGGGACAGGGATACCTCTCCACTGTTAGGATTATTCCATGTGGTAACAGGGGTGCTGTGGGGAGATCCTCTTTCCACCTTGCTCTTGTGCTGGATTAGGATTGATGAGGAAGCGCTGTCCCTTCCCTATTACTTGCATGAGAGCAGACTTGTGGGTATTGATTTGACTCAATGGGCTGCACTCCATCACACCCCGTTGTCCTGGATCCGGCCTGGGGTGCTGTTCTCTGGGAAAACCTGTGCCATTACGTCTGCATGTCCTCGTTTCCAGACACAATGAGACACTGTAGGTCCATCTTATACTTCTGTGGTCAGCCATCAGCCCTAACACAGAGGGCCAAAGGTTGGGTGTGCTCAGAGGGGGCCTCACTGTTCCTGGGCCCTCTTGGTACAGAGCTAGCACATCTCTGTACCTACACACATGCATGAATGTGCACACACACACCCCTATGGGCAGGCGTTGGTTGTTGTGCCATCCCAGGGTGCAGACACAGGCAGACCTCAGAGAATCCGTGTTTGGGTCCAGACCACAATAAAGCGAGTATCTCAATGAAGCACATCACACACGTATGGTGTCCAGTGCTGACACTAGACTGTCAGCTATTAAGTGTGATATAGAAATTTGAAATCTTGTAAGAATGACAAAACAGGACACAGAGACACAAAGTGAGCACACATTACTGGAAAAATGGTGCCAAGACTTGCTGGACATGGGGTTGTCGCAGACCTTCCATGTATAAAAACTCTTATGAGTGCAGTGGTAAATATTATCTCCCTAACAAACTATTGTTGGGGGTCATCAAGTCCTTCCTGACTCACTGACCCCTTGTGGCAGAGTGGGATTGTTCCATGGGTTTCCTTGTTGTTGTTGTCAGGTGCCATCGAGTCAGAACCGACTCATAGTGATCCCATGCACAGCAGAACGAAACAATGTCCAATCCTGGGCCAACCTCACTACCGCTGCCACACTTGAGTCCATCAATGATGCCACCTGGCTGATCCATCTCGTTAGGGGTCTTCCCCTTTTTCTCTAACCCTCCACCTTACCCAGCATGGCGTCCTTCTCCAGCAACTGTTCCCTCCGGACAATATGTCCAAAGTATGAGAGATGAAGCTTAGCCATCTTGGCCTCCAACGGGTTTCCTAGGCTGTGATTTTTATGGGAAAAGATGGCCTGGTTTTCCTTGTGCAGAGGCCATCTTTTGATTGACAGTCGAGGATTTAAACTTTGTGCTACCAGGGCTCAATTCAAACATGCCTGACACTCCTTTGTACTCTGTTCTCACTGGGCATCAGCTGTCCCAGATCAGAGTGGGCCCACAGTGAGGGTGGTACTCTTGAGCACACATTTGGGACACTTGACAGATTTTACAACCACAAACCAGGCTGTGTGGTCAGCCTCCTGCACATTTTGCACTGCTGGGAAACAGGAAATGTTCTGATGGTTGTTTGGTTTAGTGATTAAAGTCAGGTAAACTAGGCAACATGCTGAGAAGTACTGAGACCAGAATTAAACCGCACATGCCTTTGGGCAGAGCCAGGGCACCCTATCAGAGAAGGGCTGACAAGAGCCAGGAAACAGGGAGGGGGAAGCAGCGGCTGGGACTGAGACTGAAGCCTCCGCCATCCGCAAGTCCAGGGGCAGACGACCCAGGATTAAGCTGGGGGCTGCCAACAGTAGCAGCAATCAGGAATTGGGGTGGGCCTGGTGTCTGCCCCAATCCCAACTGTGCAGACCGCGCCTCAATGTTGTGTGTGGTCAGCACATGTGTGGCTGTGGACCTGACCACATGTTAGAGCAGCCCAGGATCTCTGCCTCATGGCCCGGGCACCAGGGGGCTTCTGCCCCCCATGCCTGCCAGGAGGAATCGTGCAGTTGGTGAATACAGGTGGCTGTTCTTGTCCAGCAAAACCTGAAGGCAACCTGTTAAGTCAGGAATCTAGGTTCTGTGATCAGATACTAGTTTTACTAACAGATGCACGCCAGAAGACAACCCTTTTATTAGACAGACACAGCGTCAGGCACAACCAGGAAACTCCACAAGTCCCTTGTGCCAACAACCAGGGCTTCTCACTTCCTCGTGTGTGCGAGATTTGGGTGCAAAAGGAAAATAAACTGGCACATGCCCTCCTGAGTAGAGAAAGGCCGCCTGCCAACAGTGTCTGTCACAGCACACTGAGAAGACCCTGAGTGTCCTGATGTCCAGGGGTCCGGCCTCCCATGGGACCCCCATCAGTATCTTCATTTCCTGTCATGGGAAATCTCAGGGAAAGTGAGATTCTAGCAGAAAGAGTTTCTGGGAGGATCAGGATAAGACTGTGAAGAGGCTTTGCTGCTCTGACTTCTGACTGAGAACAAAAAGACTCCCAGAGCCCCATTTTAAGGGGTCACAGAGCAGACCTCAGGGTCTTGCAGGGTCCAGTGTGGCTACATCAGACACCTCCAAGCATGGTCTAGAGGTCTTCTCCATCAGCACTTGTCTTTTACTTCTGATTTTCCATCAATTAGATCTCTGAAGCCCAGTTTCTCCAGCGGCTCTTGGGCCATCAGCTGTCTGAAAAAAAGGAAACTGGGTGTCGTCAGGTGGAAGCTGGTGAAAGCGGCGGCCCAGAGGGCTGTCTTGTGATTTTGTCCAGGCACTGCCCACGCTGCTCACTCAGTTCTGCCCTAGAGTGACCTCGGAGCACAGTACCAAAGTAGAGCCCCTTTAGTGTCCTCCAAGACCCCTTTTAGCAGACCTTTCTGGTTCAGGGGAGCAGGAGGGGCCACATGCAAGGACACTGGAACCTTGAAGGACATCCTAAGAGACCCAGGTTGGACTTATGCCCACCAAAGTTGACAGGTACACCGTTTTCAGCCACTGAGTTGGCAGTGACTTGCTGTGGCAGACAAGGGAATGGGCCCGCTAAGGTTTCCTCCTGTGCTGCCCTGGAGGACACGAGGACCCACGTGTGGAACAGGAACAAAGTCTCTGAAAATGAGAACCACAACTCTGAGCACGGAAGGAGCCCTAGCGGTGCCAGGACCAAGTGCTCGTCTAACCAGAAGGCTGGCTGTTCAAATCCACCTAGCAGCTCCATGGGAGAAAGACATGGTGATCTGCTTCAGCAAAGACAAACACAAACACACACCCAAGGCTATCTCACGGTGATCATCTAGGACAGAGTCGAACTTCAATAAAGATGACAGCCTTGGAAACTCTATGGGGCAGTTCTACTTTGTAACACATAGGGTCACTGAGTTGGAGCAGACTGGACTACACTGGATAAGTCTGCTGTGTGTGTGTATGTTTGTCCATTCATTCACTCAGAGTTTATAATCTCTCTATGCACTGATCAGAAACTGGTTGGCACAAGGGTTAAGCGCTTTTCAGATCCACTCAGCAGCACTTAAGGACAAAGACCTGAAGAGCTGCCTCTGTAAAGGTACCAGCCTCGGGTACCTTCTGTCCTGTATGGCTGCTATGTGTCAGAATTGGCTTCATATCACAAAGCATGATTTCCATGTCTCCTTTTAGCATAAGGGAATCGACCAAGAAAAGAGCTCTTTTCCTGGTCAGCTGGTTTATGGGTCTCAGCCATTCAGGTTCCCTCCAGACACATTCTCTCTCAAGTGCAGGTGGAAAGCCAAGTGACTCCCCAGCATTGACTCTGCACTGTCCTTTCTGAGGCACCCAAGGCCTCATTCACACTGACCCTACGGCAGTGAGAGTCATGAGGACAACCAACCCCTGTTAACTGCAGACCCTGACTATGTCAAGTGCTTTAGAAGGAGGATTTCTGACTGTCCAATGACCCAGGAAGGAGGCAGTGGGTGGCTTGACCACGTGGGCAGAGAAACCAAGCTGGGCAGGACGATAATGCGTGTCAACAGCCACACAGCCAGTAGCAGAGAAGCCTCAGTGCATGTGGCTGGTGCCCCGATGTCCACTCAGCTGCACTCTATGATCTCAATGTTCCCTTTTCCTCTACGAGAGAATGTGAACCACAGCTACAGAAGCACACACACCTCCAGGGCGGCTGAGTGAGTCCTCGCCGAGGCAACTGTCCAACTGTGCCGTGGCTCTGCACGGAAATGTCCACTTTTTAAATGATGCATCGGGAGAAGATTGATCAGGGTCAAACATTGTCTATGGATCCCACACACCAGGGAGTTAGGAAACAAGTTAGAAAAGGCTAAAAAAAGGCAGCAGTAGTAAAAGAAGTCAAGGTATCAATACCCCTAAAGCTGGTGGCAGGGGTGTGGAGGGACCACCATCTTTAGTCTTGTTTGAAAATTCTGATCAAAAACAAAACAAAATTCTACAGTCAAAATACATAATAAGACAATATACACACACAGAGGCACATACGCCCACACATACAGATACAAGCACACTCAGATACGAGCACACACATATATATAGATACACAATCATACATGTGAACACACTCAGATATACACACGCATGCACACACACACATGCTGGGGCCCACCTGCCAACTCTGTGGCACAGGCACAAGAGGGCTCTGTGGCCTCAACAGCTCTGACGACCCTGCTTGCTGACATCCACCACCTAGCCTGTGTGCAGATGCTCCCACGTCTGCAAGGTGAGGAAACAGCTTGAGAAGAAGGTGACCTGTCCCTGAGGATGGCACCAAGAAGAAACCACGCAGCCCAGTTCTCTGACAAAGTAGGTGGGTCCACTTCACATCCACTTCCAGATTGTTTTTGTTGCGAAGTGACACCGAGTCAGTTCCGACCCATAGCGACCCTGTATAGGGTTTCCGAGGGGTGACTGGTGAGCTTGAACCGCCAACCTTGCAGTGCAAACAGCTTTGCAATCTGGCACATTAACCCACAGGGCCACACCAGGATTGGTGGGGTCCTTTTTCAGAAGAAGCCCCCAGAGATAAGCCCAAACAATATTTCACAGACAAGGGCTCATGTGAGGTCCCTTCACCTTCAAAATTTTCAACACCCACATGGATGACCTAAAAACATACATGTGCAACCTGAAAAGCACAACATGGTCTGCCTTGAAGGACACACCCCAGTGGGTGACGGGATAATGAAAACTGGGCTTAAGCTGGGTGGGTTCCTGTCAACCTGTCATCGACACAAATGAGGCTGTCTGAAAACTGAATTCCTACGTGAGTTGAGGACGAGCTCAAAAGGCAGAAATAAAAGCTCTCCCTACCCCCTGCCCAAAAGATCCAGGTACTTAATTACAGGTTACAAGACTTTTCACATGAAGGATTAGAACCACTCTTATGTTAACTAAAATCTCCATGGAGCATGGTTCCAGTTTTTGTTTTGTTCCAAAGTGAAGTCTAGCCAATTCTGGTTGGGACAGGAGGGACCATTCATTTTTCATCGTTTCTTAAACGGCCACTGTCTCCCCTGTCACATTCCTCGCGGCTCCCAGTCGGAGAGAACAAGACAGAGGAGGATATGGGGGTGAAGGGGGAACAGCAGCCACACTCCTTTGACCTTTCAGCTCAGTCAGCACTTTCTTCTGGAACTGTCCCAACAGGCCAGCAGCATCAAAATTTAGAAGAAAACATCCTAAAGAATTTAATCACACATCAAACTGCTGTCACCTGAGGAAAGGGTCCTGAGATTGCGAAATGCCCGCTAGCATTTAGGCTGATAAGCTTCGATTTTATGGGCAAACAAGTCCCCAGCTCTCAAATACAATACAGGCAGACTTTGGAGTTACTGCGGGTTAAGGTAAGGGAACAGGAGGAAGATTACCCGGGCAGCGGGCAGCGGAAAAGTAGCATTGGGAAAAGATCAATAAAACCATAAAACAAACCTCCAAAGACAAAGAACAGAGAAGCAGGATGTGGACAAGAGATAGAATCAATGTCCTTGTCAGGCAAGTCCCCAGCTCTCAAACACAAGACAGGCAGACCTGGGAAATACTGCGGGTTCTGTCAAACATCCACGATAATGCCAAGATCACTATAAAGCGAGTCACACAAGTTTAGGGGTTCCTAGAGCATATGTTGTCATCTAGGAAGTGTGCAACAGCATGATGAAAATGTTTGAAATATTGTGAGAATGACCCAAATGAGATGCAGAGACGCTGGGGCACAGACTGAGAACACACTGCTGGGAAAATGGTTTCAGTGGACTTTGTCACTGCAAGGCTGCCACAAACCTTCAGATTTGTTAAAAAACAAAACAAAAACACCATGTCTGAGAAGCTCAAACAAGGTGTGCCTGCTGTTAAACCTCAGGCCTGGCTAGGGCCTCCTTGGGGTGTGTGGGGGGGAGGAGGATCTTTTCTGAGATGTTAGAAGTACTAACTGTAAACATGTACTTGCCTCTCCATTCTGCATTCTAGATATTCTTTTGACTCATTTCTGCACAAGGCATTTTCAAAATGATTGTCTCGGAGGCACTTCATGAATTTCTCTTGAAAGCGTTTACATTCACCTGGAATGAAGAGAGAAAACCGTTTTCTTCTTAAAGTGAAAGCACCCCATGCTGACCCAGCAGTATAGCAGCAGCAGCCGCACTTCACTTTCCTTTTAAAACTTGCTTCCTTTGGAATCAGACACTGGAAAAAAATCAACCCCGAACTGTGGAGCCACAAGGGCAGTAAGTCATTATGGGCAGAACCCAGGGAATGGGCCCAGGGGAGTTCAGGTGATTCTCGCAACTTTGCTGTTAGGATGATTTCGTAATAGGATGTTGGGCAATCTCTAAATTGACTTTTGAAGCCTACATTCCCACAGTTCCCCCTCAATTGCCTAAACCCAAGTTCTGGCCTCAAACATGCCACGATCAGCAGCATTTTTTCAGTTTCGCAATCATGAATCATGAAGCTCAAATGTAACACACTGCAGACTTCATAAATGGCACAAGTGTGTTTATTTATATAGCATTTTCTCTTAAGAATGGAAGCATTTCTTACTTCCAAATGAGGCATGTTCATATCTCACAAAGAAAAAGGCTGAGCAGCGTTCACTCTGGCTCAAGGCGGCCCCATGTGTGTCCGAGCAGAACTGTGCTCCAAAGGGTTCTCAATGGCTTGTTGTTCCTAAGTAGAATGCCAGGCCTTTCTTCTGAGGCCCCTCTGGGTAGATTTGAATCTCTAATCTTTTAGCTAATGGCTGAATACTTAACCATGCCATCTACATACTTCCAAGCCTAAGGTCATTGAGTTGATTCTGACTTGGTAGTGAATGACCCTTATCTTATGTAGGATTTCCGAGGCTGTAAATCTTTATGGAAGCGGAAAGCTTCATCTTTTTCCCATGGGGCAGCTGGTGGATTCAAACTGTAGAACTTGTGGTTAGCAACCCAACACATGGCAGCCTAAAAAGCCATGCCACCAGGCAAATAAGTTATACTTGGTGGTGGTTGTGTGCTGCGAAGTGGGTTCTAATTCATAGCAACACTGTACAGGTTTTCCAAAGCTTTAAATCTTTATGGGAGCAGAAAGCCCCATCTTTCTTCCATGGCTGGGCTAGTAGTCTTGAAATGCCTAGCCTTGAAATGCCGTTGAGCAGCTCAACGTGTAACCAACCCACTGCACTAACAGGGCTCTTATATTTACTTTGGGCTAATGCGTCAGACTGCAAAGTCGTTTGAACTGCAAGGTCAGTGGTTCAAGCTCACCAGCTGCTCCTTGGAAACCTTATACAGGGTCGCTATAGCAGCACTTAACAACCATATAAGAAGCTCTGGTAGCATAGTGGTTATGATTTGGGCTGTTAACCTCAAGGTCAGCAGTTCGAAACTACCAGCTGCTCCGCGGGAGAAAAATGAGGCTTTCTGCTCCCATAAAGATTTACTGTTTCGGAAACCCTATGCAGAGCCACTATGAGTCGGAACCGATGCTATGGCACACCATCACCACCATTATCAAATAGCCTCCATTTTGCCTCTTGGGTTATCCGAGGAGCTTCAAAAAGGTCGTGAGGAAAACCCCTTATTCTTTCACTCCACTCTTCCACGACCTTTCTGAAGCCCGCACGCTCAGTATATTATCCCCAAACCATAACAGTGGTCAAGCGGTCTACTCCACCGTGACGCTGCGTGAGCAGAACTGAGCTCCACAGACGGAGATCTCCGGGGCCAGAAGCGCCAACGGAAGCCCGGGGGAGGGGCTGGGGTCGGGCTGCAGCTAGGGGACTCCCGCTGCCCGAGTGGACATCGCTGTCTTTCAGAGGCCGTGGGGTCAGCCCTGGAGACCGACGCCCCCTAGCGTCAGCGTGGAACCGGGTCCCATCAAGAACTTGGACTCGGAGGCCTGGGACCCGGACTTCCGGTCGAGTCCGGGTCCTCCTCCAACCAGCGTTTGGACCTCGGAGAGCGGGTCCTGCCTGCGGGTGCCCGCCGCTCACCGAAGTGATCTAGCGGGAAGCTGCCCTTGTCCGGGGGCCGCGGCTGGAAACTCTTGGTCCCGAAGTTCATGGCCGTCGACATGATGGCGGCCGCGAGAACAGCGGCACGGGGCTCGGAGCACGACGCAAGACGCACGCAGAGCGGCCGGCTGAGCGCCGAGCAAGCGCCGCGCGAGCACCGAGCACATCGAACGGCGGCCCCGCTCGCCCTTGCTGCGGCTGGGTCCTTCACGCTATAGGCTCGCGGCTTTCCCAGGTTAACCCATCCTCCAGGTGTGGAGGAGGAGACGGACACTCAGACAGGCTCAGTGACCTGCCCAAGGACACAGAGTTCGGCCCACATGCAGCCTGATGGCGGAGGCGACCCCTAGGCCATATCCACCAGCTACCTCCCCATCCCCCTGCACGGGGGTCCATCTTGAGCGCGTATACTATAACACGACCGCCATTAGGGTCTCTTTACCTTCAAGCCCCGTCCCCTCTGCATGGTGGTGGCCCTTGCTGCTGGTCACTCTGATGTTCTGGAGGTGGGCGCTAGGCTCCTCTTTCTTCCATTCACCATCCCACCCTCAGCATTCCCTGCTTGCTCATGCCAGCCTCCTCCCCACCAGCTCTCTTAGCTTCGGAACACCATCAGCCCCATAACCTCAACCTGATTTGGTGTTGCCTGGTATGGCGCTGTAGGATAAGTACTGGACTGCAAGCTCAGTTTGAGCTGCAAAGTGTCGGTTCAAACCCATTAGTCACTCCTTGGAAACCGTGTTGGGTGTCATCCAGTCGGTTCAGACCCATAACAGCCTGTATAGGGTTTCCTGGTGAATTTGAACCACTGACCTTGGGCTCGAGTCTACTTTGCAGTAAAGCTCATCAACCCACAGCACCACATCAGGACTCCTGGAAACCCTATATCAGGTCACTATTAGTCGGAACCCACTCACTGGCACTTAACAACATCAGACGCTTAAAGAAGCACCGCGGTTAAGCGCTCGGTTGCAGTTCACACCCACCATCTGCTCTGAGGGATAAAGAGGAAGCTGGGCTGCTCATATAAAGATTTAGTCTTAGATGAGGCTGTCCACCTCAAGACCATCACTCCTCTCCTCCTATAGGCTAGAGATTGTCCTAGGGGAGAAAAGATGCTGTGGGATCATGTACCAAACCACAAAGCCGGTTTGAACCACCAGGAAAACAATTCAAATTCACCAGCTGCTTCTCAGAAATCCTATGTTGTTATTGTTGTTAAATGGTGACCTTGTAAAGGGTTTCTGAGGAGCATACAAGGCCAAGATGTTCAAAGAATTTATAAAGCACATAGAACAAAAGAATTTTGTCCCTAGACCACGACTGGTGACAGAGCCATCCATCACAGTTCCAGGGCAGACTACCCAAGTGGGGATTATTGCAGATTAGAAAAGTTTACAGGGTCGGCACTATAGTCCTTGGTGTATATGACTCATAACCATACAAACCTAGTACCTCAATTTCCATTCAAGGACACATGCTAGTCAAGTCCCCACGAGGGACTCTCCAGCCCCTCCTGGGACTGGTTAGGGGAGTGGCCTTAATCCACTTCCGATTACACGTGCCTGACTTTGGCAGTTCCGAAAGCCAAGGCTCAAGTTGGGCCTCGGCTCTGACTGTGGCTGCAGTTTTCTGCAGGCAGAGTGCCTTCAGATTTCAGACTGTGGGACAAGATAAAATTTACAGTTGCAGTAGGAACGTTTGTTAGAGAAAATTTAGAGCTAATTCAACAAGTTTTCTTTGTTCCTTTCATAGATCAATATGTCCATCTTGGAAATGGAATGTGTAAATGGATGATTGGCCTTTTTTTGGGGGGGGGGGATGATTGGCTTTTACAAAACATGTTAAGTCTGTGTTTGTTGTTGTTAGGTGCCTTTGAGTTGGTTCTGACTCATAGCGACCCTGCACACAACAGAACTAAACAGTGCCCGGTCCTTCACCATCCTCACAGTTGTTAAATTTGAGCCCATTGCTGTAGCCACTGTGCCAATCTATCTCATTGGAGGTCTTCCTCTTTATCACTGACCCTCCACTCTACCAGGCATGATGTCCTTCTCTAGAGACTGGTCCCTGCTGACAATATGTCTCAAGAATGAGTGTCAAAGTTGGCCATCTTGGCTTCTAAGGAATATTCTGCACGTCTTCCAACATAGATTTTTTTGTTCTGTGGCAGTCCATGGTACTTTCAATATTCATCTCCAACACAATAACTCAAATGCATTGTTCCTTCTATGCTATTTCTTATTCATTGTCCAACTTTCACATGCATATGAGGCTACTGAAAATACCATGACTTGGGTCAGGTGCACCTTAACCCTCAAACTGACATCTTTGTTCTTTAACATTTGAAAGAGGTCTGGTTTTTGCAGATTTGCCTAATGCAATATATCATTTGATTTCTTGACTGCTGCTTCCATGAGTGTTCATTATGGATCCAAACAAAATTAAGTCTAACAACATCAATCTTTTCTGTGTTTACCATGATGTATTCATTGGCGCAATACATTGGTGAGGGATTTTTGTTTTCTTTACATTAAGATGCAATCCATACTACAAAAGCTGTAGTCTTCAAAGAAAAAAGTTATAATCTTTTTTCTTCATCAGTGTGCTGAAACTTTGTTTTCCTGTTTATGCATACATGATGAAACTCTTTTCTATCTCTTCCCTTATTGTGGCTAGATTGGTTTTGCATCGCCCTGGGCGCGGTCCTGCATTCAGGTAGCGCAATGGGTTTCCAGCCATCACATGCCACCAAGTGAGTAAGGAAGAGGTTGCGATGTTGAGAAACATGTCTGAAAACAAACACCCAAGAAAGCCTGAAAGAGAAGTACTGGCTGAGTACAGCCAACCCACAGAACAGCGAGAGAAATTCATGAAGAGATTGCTGTGGTTCTTAAAGGGTCCTGGATGGTGCAAATGGTTTGCTCTTGGCTACTGACCTTAAAAGTTGGTCGAGGTTCAGATTTATGCCTCAGTGCCACGGAAGAAAGGCCTGGTGGTCTGCTTCCATACAAGATGAAAGCCCCATGGGAAAGGACATCTGACACACGTAGATCCAACATGAGTAGGAATCAACTCAGTGTCAATGCGTTTGTTGGGTTTGGTTTTGTGATTTAAAATCCCTATAGTATGGGGTGGTCATGGATTACTAAATCAGGCCTCCATCGCAAAAGACAGAGCAAAACCACAAGGAGAAGAGAGACTCAGGGGAAACAGGCAGTGCGGAAAATAGAAGAAGAGTGTTAAGTTCTTAATTAGTAAGGAGACCCAGTGGGACGGTACTTAGAGCACTTGATTGCTAACCAAAAGGTTGACAGTTCAAATCTACCAGCAGCTCTGAGGAGGAAAGATGTGGCGATCTACTTCTGTAAAGATGACACTCTTAGAAACCCTCTAGGGCAGCTCTGCTCTGTTGTATAGTCTCTATGAATCGGATAGACTGAGCAGGAACGGGTTTGGGCAGTGAGGGAAAAACAAGAACAGAAAGTTCTAAGAAGGAACATTTAGGGGACCAGAAAGGGCTCTTGGAAATTAACCTATAACAGAAAAAAGAAAATAATTGGAAAATAAAGGAATTTTCTCAGAAAATAGATAAAAAAGACAGAGATGGGAATGAGAAGAGATGATGAGGTCAGGTCCAGTCACGCCGATGCTGTGTTTGTGAAGTTGGCCTGGGAGTTCCTGGGTCCCAGGGACAGGAGATGACCCAGCAACTCTGTAAGCAGTGGTGGACACAGGGACCTGGCAATCAGACATCATCAACCAAACATGATCTCAGTTCATACATTCTGGCCAGAGAGAGTATTGGTTCCATTTTACAGATGAGACTGAGAGTCAGGGTGGCCAGCCTGGGACAGATGGTCCTAGTGCTCAGAGAGTCCTAGGGAAATCAGCTACCCAGCCCAGAGCAGTGGATGAAGCTCTGGAGAGGACAGAATCTCCCAGGAAGGTGGAGCTATCTCAGAGCACCCAACTCAATACGCAACCAAACTCTAGTCTATCCTCCCAAAGGAGAATGGAGGTACTGTGACCCCAGACAAGGAGATGGATGCTGAAGAGGGAGCCAGCTGGTCGCTCCAAGAAAACTATCACATGTGGAGGCCAAACCAGTTGCCGTCAAGCCAACCCTGGCTCAAGGTGACCCATGTGTGTCAGAGAACTGTGCTCCAGTGGCTGATTTTTTTGGAAGCAGATCACCAGCTCTTTCATCTGAGGTAGACTTGAACCTCCAACTTTTTGCACCAGCAGGACCTAATTCCAGAATTTAGAGTTAAGAAGCTTGGCCCTGTCAGAGTCTAGTTCACTGGAATGTTCCCTCTTCCAGGAAGCCATCTCAGATTTCACCTCCCCTCCAGCAGCACATGGTGTCTGATTTCTGGGCTCCATGGTCAGATTCACCTCTTGGTACCCAGGGCCAGCCCAGAGCTGGTGTTGAATGTGTGTGGACTGTCCAAGGGTTCTGGGAATCCTACCTGGACCCACTTGAAACTACAAAAGAAAATTAAAGCATGCTCATATCCTATGATCTGATACCCCTGCACCAAGGGGCTGTACTGGGTTATTCATTAATGTGTTTCCAGGGCTGTGGACAATGGAGCATTTATCATTTCCACTTAACCAGATGACACCACTTAGTAGTAAATGGGATACCTGCCCCTGGAGATTGCCCTCAGCCTCACTGTCCTGCTCCCCCGAAGGATAAAGAAATGCTAGAGGCAGATGCTTTGCGGATGACAGCCAGCTTTTAATTGGCATGCCTGTACCTGGCAAGAGGTGGTGCTTTATACCACATACTCTGTTGGGAGAGAAGGTGAAGGACTTTTTATGTGTGATTCTAAGATAGGAAAAGCGGTGGAAACACAAACCACTGTCCAGCCTGCTTATGTGTTAGACATTTCCACGTGGGCTGCCCAAGATGGAGACTAGTGTCTGACACATAGAAGGTGCTCGGTTGACATTTTGAATGAATGAGAGCCTAGTGTGCTTGTTACTATAACCTTCATGTCACACATATGGAAGCTAAGGTTCAAAGGGGTTCAGTCTCTTGCTTATGGTGGCATAACCAGCATACGAATTATCTGTTGTTGCACTGTAAAGTACCCCGAACTCAGTGGCCTAAAATAGCTATCAATTTCTGCAGAAGATCCTGATAAAAAATGTAGAGCAGAATTCAGATTTCTCATGGAATCCAGACTTTCTGAAACTCCTGAAACAATTGTCCTGAACTCATCTTTAAACCTTAAATAAAAATATCCCCCTTAATTCTTTAAAAAAAATCAAACATTAGTTTAACAAGTAAAAAAAAGGTGTGCCTTGAGCAGTCTGCTTTTAAGAACTACGTATAGGGGATAAAATTGACAGTGGCCATCTCCAAAGTTCAGCTAGGAACCTTAGGGGGCAGTGTTTCTGTTAATGGGGGAGGAACAACCCAGAGAAGGAGGGTGAGATGTTTGTACAACTTGAATGTCATCATTGGCACTGAGCTCCTTACAAAGACAATGTTGAATTGGTGTGTTTTTGCTGTGTATATACTCCAACCAGAACAACAAAATCTAAAGTTTTTTAAAAAAGCAATAATTTGCTTTGTTTATGAATTTGCAGTTGGGGCAGACCTTGGAGACAGATCCACTTGGAGTCCGCTGGTGGCTGGGGAATCCACTCCAAGATGGCGCACCCTATGGCTAGCAAGCTGGCCATTGATTGGGAGCTCAGCCAGGGCTTTGGGAGCTGCTTGAGCTGCCTCACAACACGGCGCTGGGTTCCAAGAGCCAGTGTCCCAGGAGTGCCAGTGGAAGCTGCATGGTTCTTGTGATCTACTTCCACATCATAAGTGCCCACCAAATCCAAGGGTTGTGAACATGGACCCCTCCTCTAGATGGAGGATGGCAAAAGTAACTTTATAAGAAAAATATGTCAGTTAGATGAACTAATATGTTTTGGTAATTCTGCCCTGAGTCTGGTTCTGATGGGCATCAGGAAGGGGTTCGTCGCTATTCCGTGTTCTTGTCCCTGGTTCTCTAGTCAGGAGCAGGGACAGAGGGGCCCCCCAAGCACAGACTGCAAAGGGGCCTCAGCCCCCAGTCTAGACGCGCCCCTACATTCCGTGCCTGTTGCTGGCTGTGAGCTGGGGCTGCCACCTGCAAACTGCTCACGCTGCATTCTTGGGGCGGTGGCAGGGTGGGGAGCGGCGCACCCACCCTTGCTCCCTCCCTCTGTGAGGCCTATAAGTCTGGGAGCGGCCTGGCCTGTGAGGCCCCCGTCCCCATGGCCCTGCACGCTGAGGCAGCCTTGCTGCTCCTGGGACTGCTCCTGGGGTTTCTGGGGCTCTGGGGGTTGTGCCGAGCCCCGGCCTCCACCCCTGCCCAGGCCCAGAGCTGGCCCCCTGGGCCGCGGCCTCTGCCTTTCCTGGGGAACCTGCACTTGCTGGACATGCGGCAACTGGACAGATCGCTGATGGAGGTAGGAGGGCCCCAGCCTCCCAGGACTGCAGCTGCCAACCAGCACAGGGAAGCCAGGCCACCATGTCCTCCTTTCCACTCAGTGTGGCACTGAGCTCTGTGGACACAGCAGGCTGCGTCAACTGACCTTTGGAAAAAGAATCCATCCCTCCATGTACTTCCCACCTCAGGCAACAGACACATGGAGTCTGGAGGCCTCCAGGGAAGATCAGCAATGGGGGTGGGGATGGGGTGAGGGAGGCAGGAGTAGGATAGTTATGAGCCTGCAGGAGGGTGGTCCATGCCTGGGGTCAGCACAGTCTCATTCACAGGTGAGTGTGGGCAGCCTGACTTCACCCAGCTGCAGTGTAGGCGTGGGGCTAGACAGTCCTTGTCTATGCTGAGGGCAAGCTGTCCCAGACCCTGTTCCCACCACCCAATCCTCTAGCTTCACGACTTACACTTACCCAGCCCCAGGCCCTGCTGGTGTCCACTCCCTGCCAGTTTGAAGTCCACCATCAAATGTGGCCCAGAGGGGACCTGTTGGCTGACCCCCACCTTACCCTCAGCTTGCAGAGTGCTATGGGCCGGTGTTCACGGTGCACCTGGGTGTCCAGAAGACAGTGGTGCTGACGGGCTTCGAGGCAGTGAGGGCGGCGCTGGTGGGCACTGGGCAGGAGTTGGCTGACCGGCCGCCCATCCCCATCTTCCAGTTCATCCAGGGAGGAAGGGGTAGGTGGGACCACTTTGAGTTCAGGACTGGGATCACCAGCCTGGGTCCTGGAGCTCCAGAGGGTACTGGTCAGGAGCTGGAGAGGGGCCTGAGCTCCCTGGATTGGTGCTGGGGAGAGAGTGACTCCCAGGAGAGACAAAGGGAGTCTTTGCATCCACGAGCCATGGGGGTCAGGACCAGCCCTCAGGAAGGCAGGGTTCTGGCCAGCGCTCTGTGTGTACAGAGGTTCACCACTCAGTATTCCGTATTCGGCACAGGCATCTTCTTCTCATCTGGAGCCCGCTGGAGGGTGGCACGTCAGTTCACCATCCGCACCCTGCATGGTCTGGGTGTGGGGCGGGCACCTACTGCCCACAAGGTCCTGGCAGAACTGGAGTGGCTTGTGGCAGAGTTGGACAACTACAGGGGTGAGCAGACTGGACTTCCTCTCAGGTCCCCCAATGGACTGGGCATACCCTCCTTCCGGGCCCCCTGCCCTGCCTGATGCCTCTCTCTTCTCCAGGTCAGCCCTTCCCACTGCCGATGCTCGGCTGGGCTCCCTCCAACATCACCTTTGCGCTCCTCTTTGGTCAGCGGTTTGACTACCGAGACCCCCTGTTTGTCTCGCTGCTGGGGCTCATTGATGAGGTCATGGTCCTCCTGGGCTCCCCCAGCCTGCAGGTGAGAGGCCAGGCCGAAGGCAAGTCTGGGGGCACCTCACCCCTGTCCCCCAGCTCAGCAGGAGGCAGCCACTGCCTTGGAACAGAGTCCTGGATTTTGGGCTCACAGATGAGAGTAGATCCTGTTTCTGTCATTAAGTGACCTTATCCCCTGGTGAAAGAGACTATATTTGAGGCCAGGTGGCTGAGGTTCTGAAGTTTGTAAATTTTCATTTTTTTTGCTGACTGATCCTAAGTTATTTTCTCAAAACCCGCATCCCCCCATATTTTATTCCCTTGTTATTGTTAAGCAATGTCAAGTCCGTTTAGAATCATATCGACCCTATATAGATTTCCATAAGGAGCTCTGGTAGCGTGAAATTGGGCTGCGAACCTCAAGTTCAGCCGTTTGAAACTACCAGCTGTTCCGCAGGACAAAGATGAAGCTTTCTGCTCCCGTAAAGATTTACAGCCTCGGAAACCCTGTACAGGGTCGTTGTGAGTCGGAACTGACTCCACCACCATAGGGTTTCCAAAGGAGCAATTGGTGAATTTGAACCACTGACCTTGCCAGACCAGTGCTTTATCCTAGGACTCCTTTATGTATGGAAAGAGGGGTAATTGCTGTGATTTGCACATACCTAACTCTGGAGTCCTGGTGTGGCACTGTGGGTTAATGTGCCAGACTGCAAAGCCACTTGAACTGCAAGGTTGGCGGTTCAAGCTCACCAGGTGCTCCTCGGAAACCCTATACAGGGTCGCTATGGGTCGGAGTAAACACAATGGCGCATAACAACTCTGGTGTGACCTGTCCAACTGCTCCTCCCAACTAAGCACATGAAGGGCTGTCACTGTTCTAAGGGGGTGCTCTTTCCAACACGGATGCTGGGGGCAGGTGCTGCCTGGTGTCTAGCCGCGCTGGGCGCCCCCTTGTGGCCGCAGCTGGCGCGGACACTGAACTCGACGAAGTCTGCCCTAAAATGGGGCTGACACTCACCCACCCGGCCCCCTCTGTCCCTAGATGTTCAACATATTCCCCAGGCTCGGAGCCCTGCTCCAGCTACACCAGCCAGTCTTGCGCAAGATAGAGAAAGTGCGCGCGATCCTGGTGACGCTCCTGGAGGCAAGGCGGCGGCACGTGCTCGCTGGGGGCACCGTGCAGGGCTATGTGGACGCTCTGATCCTGCAGGACCAGGTGCGGGTGTAGAACGGGGCCTCCCTCATCCCAGCCCCACCCGATCACGGTTTACCTAAGAGGTGGGTGAGGCGCCCAAAGGCCTCCCCAGGAAGGAGAGGGAGGGGTCTAGGGTCGTCCCACACTAAGCCCCGCCTCCTTCAGCAAAAGGTCTCTTGGAGCCTCAGCCTCACCTCTGCTGCTTTACAAGGCTCCTGGAAGAATGGGGTCCTCTCTGCCTGCCACCCCCCTGCACGAGCCCAGTGTTGTGTTGGGTTGTGCGGTGCACGGTTGTACACCCAAGTCCTCCAGGTTAGCCTTGCCCATTCCCACTTCAGCAGAGAGAAGAAACTCCGGGTCCGTTTTCCGAGGCCGACATGGTGGCCTGTATCTTGGATATGGTCATGGCCGGTACGGAGACCACCTCAGCCACTCTGCAGTGGGCCGCACTTCTGATGGGCCGGTACCCGAGTGTACAAGGTGAGCCCGCAAGGCCCCGCGAAGCCCCGAGGAGGGTTCTGGCAGTGGGGGCGGGGCTCCCCAGACACCTGCCTTCACCCCCAGGCCGCGCACAGGCGGAGCTGGATCGTGTGCTGGGGCTCCGGCAGCCCGGGCCCGCTGACCAGGCTGCGCTTCCCTACACCAACGCCGTGCTCCACGAAGTGCAGCGCTACATTACTCTCCTGCCGCACGTGCCGCGCCAAGCAGCCGCCCCCATCCACCTGGGCACTTACCTGCTACCCCAGGTGGGACCAGTGGGAGCTGCCCCTGTTCCCCGAGGTGGGAAGCCCCAGGTGGTTGAACACGGACTCAGGCATCCCCAACTGAAAGCAAGAAGGGGGTTCAGGGGCATCCTTGGTCTCATAGTCCCCACAAAGCTGGGCTTCAGGCATGGGTGTGGTCTAGAGGGTTCTCTCTGGGATCTAGGGAGCCCTCCGTCTAGGGCCTGGGGGTCACCTGTAGGATGGGGCTGGAGCAGCTGTCAGAAAATTGTAAGGGGTCTCCAGCATCTCCTATAAAGGAGGTGCCCCTCTTTCCTTCTAGGGAGTCCTCCAGCCCACAGCTTGTCCACCTGCCTCCCTGCCCTCCACTCAGTGTCCCATTTAGGGCCAGCATGGGTGGATGTGGTCTTGGTGGCCAGGTCGGACACAGTCTCTGCCCCCACAGGGCACGCCTGTGATCCCTCTGCTGACCTCTGTGCTGTTGGACAAGACAAAGTGGGAGACCCCAGACCACTTCAACCCCGGCCACTTCCTGGACACTAAAGGGCAATTTGTGAAGCGGCCAGCTTTTCTGCCTTTCTCTGCAGGTACCTTGGCTGGAGGGGGGGGTGCTCCCCCATCCCTCCTAGTGTTGCCCACCCCTCTCAGGTGGAAACCTATGTCCCTGTCCCTCCGGGCTTGCATTGTGAAGACTGAGGAAGACCCCAGACCACCACCCGACTTGGTGGAGAGCTCACGCCTTCCATACACCCCTCCAGGCCCCTCTCAAGCTAGCCTCAAGGGGTTGCGTCCTCACCCACGTGTCTGGCTTTCCCACAGGCCGCCGTGTGTGCGTAGGGGAGAGCCTGGCCCGGATCGAGTTGTTCCTACTGTTTGCCAGCCTCCTTCAGCGGTTCCATCTGCAGCCCCCGCCCGGTGTCCATGCTGACACGCTGGACTCCACGCCTGCCCCTGCCTTCACCATGAGGCCACGGGCACAAGCCCTGTGCGCAGTGCCAAGAAAGCGCTGAGTGGGGGTGAGCAGGTCTAACACCCCGTTCACAGGGGGCTTTCACCCTCCCCCATCAATTTTTGATCTAAGTCTTGGTCGTCCATTGCCCACCAGTCTTGGGCTCTCTTCCCACACCAGTCCCTCCCCCTTGCACTTTGTGAGGTTCTGCACCTGCGCTGGCCACACCACCAGGGGCCGCCCTCAGCTCAATGTGGGAGCCGTGAGGTACTCGGGTGTCCCCTCCCTCCAGAAGGGATACCATGCAGGGGCTGGACTGGAAGTCTCTAGCACTGTGGGTCCACCGATGCTAAAAAACAAAACAAAACAAACCCTTCTGGGTGTGGTGGGTGACCCAGTGACTTCCCCCAGGCTGGGCCTCTGGGAAGGAAGTCTCACACAATGAGTCCCGGTAATAGGAATCTATCACTGAGTTTCACATCCAATGGGTGTCCTGCATTTTCTCTTCAAGAAGCCTGGGGTAGGGTTGGGGACACACTGGCTACCTTTCCCTTGGTGCTGTATGGGGGAAGAGGGGCTGCAGGGCTGACGGTATGTTGGCCTCTAAACTACCCGTTACCTCTGTTCTGTCATCGCTTCTCAGAGCCAGAAGCTGAGAAAGGGCTAGGAGCAGGGGCTGAAGGTCCCAGCAGGAGAGGTGTGGGTCCCACCCACAGGAACCCCCAGCACCCAGGCACAGAAGGCACAGCTCGCAGCCTGTGGGGGACCCAGCTAGAGGTGGGACTGGACGGCTAGGGCAGTACTGTCCCAGAACCTCAACCCCTTCCTGGGAGACTTCACAACTGGGTCACTGCATTCAAGGTCCAGGCCCTGATGTTGGGGGTTTGTGACGTTTCCTTCTGGGGGGTACAGATTTTAGGGTGATATATCACTGTTTCTGAGGAGAGCTCAGTACATTGCGTATTTAGAAATGAAGAATGAGACACACACAGGGCAGTGTCTGAAAGGTGGGGGAGGAGTGTGTCTGGCAGAGCAGAGCAGGTCCCCTCCCCACTCTCTGCACCCCCTTCCCACACCCAACCCCTGCAGCTCCAGTTTGCTCCTTAGTGCTTGTCCCGATTACCCCATTTCCCGAGAGAAGTACGTACACAACGCCATCTTGGGGTAGGGGGTTCTCACCCCAGCAGATGAAATGAGGACACAAATGCTGACCCAGATGAGCTTTGTTTTATGAAAGTGGACGCTGAGACCCAGTCCTGGGAAATGACCCCAGTGACAGTCCACACCACTGAGCACAGCATGGGATGGCTTTGGTCCATTTCTGAAAAAAATATCCCATAGAAAACTAGACCTTTCCCTCAACATGCGCTCTCCTGGGGGCGCTGTGCTCAGAGTGTCTCTGAGGTTTGCCGTGGGGCTTTCGCTGTCTGAGGAGGTGTCCTCTGTGGAAGGGGACAGGATGGGAACCGGAAGCTCTGCTCCAAGCTTGTCTGGGGCCTCCAGTGCCCCTTGGCCTGCAGCCCCACTGCAGTGGGTGGAGGGGGCCACACTGCATCCCACTAGGAGAGCAACTGCAGTACCTGGCGGAGACGCTGGGCCTGGCCTAGCAGGTGGGGCTCTGGGCTGTCATCTCCGGCTGTATCCAGTGCCTGCATGCGGGCCTCGGCCTTCTGGACAGTCAGCTCGCGGGCCCGGCCTTTTAGCCCCTCCAGGTAGGCCAGCAGAGTAGGAAAGAGCTCGTCGGGAACCTGAAAGGGGGCAGAGATGGGACCATCAGGGGTGGCTTGAGGACCTCAAGCACTGGGACCCTAGTCAGACATCAGGAACTGATAAAACATACATGTACATTCTGGAGGGTAAACACCCTGGGTGCAGTGACAAGGCTCTGGGGGTGTGGAAACATGGGTGACATCAGCCGACTGCCCAGTGCAGGAGCTCAGAGCTCACCCCATAGTGTGAAAAGGAGACACTGCAGACCCTCTGTCCACGCCCCTCCCAAACTGAAAGTGGGGAGAAAGACAAGAAGGGGTTGAAAATTCACTTATAAAACAGCTGCATGACTCACACGTTCCAATTTCAAAACTCACTTTACAACTATAGGAATCAGGACAGACAGGCAGACCAACGGGATGGACATGTCCAGAAAAAGGCCCCGATCTCTGTAGTCAACTGGTTTCCAACCAGGGTTCTGGGTCCATTCAATACAGGGTGCTCAGACAGCTGGATGCCTGTTATGTGTACCTGAGGCACCCTTGACCGCACCAGCATGGTCAGACATGGACTCAGAGCCAGAGCACATGGACCCCATTCCAATGTTGGCCAACGTACATGTGCACAGTGGCACCAACTAGGGAGAGCAAGTGATGGGACAGCACCGCCTGACCAGAGTCTTTGATGGCTGAGATTCATGGGCAAGTAGGCGAGGGAGGATGTTTGTCTCCTTGGGGTCTCCCTCCACACAGAGCATCCCACAGACCCCCTGACCCTGAGGAGCCAGCCCCTTCTCTTCCTCTTGCTGAACTCCCTCTCCATAAAGTCAGGGGGCTCACGACAAAATTTTGTGTCGAGTCTCTCACAAGGCCTCTCAGCCCAGGGTTTCAGCCTGCCTGCTAGGTGAGGGTAACAAGGAGTCAGAGGCTACCTGGCCTAAGACCCCACCTCAGAGACCTGGCTGGAACCTCCCACCAGAGACCCTACCCAAACCCATCCACCCCCACAGCAGCCAGACCCCTTCTCTGCACACCTTGTCGTTGTCATACATGTGGACCAAGAGCCAGGTCTGCCGTGTCTTCTGGAACTTCCAGTCCTGGTGTTTCTGGGCCCAGCTGGAAAACCAGGGGGACCTCAGGGTGAAGAGCTGGGGAGACCGGGGGTGGGTCTCCCTCAGCCATCATGGGTGGGACCATACTGCCAGCATTCCCTCTGGAGAGTAACTGAGGATGATGACAGCTCTGTGCTCCCCCAGTCCTGATTTGACCCTTTCTGGGTTTCTGGGTTTCTGGGTTCAGTCACTGTCACTTTACGTGTTTGCTGGGTGTTATGACCAGTTACCTACCTGCTGTCCAAGCAAACACAATGAGAATGGGCAATAAGGGGTCTGCCAGGCCACAGCGAGGCTGACTCGTAAGTGTCCTCATCGTGTCACTACCAGCTCCAGGAAGGGCACACGTGGATTCACGTGGAAACGGGGAGGAGGTCACACACAGCCCCTTCCCTATCCTGGAACCTGGGCCCATTAATCCATCTGGAAAACACGGACAGCCTTGTTTGTGGCCACCTTTCCAGAGTGGCTGGATTCCAGCCCGGTGGTGGTTCCCAGAGCTGTCCCCTGGACACACTCATGTAGCTCAATCCCTCCACCCAGCCTCAGCGCTGGTCTAGGAAGGTGTAGGCAAAGAACCTATTTCCCAGAGAGCCTTCTGGAATGTGTGCCTCAGTTTCCTTGAAAAAGCATCTTAGGAAACATATCTAACTCTTGCCATCTATCACTTCAGCCTCTGCAGTACTTGAGCTGGGCAGAGCCAGGTGTAAGTTCCGCTCCTGAGTGACTGACAGAGGGGCCCAACCCTTTGCGACCCCTGGTGTCCTTCCCCCACCTGCTCTCTATACCTGTTGCCTAGCCCCCCATCAGCCTTTCCCACAGCCCTGTTCTGAGTGCCAAGTGAGGGGTCCTTACCCACAGAGGTAGTCTAGGGCCAGTGCAGCCCCTGAGGGTGCAGGCGCAGGGGCAGCCTTGGCTGAGTTCTGTGGGGTGGGCTGGGCCCCTGCCTCCCGCAGTCGCTGCTTCTCCTCCTTCTTCCGTTCCTTCTTCAGCTTCCGCTCTAGGACCCGTTGCTCTGCAGGGGACAGTGCTGCCCCACCCTGCAAGTCAGGGACAGCCAGCCCCATCAGGCCTCTGGGAAGGACCCCACCCTCTGCTCCCAGCCCCTAGGATGGACACATGCGCCCTGCTGATGAGACTTTGGTGCTGGGGTCACCAATCAGTTAAGGATAGGACACATGTCCCTGAGCCCTAAGCGGGAGCTTGGCATAACATACTTAACCTGTGTATTTGAAACAGGTCTTGAGCTCCATTTCCCAATAGGCAGACCCGGAGAGCAGGGCTGTCCATGGGAGGACTCACTGTTCTCTAGAAAACATGAACCATCCCATCCTTTCTATACACACATGATTCTGCTGGGGTATAGTCTCAGGACCCCAGGAGACCCTCATTCCCTCCCTGCCCTGCCCAAGCTGCTTGCTGAGGTGGACAGACACCTTTAGTTGCTCTGCACCCTTTGAGTCCCTCCAGAGCCCAGCGCCCTGGCTCTACAGTCCATCCCCATTTACACACACAGCTCAAGAGTGCCTCTTGGGTGGGCTGTGCGGTCATGCTGTGGTCTTTCTCCAGTCACCCACCCTACCCCCTCCAAAAAACAAAACAGAAAACCCAGGAGGGACAATAGCAACACAGCCACCCTGGTCAGGGAGGGGCCGCTGTGATTTGGCAGATGTCTACGCACCCAGCCTTCCCCGGAAAAAGCTGGAACAGCAGTGTTTACTTCACAGGCTGGGATTCTAGGGTCTGGAGTCACTGCAATTCTATCAGGCCCACCTGTACCTTCCTGCCTTCTCAGATTTGTAAACCAGGATTTGGGTTTGTAAACACCAACCCCAACAAACCTTGGGCTCCCACTGAGCACAGCACCCCTTCCAGAATCTTCTGAAACCAAAGAGCTGGTCTCTCCACCCCACCCTCAGGAATGCACTCCAAAGTGATCCTGGGGGCGACCACGAGGAGCACTCAGGCCCCACACTGCCTGCCCGAATCCTGAGGAGGGATGAAGATTTTGGGTCCTGGACACTGCTGACCTGGTGGTTAGGCGTCCTTCCCCAGGAATCACGCTGGTTACATCTTAGACAGAAACCCAGGGTGCAGGAGACATGCAGCAAACCTCCCCCCACTTCTGCTCCCGCCAATATATGGGACAGTTCCAGTGTCTGCTTCAAGACAGAACTTTAATCAGAGGTGTGGCTCCAACCACTAAAGTTCAAGAAGGTAATTCAAGGGAGCAAGTAACAGTGGAGAGAAAGAGGGTTGCCCCCAACTTTAAAAATGAACCTGTTATCCTGAGATCACATTGGACTCCGCTGTAGTAGAGAGGCCCTGTGCCCCTAGCCTGGCCTCCTCCAGGACAGAGTTGGCCTGTGATGACAGGACCTGTGGGGTCTTCAATGACTAGGATGGGTCACGGTGGACACAATATGACGCTTACTATAAACTGTCAGATTTGTTAAGGGCTGCTGCTCCTAGCCAGGGAGTCCTGGTGTGGCGTTTTAGGATAAAGCACTGGAGGACAAGATAGGTTAGAACCAAAAGGTTGGTAGTTCAAACTCATCAGCTGCTCCTTGGAAACCCTATACAGGGTTGCTATGAGCCAGAACTGACTCAACAGCACTAAACTATAGCAACAATCTCCCAGCCAGAGAAAGACAAGGTAATTGGGCATTTGGTCAACCAGACACATTATCCTCATCATTTCACAAAAAGAACAGCTGATAATAAAGCTAATCCTTCTCTGCACCCTGATGTCTGATATAGCCCATTGAAATTAACATGTGCCCACCAACAAGTTGTTACTATGTAGATAGCTCAAGAGAAATTCCCACAGAAATTAACACCCAAGAGTCAGTAACTCATGAAGTTGTCATTATGTTGCCAAGTCAATGTGTTGGGAGGGGGACCACCCATACACAATGTAGAAACCTCAGCCTGGGTGGACCAAAGCCAGGAAGGGACAAGGGTAGGTCCCCTCACAGTAGGGTATGAGATGGATTTCGCTGCTTGGGGCTGTGCGTTGCACGGAGGCAGACACAGGCTCTGCCCTCAGGGAGCTCACAGCAGGACACGTGAGCTCCTGGAGGACAGGGACAGCGGCTGTCTCGGGGTCCCAGCACCCTGCGGCGATCAGATGAGGTGGCCTTGCTGGCTGTGCTCCTGGTGAGCTGAGGAGCCCAGGGGAATCCTGCAACCCCACAGTGAGGCTGCTATATGAGAAAATGCAATATACAGGCTGACTCTGTATAGTCACAACTTGGAATATGGGTCACAGGCTCGGGGTACAGTCACAGCTTGAGGTATGATCCAGACGGGAACACACCAAGCCTCTTTAAAGATATCATCAGGTGACCAGGCCGAGCAGGTAATCCGACAGTCGCGTAATTCCTGCCATGGTGAATAGAATATACAACACAGTGTCCGCTGCTGAGTGCTGTGAGATTGCAGGGAGGGGTCAGTGAGAATAAAGACCCCAAGCAGACCTGACATGGGAGCCCTGAGGGCAGGCTCGACTTGAGCCTTCACTTCCCCATGCAGACACATGTCCTCCAGAGTACACAGTGATATCGGCCAGGCCTTTTCCCAGAAGCACCAGCCCCCAAAGAAGGCCCCGCGGCACTGGGAAGGCAGTGGTACAGGTGGGGTGGGAAGGAGTGGCCCTCAACCCAGGCCAGTGCTTCTGTGAGAGAAGCTTCCAGAATGCTTCTCCTCTGAAGGCCCCGCTGTGGCCCTGGCCAGTGTGGGAGCACCTCACATCTCTGGAAAACCTTGCTCTGGGGCTGATGGGCTTGGCCCCTGAGAAAAAGGCAAGTCTTGACTCGCAGGAGCAAAGTAAAAACACCAAAAGGAAACTCATTCCACAGGGCCTGATACAGGCTTCCTACCAGCCCAGTAGGGGTGCCTGGGCACGGGTTCTTTTGCCCGATGATCCTGCCAAACTGTTGGAGCTATGGAAATAAACAGAACAAGATGCGTCGTGTTATTGACTCCCAACATGGAAACAGCAACATCAAAATGAATGAAAACCTGGGTAAACGTCCACAGTTAGTATCATTACATCATCTTCACTCATGCTAAACAGAGCCTTCAAAACACCATCATGTTTGGAATTGATTTAGGGGTTAGGTTTGTTCTTCAATTTGCATACATTCCTGCATACACAACAAATTCAAAGGAATCACAGGAATCACATCACCGGTTCATTTCATTTCAAAAACAAAACTGTAAATGTAAATGCCCTAGCACTTCAAAACAAAACTGTAAATGGCCTGTGGGTTTTTGCAGCAAAATATTTATCCGTGATGGGGTAAATGGGAATCCCAAGGAGATGGAATAATAGAGTAGCTGCAACCATGGGCTCAAACATAAAGAAGATGGTGAGGTTGGCGCAGGACTGGTGTACATGGGGTTGCTATGAGTTGGAACTGACTCAACTGCACTTAACAATATTTTGAGGCAGTAGGGAACAGGCCTTACAAAGGGCTCAGCCCCTGGCAGCCAGTTGTCCTCATGCTGACCCCACGCACACCCGGATGGACAGAAGGAAGAGGCCTCCTGGGAAGGACCAGAGTGATTACATTCATCTCCTGGGCCAAGGAGCCTGTTTGGGCTTCATAACTGACAAAGTGGGGTCTCAGAGAGGGGGTCACAGCCCAGTAGTGGGGAAGCTGAGGCTGACCTGTTCTGGACTGCAGACATGGACCCTGACACTTAAGAAGGGCTGACCATGTCCTCTGTTCTACTGAACTGATCTGGTCATGCCCAGAGGCCCCCAGCCCCACAACCCGTCTGTCCCTGGTGGCTCCTCCACAGATGCCCTTCCAAGCAGGTGGGACCGAACGTGGAAACAGCAACATCAGAATTAATGAAAAACTGGGTAAATGTCCACATCAAATATCCGAGGGGCAGCTGTCCACAGGGAGGGCCAGACAGCCATGGCTGGTCACCCGAGCCACCTGCGCTCCAACCATGACCCGTGTGGTCGAACAAAGACGGGGAGCGGCCGAATAACTTGCCGGGAATTGGGGCGCAGGCGACCGTGGCCCCCTCCCCCCAGCTCGACAATCCAACCCCACCAGATAGCAGGGGTCCTCAGGCCCCGAACTCCCTCCGGCTTCCGGAGCACCGGCATCCAGGGCACCGACCTCCGCGTCGCGGGCTGTCGGGTCTATCCAGAACAGGAACGTCCAACAAGCCCCCCAGCACCTAATCACCCGACAGCCAGGCCCGGCCCAGCCCGTAACCCCCACGTACCGCGCATGCCCACCAATCCGACGCACTGCGCAGACGCCGGTTCCGCGCGGCGGAACTAAATTCTACCAACCTGGGGCGGAAGCGCGGATTGCGCGCCCGGGTGGGCGGGGATTCCTGGGTGGGCGGGACACCAGGAGGCGCGGGCCGCTAGGGTGGGCGCCGATGGAAGGTAAACGTGCGCTTGACACCTGCGTTTTGAGTTCCTACTTGGACTTCTCGGTGAGGTGATCGGCACGTGCATGCCCAGGTGTCAAGACTGCTGCAGCCTTCCTTTCTAGCAACAAGCACTGGGGTGCCCCGCTCGGACAGGACAGGTACCCGGACTTAGCTAAGATGGCTGCTCTCTGTCCCCATCACCGACAGGAGGGGCCCTGGGTTCCCCTGACTGCTCTGCTCACCCCTGCCAGGGACCTCCGACATTGCCACCCACTGCCCGCCCCTCCTGCTCTCCAGTGACCCCAGGGAGCCCTCAGACTCCTCTGGGTGATGACAACCTGGCCGCCCCAACGGGAGGGGTTGTTAGTTCACAGGGGTCACTAGACATACAGCTGAGTGATGGAGGAATGCTACAGCGCGCCCTCGTCCTCCCCTTAGACCCAGAGGGCAGTGCACAGGTGTCCTGGGCAGCTGGGCAGCAGCCCACCCAGAGCCTCAGAGGCATGGAGGAGGGGCTGGCGAGGGAGATAGAAGGAGTGTCCAGGGTCCACGTCAGCACCAAGGGGCAGGTGTCCCGGTTCCCAGCCTGACCAGGACCTCCACGGTCTCACGGCCAAGCAAAAAACCACCCCCCTGGACTTCATCAAAACGAAAAACACTTGCTCTGCCAAAGACCCTGTTAAAGAGACAAACTACAGGTGGGAAATATTTGCAAACCACACGAAGTGCCAAAAGGGGCTCGTGTGTGAACCACATCAAGTTCTAAAAGATGGAGAGATATGTCGCCAAACAGAGTGCATGAATAGCAAAGGACAGACGGAAAGCTCAGTGTGGTTAGACACACACCTATCAGAGCAGCAGAGATAAACAAAACACCCAGTGCTGGCGAGGACCAGAGGGCTGGCTCACTCACACACAGCAGCTGGTATGTAAAACGTAGCCACTCAGGAAAGTCTTTTCGTGGTTTCTTTAAAAAAAACTAGACATGTGACTATCGTTGTTGTTAGGCGCCATTGAGTCAGTTCTAACTCATAGCAATCCTGCATAGGGTATCCGGGGAGTGGCCAGTGGGTATGAACTGCCAACCTTGCAGTTATCACCACATCATGGCTACCTTATGACCCAGCAACCCCACTTCTGGGCACTTATCCCTGAGAAAAGAGAAATGTCCCATCTGTGGAGGTTCACATAGTTCTGTCTGCAAAAGCCAGGCCAAGAAGCAAGGAAAGTGATCTGCAAGTGATAAACAGAACAAGGCAGCCATACAACAACTGGGATGGGTCTCGGGACATCATGTTGAGTGACAAAAGGCCACAGACTGTGTGACCTCATTTAGGACACATTCTTGGAGTCATGTCGTCAGTTACAGAGCTGCCTCCATGGGTGTCAGGGGTTGGAGGTGGCACGGTAACTCCAGACAGATCACCAAGGTATTGAGGCTGCAGTTTCAGACCACCAAAATAAAAGTCAAGATCGCAATAAAATGAACGCACCCATCTTTCGGTTTCCCAGTACACACAAAAGTGCTGTTACCCAGCATGCAATGACATGAAGAAAAAGTCTGAAACAGTGTGAGAATGGCCAAAATGGGGCACAGAGATTCAAAGTGAGCACAAGGTCCTGGAAGAATGGTGCTGGCATACTTGCTCAACACAGGGCTGCTAAAGAAAACAAACCCCACTGCCAAGGAGTCTACCAACTCATTATGGCTGTTGAATGCCATTGAGTCAGTTCCAACTCATAGCAATCCTGTATAGGGTTTCTGAGGAGTGGTTGGTGAGTTTGAACTGCTGACCTTGCAGTTAGCAGTCCAGTGCTTATGCTCCAGTGACTCACCAGGACTCCTAGCAATTCCATATAGGGTTTCTGAGACTGTAAATCTTTCTAGGAGCAGACAGCCTTATTTTTCTCCTATGGAGTTGCTGGTGTTTGAACTGCTGACCTTGAGATTAGCCGACCAGTGCGCCTAACCATACACAGAGTTGCTACAGACCTTCAATTTGTAAAAGTGCTGTATCTGTGAAGCGCAGTAAAATGAGGTCTGCCAGTGTAAGGGCAGGAGAGGGTCACCACAGAGGGCGAAGTTCTGTATTTCAACTGCGGGGGGTGGGGGTGGGGTATTACAGGAGTCATTACATAAGGTGACACAGAACCACACACACTTCTAACAGTCTTGACGTGGCTCACCGGAGGGCTTACCTCACTGCACCCGCAGCTGGCTCCAGTCCAGCAGTAAGAGCCCCTACTCTCTACAGGAGACCCCTGGACATTTACCCCACATGGTGACACTCCAGTCACTCAGCCATGCAGCCTGGTGCCTGTGGCGGCAAGCTCTACTCCTTCTCCTTCCAGCCTCAGCGCTCATAGACACCTGAGCCGAGGGTGTGTAAAACAAGCATCAAGCCCTGGCTGTGCCCTGCGCCCCCATCCCCTCCCACTCCCTGTGAGAAGCCCTTCAGTGCACACTATTTTTAATTTTGATGAGAGGTTTGGAGAGAGAAAATAGGCCCCTGGAAAAAAGAACAAGCTGTCTCCCCTCCCACCTCGGCCTCCCAGGTGTGAGCGATTTGTGGGTGATGGCCGGGCTAAATCCGGACCAGAGATGCCTTACAAAAGGGCCGCCCAACAACATCTCAGTTACGAGTGAGTCAGGAGGAAGGATGATGCTGTCTGCCGGCTCACCAGTCCAGTTCCTTATGTGTGGGGGTGCCAGGTGACTCATGGTGACTCTCCAGGTCAGAGAATTTCCCCATAGGGTTTCCAAGGCTATAACCACTTTCTTCCTTTTAAAACACTTTTTATTGTGAACTGAGAGATCATCAGTTTTACATTCAATACATCATATAGTTCTGCTCACTTCAGTGATTTTGATCCCCTCCAATAACATCACTTATCCCACTTCCGCCCTGAAATTCTTTCCCAACCTTTTTGAATTTTGTCCTTGCTCTTTTGATCTCAAGTGGTGACCATTCTATGATGTATGTACCTCACTAATAGTTTGTCTTTCCTAGTGTGGTGCTATAGAATAAGCACTGGACTGACTGCTAACCACAAGGCTGGTGGTCCAAACCTACCAACCACTCCCTGAAAACTCTATGTTGTTGTTAGGTGCCATGGAGTTGGTTCCAACTCATAGCAATATTGTATAGTGTTTCCAAGGCTTTAAATCTTTGAGGGAGCAGAAAGTCTCTTCTTTCTCCAGTGGTGTGGCTCGAACCATAGATCTTGTGGTTTACAGTCCAGTGCTTATCCTATGGAGTCACTGCACTATGAGTTGGAACCAATTCCACAGCACTTAACAGCAACATATACCTATCTACTCTTTGGCAGGAAGTTGGGTCATGACAGTGAGTTCAGTTCCAGACCTGAAAGGTGACTGAGAGCTATAGTCTCAGGTTCCTCCACTCTCTTCCTGACCAGTAAGCCTGGTCTTTTATATAATTAAGAGTTTTGTTCCACATTTCCTCCCATTCTAGCCAGGACCTTCTAATGTGATCCCTTTCAGAGCGATTGGTGGTGGGAGCTGGGCACCATTTAGTTCTTCCAAGGGCATACATAACCTTTATTGTATGGAATCAGACTGCCTCATCTTTCTCTCATGGGGTGGCTGGTGGGTTTGAACTGCTAACTTTTCTGGTTAGCAGCTGAGCACTTGCTTCTGGGTGACTGGGGCCACCTTCTGACATGCGGCAAATCCCTGCACACACACCCATCATCTATCCCTCACCTGGGGACATAGCCCTACTCACCAGCTACAGGTCTCAGGGGGTCACACATGTCTCAGGGTATGTGCAGTGGGACTGCAGTACTGAGAGGCTGCTCTGTGTCTCAGGTGTCCCTAGCTGTGTGGTGGGGTTGCAGTTCTGAGTTGCTACCTTGCCCCCCACCTCTGTGACAGACAATCACACAACAGAATGAAATGTTGCCCCATCCTGCGTCATCCCCACTGTATCACTGGTTGTGGATGCAGAGGGTTTCCATAAGCTGATTTCTGGAGATTGCCAGACCTTTCTTCCTAGTCTGTCTTAGTCTATAAGCTCTGCTGAAAGCAATTCAGCATCACAACCACACTCAAGTCCATAGCAACAGACAGGTAGTGGCTGAGCATGCACTGGCTAGGAATCAAACCCAGGCTCACCCCCAAACCACTACTGCCCCACCACAGCGATTTGTCAGGAGGATCTGACTTCCCAACCCTGGCTCAGCTCCTGGCCCTGCTGCTGCTGCTGCTACAAGGGCTTGGACAAATTGGTCACCTTGCTCGGTGAGATTGCAAAGGAGGAAGATGCTGTGTGTCTCTGATGATTCTTCTCCTTTTAAGGACTTTAAACCTGGGGTGCATCCACACTACCAGTCAGAGTTTAGTCTGCAGACAGAAGCCAGTATGCACTTTACACAATGCTCTTCAACCGCAGGCTTCTCTCGAGGGCTTTGGGCAGACCCCAGGAAGTGTGGTTGGCACCAACGTCCTCTAGGCCATGTGGCTACTGCAGCATCCCCACCACTAGGGAAGGGAGCTCAGGAGCATAGTGCCCTGGACAGAGGGTGGGGAGCCCAGGCCCAGGAGACAGGAGCTCTGCAATCTGGTAACATGGGCTCCCCTGGCCTGTGAGGACTCCTCCTATCTACTGCTTCCATCCGCTCACATGACAAGCTGCCTTATTCAGTTTCACCCTCTTCACACTGGAGTGTCAGAAGAAGACCACCTTGGATCCTCAGCCACAATGTGTTGTTTGCTCAAAGTCACAGCGGAGGGTGGGGAGAGAAGGGGGGGTGGGTGGTCTGGATGATATTGCTCTTTTAAGCCTCTGGACAACACATAATTTTCCCTTCGACTGTACTGTCTCTTTAAATGGTTTTCCTGGGGTCAGTTCAGTTTACAAAGAAATTCCTAATAGGAAGCAATGGGTTGAATTTGGAAACAGCAAGTATGCTTGGGGCAGGTGTACCTGCTCAGAGACACTTGCCACTTACACGCTTCTCTTGGGAGCGCGGGGTCTGCACCCTCAGATTAGCGTGCACGGTGATTCAGCACTTGGGGGAGCAGGGTCTGCACCCGCAGATTAGCGCGCGGTGGGTGACTCAGCACTTGGGGGCCGCGTTTTGAGAAGTGTTTGAGTGGGTGCCAGGCGTTCCCGGGAAGTCGCCCAGGTCCATGGCTCTGCAGAATGGCACCACAGGGCCCCTCCGCTCAGCGGTGTCGGGTTACATAACGGGCTGCCGGCCATCGCCAGGCCCCACGGTCGGACGCCGCTCAGGGGCCAATGGCCAGCGGCATTGCAGCTCAGCGGCCGTGGGGCGGGGCGGGGGCGGGGCGGTCACGTGTGTACACAGGGCCGGGGCGGCGTGCTAGAGGAGAACAGCGGTGAGCGCTGCAGCGCGGAGCCCGACCTGCTGGCCCGCGGGCCACCAGTGAGTAAGGGGCTGGGGCTGGGTCGGGGGCGGCTCTAGGCTGGGCCCCGTCAGGGGCTCACCGCCCACTGGGGGCGCTGAATCTGCATTCCAGTGCCCCCTTCGGCGTGTCCTCCCCTGCAAGTCCCTGCTGTGGGGGCGGGCAGGCGGCCGTGGGCGGGCAGGCGGCCATGAGTGGTCATGAACCTGTTGATGGGCAGGCGTCTCTGCACCGGACACTGGCTCTTCCGTGGCCTGCAGTACTGACATTCTCCCGGAACACTGTGTTATTTATAGCTTTCGCTCCTTTTATGATTAAAAATATTTTCAGTAAGTTCTTAAGCGGAGTCTACAGATCTCCAGTCTGGTCTGTCCCTAGTGTTTAGATAGGCGCCTGGGCTCTCCTGTACAGGCACCATCCCAGCAGTGCGGCAGCTCTGACCTTCTCTGTGGGGACGCTGATCTGACGCTGTCCCACTAGTCTTTCTTCTGCACTGTCCAGCAGGGACATGCCCTCAGCAGCCAAGTGGCCACCACAGCCTGCTGAGCCAGTCTCTGCCTCCAACCAGGCCTGAAGACTATTCCGGAGGAGGAACTAGGGTGGCCACATACTTTATCGTTCAACTGGGGCACTTCTGCAATCAGCACAAGACCACTGGACCACACAGTGCCTGCAGAGCACTACAGCACCCCTTCTGAGCAGAGAGTGCCCAGGGACCACAGCCTCAGGGAGAAATCACAGCACTGCTGGGTGCCTGCCCCATGCCGACTCACAGCTACTCATAGTGCCTAAGGATGACTTAGCTAGAAACAGGTACAAGAGGTGTAGGGAAGACTGTCAAATGTCCAGGTACAGCCCAGTCCTGCAGGTGAATGGCCAGAAACAGGGCTCTGGGTTCATATGTCGGTGCTGATCTGTCCACGCCAGGAGAATCACGATTACTGACTGGGCAGGGGAAGCTCCTAGACACTGACCTCATCCATGGCCCCTGCGGTATGATATACAGGATCGGAAACAATGACCATAGCCTGGCCACCAGCGCCCCTGCTGCATAGCCAAACAGAATGTAGGGGCCCACTGTGGAAGTAAGTGGCCAAGGCAGTCAGACCAGCCATCCCTCCCTGCTGGCCAATTCTGCCAGACACTGAAAGGTGAGAGTCTCTCACTCGAGACGCCAGAACGAGGTGCTGCTGGGAGCCTGGCTGCTCCCTTGGGCCAGCTACCCAGGGGCCAAACAAGGACAACAGTGTCCAGGGTCACACTCACCCGAGATCTCTCCCTACACGTGCCATGAAAACCATGTCTAATGAGGACTCCCGCCCACTGAAGCCACTCCCACCCATGATGTGGAAGTAAAAGCCACTGCTGGCTCCTTCTTCCCTCCAGATGGACCATGCCAACCTCGCTGACCATGGGGTTTTCAGCAAAAACCCCATCTTAGTGTGGCCCTGGGTTTCCCACGAAGGTTTTTTTTGCTTTTTCTTCACCCTGGTCACAAACCAGGCTCATCAGGGAACAAAACAGCAAAGGCAGCAGGAAGTTACATCACAGTGGCTTAAAGTGTTGGGTGGCCACACCAGGAGAGGGTCCCGTGTCTGCATCTACGTCTGATTCACTCCATGATAGCATCAGCTGACTAGCAATGAAAACAGCCATCTTTGATTGTAGCTGAAGGCCTGCCCATTACTGGGGAAAGAAACCCATGTTCAGGGTCGATTCCAAAACAGTTGATGGTCCCCTAACATTGACCTTAAGCTGAGTGTCTCTGTAACACGCAGCAAGCAGCCCTTCTGCTAGGAGGCCTCTTCCTCCTTGCCACATATGTCCGCCTAACTTTAATTCTAAAACCTGCTACACAGCACCTGTGCTTGGAGGAACTCCACCCACCTGCCATTCTTTCCGCTTGGCAGTGAGATTCTACCCTTCCTCGGTAGAGCAGACTCAAGACAAGCTGCTGAGAGCAGACAAGGGCCACCCACCCCTACAGAATGTACAGTGGGCAAGAAGGAAACACGGACAGCTGTCCCCCAGCGACACTGGCTGGAGGCATGTGAAGATGAGGCCAGGACAAGAGCTCTAGGCCAGGTCAGTGAGTGAGAGCCCATATGGGGACGGCATGCTGGGTCCAGAGCACCATGGGGAGAATCCATTTCACAGAAGCAAGAAAATAGTTTTCTAAGGAGCTCTGGTAGCATAGTGGTTACGAATCGGGCTGCAAACCTTAAGGTCAGCGGTTCGAAACTACCAGCTGCTCCGCGGGAGAAAGATGAGGCTTTCTACTCCCGTAAAGATTTACACCCTCGGAAGCCCTATACAGGGTCGCTATGGGTCGGAACCGACTCGATGGCACATAACAACAACAACAAAGTTTCAGGGGAAACCAATTCAGCTTCCTCAGCACAGGATAAATCCTTGTTGATTTTTCATTGTATGCGGACTCTGAGTATACACACATATGAATACCCACAACCACTTACACACACGCATGCACTCACATGCATCGATACACACAGTATATATGCACTCACATACTTACATGTACACACTGATACATGCACACATGTACTCATGCACACAGACCCCTGGGAGTCTACCAGGGTGGCAGTTCTGCCCCCATAACAGTTAGCTGGGTCTATCACCCCCTTTCCAATCTGATTCTGTGCCCCCATGGACCCTACTGTGGCTGGCTGGCAGTGGGACCTCTGAGCTTTTTGTTGTGAGGTCAGGATGTTGGGATCTCCCTCCAAAGCGCTCCTGACTGCTGCCCTCAGTGGAAAAGGCAGGACGTGCTGGAGAAGCCATTCCCAGAGCCCAGACACTGCTCTCCTGGAAGAGGTGGGCTTGGTGTGTCAGCTCCCGCCTGTCAGTCTGTCTGCGTGGAGGCCTGCAGAGCAGCCTGTGTGACCAGTGAAGAAGGAGGCTGAAGGCCTGCTCAGTGACACTACACACTGTCGGCGGGGTAGCATGCTGAGTGCTAACCATTGCAGAGACTCCCTCAAGATAGGAAACCGTGATGCGGGCTGTCACCAGCTTGTCACAGTTTGGCTCCGACTGGAATCCTGCCCACCTGGCTGTGACCTGAGTTGCTAACCACTGTGGGATGATGGAGTGTGGGGTGTTTCTGCATGCACTTCCTACAAATGCTGTCAGGGCCTTGGCTTCCAGGTGCCCCTGTGGGTGATCATCTGAGTCAGTCCGGGACAGACTAGCCTGCTGTGCCTAGGCGTGGTGCCTGGCCCACCTCTGGTCTTGGAGGTCAGGAAGACGAAGGAAAAGGTGAAGACACAGCAGGCCCCCGAGATACGAGAGCCTGACCTGACCGCTGAGCTGACTGGTTGAGGCTGGTAGGAATGCCCAGTTTCCGGAGGGAGACTGGCAGGGTATGGCTGAGGCTGGTGAGAGGACAGCAAGAAGGATGAGTGGGCTGCAAGAGTGGCCATGTGGATGCTAGTACAGGTGAGGAATGACGAGGTGCTCGGGTGGGGACAGAAGGCAGGTGGCCAGACCCGCCAATGTGACTGTGGGGGCGAGGCTGTGAAGGCCGTTGTGGGGGAGGGGACCTGGGAAGTGGGTCATGAACCCTGACTTTTCGTGCATTTCTGCAGTGTCACTGTAGATGTGGTGAGCTTGGGGCTTGCATTTCAGAGCCTGTCTGAGACAGAACAAGAGGCGCTGCTCAAGACAGGAAGCTCTATGGCAGGAGAGGCAGGAACTCTTGACCTGCCGCCTATGTGCCAGTCATCAGGGAGCTGCCAAGGGCTAACGTGACAGATACAGCAAGGCTTGGAACAGAGGAGCCCAGGAAGGCTGCTGCCTTATCCCCAGGGCACTAAAGATGGGAGGATTCAGGGTGAAGGAAGCTTCCCCACTGCTGTGCTTGCCTGGACCCCAGCTGGGGCAGTGTCCACTCAGACCAGCAACTGTAGTGTCACCATGCCCAACACAGACAACCCAGCCACGCCACCTTCAGGACATTCCATGCTTTGGGGAATGGAGGAGACAGTCAGTGGTGATGAAAGAGCAAGTCGGAGGACACAGTGAAAATGGGACCTATAGCTACCGAGTATGACGTCAAAACCGGCCACAGAGCTGCTGGTGGCCATGTGATCGCAAGACTGTGTGAAGTAAACACTATGAAGGTGTACCCCCCCAGGATGGTCATGCTCAGGGTCACTGGGGACCCTCATCTAGAGCCTGCAGAGCACAGCAGCCATCTCCCCTGCTGACTTTGACCCCTGGCCCAATCCTCTCAAAGGCAGACGCCACCCTGTCCCTGTCCTGCAGAGGAATGTCCTCAAGGAGAAGCGAAACACTTTGCTCAACTTCCCGTCCATAGGAGGATGAGGAAGTTGCCTCTGGCTGTTATGTGTCTCCTCCCCACGGCAACCCTGCAGTGCCTACGGAACCAGCGCATGTGATGGGGAGGGTAAGGGTATGCACACTTCTGCCCTCAGCCCACTCTTTGGAGTGCAGCCTGGCTCTTCTAGAAACTGGCTGTAAACACAGGGAGGGAGGGACCGCAGCAGCCTGCCAAGCGAGGCAGAAACTCTGTGAGTAATTTACTAGAAGAAAAACAAGTGTGGCCCGCGTTCACTGGCTCGCGCGCGCATGCACAGGAAGCCTGGCTGCATGGCCACTGCTGATAAGGTGCTTGCGGGGTTTCCAGAGAAACACACAACAGAACCCTCTGGCTGCCTGGGCTTCCTGAGCAAGTGCAAGTGCAGCAGAGAATGCGGGGTGCACAGGACGCCCTCGACGACGACATGGTTGCATGAGGGGCTGGGTGAGTAGAGACGCGGCCGGAGGGCACTCATGAGGCCAATCAGGTGGTGGGCAGGTGTTTTGCTTCTGTCAATGGGGAGACTGCCTCTCAGTGAAGGAAGAGCCCTCCCTCCTTGATGCTCTTCCCACTCCCGCCTTGTGCTCCCACAGGACTGTGGGGACTTTGTCCAGAGGCGAGGACAAAGATTTAAAATGAGGAAGGGGGGTGGGGTGGGGGCCCAGAGGACGATGGGCTGGGTACAGTCAGACCAGGAGTGACACAGCCATAATGGGGTGATGGGACCAGCAGGGCTGTCTTGGGGTGAAAACATTCTCTCACTGAAATACATTCGCAGTGGCCACAGGAACCTGTTGTTTTCAGGAGAGTGGAAGGAAGGGTTTACAGCTGAGGCTGCTGGGCACCCCCACCAGCGGTCCTCAGCCTCTGGAAGGAGGGGACCAGGGGCTGCCTGGCAGGTGACAGGAGGGGCCTGAAAGAAAGGTGGAGGCAGAGGCAGGGGAGAATTCAGAGAGAAAAGCTGACAGACAACAGACAACCCACCACTCCTGACAGTCACTAACCCCATGACACTCATTGCAGGGACACATGTGTGAGAGTGTCCTCTGCCTTAGGACCACACAGCCGTTCACTGTGTGAGAGAAGCCTTTTCCTCACAATCTCACTATGGGGCCACATGTGAGAGAGTCTCCTTTTCCTCACAATCCCATGGGGACATGGGAGACAGTCCTTTTCCTCACAATCCCATGGGGCCATATATGTGGGAGAGTGTATGTTTCCTCACAATCCTATGGGGACATGTGTGGGAGAGTCTATGTTTCCTCACAACCTCACTATGGGGACACGTGTGTGGGAGAGAGCATGGTTTTTCTCACGACGCTCACTGTGGGGGATATGTCTTCGAGTGTGGCCTTTTCTGGCATGTTTTGTGTACTGGAGTCATCTCCCTCACCAGACTGAGCTCCAACACATATTCCCACTCTCCACCTCAGCCTGTGATGCAGAGTGCCCAGAGATGAAGGGATGTGTGGAGATCAGACGACAGGGACTGGACATGAGGGAGGCATGGCTGAAGCGTGGGTGCGGGCAGTCCTAGTGCTGACCACATGGGTGTGACTCTCATCACCTCCTCTGCCATCTGTCATTCATCATCATGCTGTTGGGTGGCATTCATGAGGATTGTGAAATGTTCCCACAAATTCAATGTATTTTTTTGTCTGTTGTCCCAGAACTATGGACATGCACCCGAACAAAAATTAGCACATCCACCCACCCATTCATCATCTATTGATCTAATACTCCCCACCCACCCACCCATGCATCCATCTATCCATCCGCTATTTGAGTGCGAGACGCTGAGATACAGAAGGATCTGTCCACAGGACTGTGAGCACACAAGAGGAGGGCATCTGACACACTTTACTTTTCTTCACTAGGCTGAATTCGTAGTCTGCGCTCACTGCCCGCCTCCCATGTCAACCTGCCTGGGTAAGGGACATGCAGGTCTGTGAACTTCCTCCTATGAGGGCAGTGTCTCTACCTTTCCCTGTGAGCCCAGGGTCAGGGATCAGGTGTAGACAGACCACAGGCAGCTCAGAGGGTACCTTTATCAAGATTAGTAAACACCCCCATTAGTTTTGGATGTCCCAGCTGCTCCCCACTTCCCAGGTGGGGGTCTAGGCCTGTCAGGCAGCAGGCTGAGGGAGCAGAGCCTGGGCTCATACAAGCCTTCCTCCAGAGCCAGGCCTTCCTGTGGCTGCCTGGCCCCCAGGAGCCGGGTGTCCGTGCTGCTGGGTGGGGGCAGGGCCGGCTTCCTCACTTTGTTCTGAGCTCTGGGAAGGAGAAAGGTCTGCTTTGTCTGTGTTTGGCTGAGGAGGTTATTTTTTTAATTCAGAGTACAGGAGCCTTGGTTGGGCAAAACTATGCTGTGATTGTGAGGTTTTCCTTGGAGAACGGACGCTGGTGAAGCCAGCAGCTACATGGGGGACAGAAAGCTCCTCATCACAGCTCTGTTTGCCCGCCGACTTCTTGATTTGACACCATGGCAGGCCCCCTGGCGGGTGAGGAGGCACAGGCCAGCTTGACACATGGCTCTCTCCAGCCTCCCAGGCCTGGTCTTTGGTTGGGAGCCATTGGCTCCTGTCAGAGCACTGGGACCCCCGCAGCCACTGCACACCTGGCCACAGGGGGATGTTGGCATGAAGCTCCACTCCTGCCACAAAGACCAGGGGACCAGGCTCTGGGAGCTGGGGGAGTCCTCAGGTCCCCGTCCAGCCTGGCTTGGGTCTCCATGGAGCCACTTGAAGGCCCGTGGGAAGCTGTGTACATCTCTGACACCCCAGGCAGTTTCTTGCATCTTGTCCCCTGGGGCAGGAGGAAGGACAAGCAGAGGGACAGGGGACCTTGGCAGCTATGGCCCTGGCCGAGGCAGGACACAGGGATTTCAGAGTCTCAGCAGCCTGTGGTGTTAACTGACCCCCAGTCACGATGGGTCTGGATGGGTCACCAGGCGACATCCAGGTGATGGCACGGTGCTGTTGGGTCCCCTGTCCCTTCTACTCAGCCCCCTGGCTGTGGTGAGGACCTGGGTTTCCCTTCTGAGGACCCAGCCCACCAGGCTGCATGGTGTCTTGCCTCCATTCCTCCCCAGAAAATCGTTTGTCTTTCTGTCCCCACCTTTCAGTAAAGAAGCTGCAGTTGAGGGCAGTGAGGTGATGCAGCAGTGAGTGACTGGGATGTAGAGGCGATGGGGAGGAGAGTGACAGGGCAGTGGGGTGTCATGGCAGGCAGGACCTGTGGTATGGGTCGGCATGCTCGTGAGCCCTGTGGCTCTAATATTCACTGGAACTCGTCAGGGCGGGGCGCGCGGTGCCCCTGTGGGAGGGCATGGCCATGGCTGGACTCTCCTCACACCCCTGACTGGGTTGGGTTTGTCCGCCAAATGGCCTGAGTGAGTTTCTGGAGCGGCCGACCCTTCAGAACCCAGCCCAGCATTGGGAGGCATGCGGATGTCTGTGGCCACCAGCTTTCTCTTAAAGGACATGTGTTCAGGGAGGCCCTTCCTAGAGGCCAGCAGGCTCCGGGGTCTCTCCTAGCACTTGGTGACTCTCCTCTTCTCTCCGCAGGCCGCTGGACCTGGGGCCATGTGGGGCTGTGACACACCCAATGGGACAGCGGGTGGCGTGGACCTGCCGCTGTGCCGGGAGCTGCCACTGGCTCTGTGGGCGTTCTCACTGCTCTACCTGCTGGTGGGCCTCCCATTGGGGCTGGGTTACAACGCACTGCTGGTGCTGGCTAACCTGCACAGCCGCCGCACCATGAGCATGCCCGACGTCTACTTTGTTAACATGGCCGTGGCCGGACTGGTCCTTGGTGTCCTGGCGCCCGCCTACCTGCTAGGGCCAGCTCACACGCACTGGGCCCTATGGCGATTGAGCAGTGAGGTACAGATCACGCTGCTGACCCTGTTCCATGTGTCTGCCTTGGTGACCATGTACTCTGCTGCCCTGCTCAGCCTTGACTGCTACATCGAGCGGGCGCTGCCGCGCACCTACATGTCCAGTGTGTACAACACGCGGCATGTGTGTGGCTTTGTCTGGGGTGGTGCATTGCTCACCAGCTTCTCCTCCCTGCTCTTCCACATCTGCAGCCACGTGTCCTCACGGCTTGCCGAGTGTGCTGACATGCGCAGCACCGAGGCTGCCGACGCCATCATGGTTCTTGTTGGCTACGTGGTGCCCGCCCTGGCCACCCTCTACGCCCTAGTGCTGATCGCCCGGTTGCGCAAGGAAGACACGCCGCTTGGCCACGGTGAGGCAGGCAGGCTGGAGCCCTCCGAGCACCGGCTGCTGGGGGTTACTGTGGGCACACAGCTCGGGCTCTGGACGCCATACTATCTGACCCTCCTGGGGCAGGTGCTTGTGGCTGCAAAGGGGAGACCCATGGAGAGTCATTACTTGGGGGTCCTGCCCCTGGTCAAGGACCTGGCCCGGCTCCTGGCCTTCTCCAGCAGCTCGGTGACACCCCTGATCTACCGCCACATGGACAAGAGCTTCCCCAGCAAGCTCCGCAGGTTGGCCAAACGGCTACAGTGCAGGCCGCGCCACTGTGCCCAGGACCAGGGTGGCATACAGCAGGTCGGGGCTTAGGACACAGCGGTAAACTGAGGCTGGACTGAAACACCGCACTGGGTCACCTTGGGAGACGGCACCAAGGCAAGACCAGCACAGACGTGTCTCCTTCACGGCCCATCTGAGGTCATGGTTATATCGCTCCAAACACTGGGCCAGACATGCAAATGCTCTACCCTGCCATTAATGCCTCCCAGCTGTGTGCGTCCCCCACGCACAGCCCCTAAGCCTGAGCCTCCAGACGCACTAATATCCCCACCTTCTCCGTGGGCGGCCTTCGGAATGAAGTGATGAGACCTCAAGCCAATATGTGTACCTGGTTCATCTGTATTGCTTAACTACTCGACCCCCCCCTACCTTTTCAGCTGTTGTTTTCTGAAGAGATCTATCTGTCTGATAGCAGACTCACCAAGTATTAAAATGAAGGAGATGATACAGACGTGTACACACAGGGTCAGGGTAGGTGCACGGGACTGGGTTGCTGGGGGTGTGCCTGTCACACAAGATGGCACTGAAGCAGTGAAGCAGCAGCAAGCTGTCTCCTCAGACACAAAAGACCTCAATGTCCTGACCCTGCTGCCCAGGGAGCATCAGTCCTTCTACCGAAAACCCAAACCTGTCCTCAAGTTGATTCTGACTCCTAGTGAGTTTCTGAGGTGGCCATCTTACGGAAGCAGATTGCCTCATCTTTCTCTTGCAGAGCAGCTCCTGGGGTTAAAGTGCTTCGTAGCCAAGCACTTTAACCACTGTGCCACCAGGGCTCTTTGGTCATCAGAAGGGAGGGATAGAAGCACATGCTGAGCAACCAGAGCCCTTTCATAAGTGTGCCCTGTCTGTCCTGGCCACCAGGTAAATGCAGGTGAGGCTTATACCCACACTACATCCCCCCACCACAAGACAGAACTCGAAAGCCCGCAAGAGACCCCCTATTCCCCCACTATGTTCCTTAGAGTTTAGTAACACGTAAGTCCACAACCCCCATCCCCTCAGTGACAAAGCTGGCAGAGGGCAAGCACAGCCTAAACTAGTCCCACACGCTCTCAGGATCAATACTCAGGTAGGTATAGAGTGCAGCCAACAGCATGTACCATGCCACCTGCTGACAACCTCAATCGCATGGCTTCTGAGGTCCTAAGGACAATGAAACATGGCTGTGCACGGATGGGCTCGGGGCTTCAGCCCACAAGTCAGGAGTCATTACTCTATTACGTGTGAAACAGTTCCCACCTAGTTTGCAGGCTGGGCCGGAGCCACCTGTCCTGACCCACTCTGGCCCAGATGCTGGGTGCCATGCAGCCTCTGTGTCCCTGGGCGTGGAAGGTGGCTTCTAAGGGGCAGTATGGCCTCTTGCTGCTCGGGGTGAAACTGCATATGACTTCTCTCCCATCCTCACGCACATGGAGCCAGACACAGAGCAAGCAGGCCACCTCCTGCAGAAAGATCACTGCTCACACACTGCCCACTTGAGGACTGGTGTTTGTTGAGCCATGAGGCACTAGTCTCCTGATCCATCCCAGCCACAGTGCAGCAGAGATGTGACCTCTACTTCTATGACCACGGAGGCCAAGGGCCCACTACAATCTGTTTATGTGGCCTTATGTTTATGAAGCCAATGCTGCCCTTTGGGAAATGGGATGGGAGGCTGGACTTCCCGCTGTTCCAAATACAAAAGCCTTTCTCTTATCCACACTTCCTGCCACTTTGTGCTGGCAGAGCACTGTGAAAGAGGAAGCAGGGACAGGAAAGGCAGCAGCCTTAAGCACCTCAGAATTCCTCATCCAAACCGCCTTCCAACACACACTGTCACTGTCACACACATCAGCAACTGGGCGTGTGAGAGTGGGGACTGAGGCTGGTGGTAGGTGGCTGTAGACAGCAGGGCAGTTCCATAGTAACTTCCCTGTCCCCATGTACTGGGGCATGCAGACCACCTAGGAGGGACATTGCCCCCCGCACC
>NW_006408552.1:19310873-19355479 GCF_000296735.1 Chrysochloris asiatica | reverse complement strand
CCCCGCCCCGTCAGCCGTCAGTCTCAGGTCCAGCTCCCACTGCTTTTCCAAGTGGCTGCACTGAGAATGAACCACCAGTAGGTGTCCTCACACATCCTCACAGATAGAAACACAGTTTATGCGGTTTTTGCCAATCTAGTGGGAGAGCTGAGGTTTCCTCAATTACAATGAGGTTGGGCCCCTTGTTGCCATCTTGACTTACTTCTCTGAACATGGTGCCTCTTCAGGTGTCTTGCCCATTTTTCTAATAGATATGAAGCTATTCTGGGTTTATTCTTTGCCAGAGCCCTCGCCGCCAGCTCCTGACCCAATGTTGCCCTGACTGCTACCGTCTTAGCAACAAAGAACAAGTTCTAGCAAGGTAACTGGGTTATGAGGAAGGTTTCTGCAGACTTCCGAGAAAAGATACCTGCTCTTTTCATCTCTGTCAACCACATGACAAAAACTGCAGAATGAGCGAGAATGGAATCACTCCCATAACGAAAGAGAGGGGGCAGATATTCCTGGGACTCTCTGAAGCAAAACATGCATGCACACACATATACACATAGAAGCACACAAATGCATGCAATAAATGTACACACTGCACATGTGTACACAAGTATGGGGAAAATAGAATGAAAAGGTCATGGGATTTCCCCATGAAGCTTCTGAAGTCCTGAGTATATGCACATGTATGCACAACCACATACATAAAGCACATGTGTTTGCACATATGCACACAAGAACACACACATGCATGCACACCGACCATACAAGTGTTTGCATGTGCACACACGTGCACATAAGCATGGTCACACACATGCATGGCCACCTGCAGAGCTTTTCCTTATAAGGCGCAGATTCCTGGAAACACTTACACATACACCAATCTCAGGGTGAGACTATCCCAGAAACTGCTCCTGAGGCACAGTGCAGGCCACAGATCAGCCACCGCTCCCCACCCAGGCAGGCACTGTGTACCCCTGGGACTCTGGGACCAAGACAATGTGCAGATCCTGCTTTTCCCTAATAAGAAGTAGGTGTTAACCTTCGATGCCTGAACTTCCTTGGCACTGGTGTTTGGCCAGTGAAGTCATGTCTGACCTCACTGGACCTGAAGATGAGGGCATGAGGCACTGAGGTCTGGGCTCATCTGCAAGCAGGAGGTGTCCCTGTGTGCAGTGCCCTCCGTAAGCGGCAGGATACTGATGAGGACTCAGGGTGTGCAGCTGAGGCTGAAGACTCATCTCCTGAGGCATCAGGTGGGGGAGGAAAGACCTGTGAGCCGTGCTCACTTGGCAGGTCTTTTTCTCTCACACACATATACTCCTGTGAGAGAGAGAGGGTCAGGCACCAGGTGGGAGCAACGACAATCAACTGGTCCCCATAGGCAGAGGACGTCCACTCTGCCCGGTATGTGCCATATCCAGGACCTCAGATGACCTGATTTTGGGGAGAAGATTGCCAGGCCTTTACTCCTAGTTCATCTTAGTCAGGAAGTGCCACTGAAATCTGTTCACCATCGGAATAGCATGCTTCCCTGCACAGGCTAAGAGTGGACCCCACGTGACTTCCGATATGGATTAGGGTTTCATTTCTCTCAAAACGGGAAAATGCAGAACAATGCAACTATGACACACTCCACCACAGACGGCACCAGTGACTCGGCCCCCAGACAGTGTGACCACTACACACACCACCACAGACGGTACCAGTGACTCGGCCCCCAGACAGTGTGACCACTACACACACCACCACAGATGGTACCAGTGACTTGGCCCCCAGACAGTGTGACCACTACACACACCACCACAGACAGTCCCAGCCCGTCCTCTCCCAGTGTGACCATGAGATACACCATTACAGACTGTAGCAGGCCCTCAGCTCCCAGTGTGACCATGAGATACACCATTACAGACTGTAGCAGGCCCTCGGCTTCCAGAGTGACCATGAGATACACCATTACAGACTGTAGCAGGCCCTCTGCTCCGAGGCATCTGCCCTGAACACCTAGCACAAGGTCACGCACACAGACCTGGGCAGGGGTCTTCATAGCAACTTTATGCTCAGGAAGCCCATATGAGAAAGATCTTGCTGTCCATTGCAGGTGACAGGTAAACAGTGTGGCCCATCCAGCAGTGGAGTGCAACTGAGACATGGACATGAGTCTGGGCAGTGATGTCCAGACACAAACAAAGGAGTGCGGTAGGCACTCGCCTTCGTAGGGGTGCTAGTTACACAGACATGTACCCATCAGCATCATCGCAGGCCATGCGAGCCTGCTCTGGAGCGTCACCTGGAGGCTATCCACAGAACTGCACAGCTGAGCGGTGCGTGAAAGAAACCCGCTGGGGGCAGCAGGCAGCCCTGATACTGCTCACAGCAGAGAACTTGGCTAGATCCAGTTAGCTTGGCTTAGCCGCAGCTTCCTGCAGACAGCTCTGGCCCCCAGAGAGCTGGCAGGGTATCCCCGAAAATCTCATGAGCTGGCACTGCAGGCACCTGTCCTGGGCAGTCCACAGAGGAATGGGCTTATGTGGGAACGCAGGAGGCTTTGGAGCAGGAATGGAGAGCCAAGCAGGGTGCTGAGGTGGGCCCCGGGGCACGAAGCTATCACAACACACCCCAGATACAGCCTGTCCACTACTCAGAGCAGGGCCCTCTACTCTTGGGACCCCACACAACACAGACCCACTGTAAGCACGAGGTGATTGCAGTTAAGAAGGGGTCCACCATTTCCAAGGGACCCAGACCTGATAGCAACTGAGGCCCAAGATGAAGTGATCTGTCTGTGGGTCATCACCACACATATGACTCTGGGCCCTCTATCTGGAATTCTCAGGAGGACAGCCTCACCCCTGCCCACATGAGCTGCGGGTATGGGAGCACCTCATCTGAGAACAACACAAAGTCCTCAAGGACTTTCCAACGGACGGGTGAGCTCCACATTAGGGACCCCTTGATGGGCAGAAACAATGTGCTAGAGCCCCTAATGGCCCTAAGCTCAGAGCCCACAGGGTCATCATAATAAGCTTGTTCAGCCCACTGGCAGGCACAGCTCTGAAGGAACAATTGTCCCTAGTTCTCCCCTCAGGAGCGTGGGGCGCTCCTGCCTCTCCACCTCCCCTGGGTTTCCCAGACCCTTCCCCGTGTGCTATCTGCAGAGACCTCACCTGGGGGGCCTCCACTCTGGGTCACTGAAGGTAACAGCCTCGGATGGTACTCGGGTGAGTGTTTGGACTGCAGGACGGGGTGAGGCTGGGTGGACCTCCATCCCTAGCTTCCCCTGTGCGATGGGTCCCTGCTTTGGGGACAGTGGGTAGGGGATCCCCAACCTGGGGCTGAGCCGTTGGCTGTTGCTAACGGCTGGGAGGCTTCAGGAATTTTCCGTTGGCTCCACAGGTTCCGGGTTGGGAACAGTCTTCCCTTGTTGTAGGGTGGGGTTTCAGGTCCTATTTTAGGTTGCAGACGTTGCTTGTCTGCTGGGAGGGGACGCCGTAGCCTCCAGGCAGGAAAACCACGGCGTCTGCTCTCACACCCCAGTGGCGGCTGCCCTAACAGCAGGGTCTGTGCCTGGAGGGACAAAGCCGGCCAGGAGGGCAGGGAGAGCAGTCCTGGGATCCCCCCATCTGGAGCAGAGGGAAGCCTTCCACAGGTGAGTAACCCTCAGTCCGTCTGACCCACGGGCCCTCGGGTCACCCGGAGGAGCTACAGGGAAGCTGTGGGGGAGTTTCTCGCCTTTAACTGAAGCTCAGTTGGTCCTGCAGGCTGGGTCCATAAAAAGAGATCAACGACAACGTCTTCCTGTGGTTTGGATTGGGAATGGCCACGCTGGATGGTGGATGGCAGCCACAGTTTTCTCCAGGGATAGAGGAACGGAGTATGCACTGTCAGAAAGTGCACAGGGCTGAAGGCAGCATGGGGCAACATCTGGAAACAGATGATTATTCTAGTGTTGCTGCAGGTGGGGATGGAGAGGAGAAGTGTATGTGTGAGGGTACACCAGGCACACCCTGCTCCCATGCAAAAAACAAAGGGGGTCTCAAGCTAGGGAGCTGATGACACCCACACCAGGCTGCCCCATGTGATAGTACCAGTGCCCATACGTGGCCAACCTGCTGCCCAAAGAGACCAGCTAGCCACACCCCACCCACTTAGAGATGAGCACGCAGATGGGTTTGCAAGGACTGCTGGTGGCATGGTGGCTAAAGCACATGACTGCTAACTGAAAGGTGGGTGATTGGAAACCACTAGCCGCTTAGAAATGCCAGCCTCAGAAACCCATTGACAGCACCTCTGCTCTGGAGCTGATGTGATGACAAAGGGTTTTGAGGAACTTTCTGGAACCCGAGGCCACACACTGTAGAACACTGGGCCCAGCAGAGGTCCTCCACAAGTGAACATTCTCCTGAGCCCCTCATGACTGTCTCCACTGTGAAGATGATGGGGTGTGTGTGTGTGTGTGGGATGGTCTGTTGGGAGAGTCTTCAAGGCCAGCCGTTGCCCAAACTTGAGGGCCCGACTGCAGCCCCATCTGATGTTCAGTCGTGGCTTCAATCTCAATTCACCGTGTTGGGAGGTGTTGGCCTGCTTGAATGTCCATCCCTACACTAGGGCTCATATGTGCACCCAGACTCTTCACCACGTGCAAGCAAGCATGGGCAAGTGGGATTTCTCAGAGACGGACCATAAGTCTCCTGGCTGTCTGCTGGCTTAGCTCCTTAGCTGGGAACAGCCAGGTTGGCGGTGACATGGGCCATCTGTGGCCACAAGCCACTTTAATTGACCCACAGGAGCCCAATAGCTCATATTAGCTGTCAGAGAGCATGAGTAGGAGACGAGACCAGACTACTCACAGGGTCACTGGGCCTGGAGTCTGGAAGCAGCAAGGGGCCTCAAATAGAAACATCTACGCGCCAAGATCAGAGGCGCTAAGAGAGTTTAGTCCTGCCAGAACGCTAGGGAGCAGCCACAAGGAAGGGAGACATCTGGTCCACAGCTTAGATAGAGCAGGGCCGTGTTCTTGTTGGGGGGTGTCAGGTCCACAGCACAGCCCCACAAGCAGCCCCCTGCACACTGACCATGTTTTCCATGACATCAAACCCCAGTGGATGCAGCAGGGGAACAGTGACAGACAAACTGTGTTCACTGGCATGACAAATCCAACACTACAGTTTCCAGAAGAGGGAGCAGCCCTGGTAATCTGAAGCAGCAGTATGAAGGTATGGCAGTATCTCAGGTCCTGAAACTGCACCGCGTGGTGGTGTCCACTGTGTCAGGTGCCTGCCGGACACCCAGAACCACTCTGGAGGAGCTGGCCTCTTCACGGCGCACACCCTTTCTTCACAGAAAAGTAACTGAGAGCAGATCCGAGACATTTTCTAAGTTGCCCAGATGAGGATAGTTGCCAAGACTGACAAGGATAACCATGTAGAGACAAGTGCGGGGTAGGATCTCCAAACCACCGGACAGCACATCAACATAAATCCACCACTGCATGGGGCTTAGAGGCCTCCAGGGAGGGGGGCCCAGCACACAGGGCTGGGGTTCTGGGAGACACTTAATCTCACTGTTGGGATTCGGGGTCTCCTATGACAAATACTCTGGGAAGGGGGCCAACGAGTTGAGGACCCGGCCTCCAGAAGCATCTCGACAAACTGCTAATTTATTATTATAACTTGTAAATTGTGCTTTAGGTGAAAGCTGACAGAGCAAATTAGTTCCCTAATAGCTGGTTTGCATGTAAAGGGTCCATGGCTGCATCTGAAGGGCCATTTAAGGAGCTGCAGCCACAAGCTGCTGTTCGGGACACACACTCTCAGGGATCTGGCCTTGGGGAGCTCTCCGGGGACTCCAGGCCCAGACCTTGGCAGCCTTCTGTGTGGCTCCGGAGGAACGTCCCAGAAGTTCCTGGCTCTTGGCCTAAGATCGGTCACCAAAACAAACTCAGCCAGGCCTGTATGGACGGATGTCCATCCAGGGAGTCCAGTTACAAGTCCAGGCTCAGGTGGCGACGCAGAGGGGTACTTGGTGTGGCCACTGGGGCAAACTGCTTTGTGTGGCGTGAAATGGATACCATGTGGACCACTGTCCCATTAGTACAAACCATGCAGCAGACCTGTCCTCACGTGAGGTCAGTGGGGGACCAGGGTCCCTGGTATTCAATCCTCAGGCCAAGAGTGATGTCTGACCTGCTTCACAGATAGGGAGAGGTGAAGCTGGATTGGGACCCTGAAACTAGACTCAGCAAGGCTCTGACCACATACATGCTCTGCCTAGTGGGGCAGAGGCCAGCCCTGAAGCAGGTGGCCAAAGATGCAGACCCCTCCCTCACCGAGACGCTCCCAATCCCTCACATCTGAGCACGGTGCCCTATGACCCCCCCAAGCACAGTGCAGGCACTCACCGGGTTGAGACACACCTGGGAGATGGGCAGGTCCCTCATGCTGGGGCAGACCTGCGAAGGAAAGATAGGGCTCGTGAGTGGACAGAATGATGGGCAGTCACAGGTCATAAAATAAACAGACCAGCCCCCTCTGTGCTCGGCACTCCCACTGGTGACATATGGTCACCTGTTCTACAGAGGCAGCCAGTGACGTAGAGGAGAGTGTGTGGAGTTCAGCATCACAGGCCCCTGGTGGCAGACAACCTGACACCCCCTGTCTCCCCACTTCCAGCACTGGGAACCCCAGCTGCCCCTGGTTCTAGCCATAGCAGGCCAACCCATCCACTGAAAACTGGGAACAAAGCAAACAAAACACCCAGATTTAAGAGAAGGAAAATCTTCAGAAGGGAGCCCTAAGGGCTGGGCAGGCAGAAGGGAGCGGAGCCTGGAAGGCTGCTTTAGGAAGGTGTGAGAGGCCTTCCCCTGGGAGCTGTGCCTGGGGGCTGTGTGGGATCCCAGGGGGTAGCTTTATGATCACTGTCAGCTGCGGTTGCTGCATGTGGATGCTTCTTCTAGTGATGCTCACTTAGACCCTCGCATACCCATCATCAGGGCAAACGGGAAGTGGACGCACCCTCTCCAAGTACAACCCAGTTTCCAATTCCGGAATGTTCAGGATCCCAGTGGCCCTAGACTGGCGAGCCCCCAAGTGCCTTGTTAAAGCAAAAGCAACATTCTTCGGAGTAAACTACTTTCATTAGAAGCCTCAAGTTATTTCCAAACATAACTTCTCAAGTCCAGTGGCCAATGATACCCAGTTCAGAGATGATCCGGTACAAGGACTCCAGGGGAGTTGAGATTACAAAACAGGTACGCTACCTGAAGGATAAAGGACAGGCTTGAGATATCAGCGTGGGGTGGGAATCTATGCAAATGTTGGCAAGATTCTCAAAGCCCCAAAGAGAACCTCTAGATAAGTTTAAGCATTCATTTTACAAATGAAGCAGGCCGTTTTTTACCAAGATGGCACCGAAAGCGAAGAAGGAAGCCCCACCCTTCCTTCTCCAAACTGAAGCCAGAGCAAAGGCACTGAAGACCAAGGAAGCAATGAAAGGCGTTCACAGCCACAGGACAAAGAAGACCCACACATCACCCACTGTCCTGTGGCCCAACACACGGGCTCTGACGGAAACCCCAATATCCTCAGAGAAACACCTGCAGGAGAAAACCAGTTTGACTGCTCTGTCATCATGGGATTTTGCCGGCCACTGAAGTCAGCCATGAAGAAGACTGAAGATGACAATGACACACCCATGCCCATTTGGGTGCCAATGTCCCCATGACACTGACACCAAGGCCAAGGTCAGCACCTTCATCAAGCTGATGGGAAAAGGCCCACAGGTGTCACTGGCTGCTGATGGTGCTCTGGTGACCAGAAAGACAGGTCTGCAAAGAAGATTCCCAGAGAAAGTCTGATGCAATGTTGGATCAGTGTCTGAGTGGCGAGGGGAGACTGAGGCAGAGGCACCACATGGAGAGTCTATGAAAGAGTGACAGGGAAGTCCACAGGCTGCCAACTCGAAAGGCTCAGCAAACCCCAAGAAGGGTAAATTAACAGCCAAATTCCCGACCTGCAAAATGACCTCATTTTCAGACATGCAAAGAGTGAGTGAGTATCCACCACCAGCCAACACTAAAGGATCTTCAGTAAAGAGAATTCTAAACAATGTGCCTCAGGCCGCAGGAAACCGATTCTAGGTCAGAGAGCTGAACTGTGAGGTGGAAGGAGGAGCCAAGGAAGCGGTCAATATGTGGATCATTGTTGTTGCTGGTAAGTGCCTACAGAGTTTTCCTGGTGTGAAGCTGTAGGATCAGCACCAGACTTCCAGACTTTGAGCCACAAGGTCGGCAGTTCAAACCCACCAGCTGCTCCTTGGAAACCCTATACATGGTTGCCAGGAGTTGGAACCAACTCGACAGCACTTAACAACAATAACAACGTAGGGTTTTCTACTGTCCTGGAAGAGGGTAGCTATTGATTACTATCTGAAGCTGACAGAGACTTGGGATGCAATGCATCAATCAAGTCTACCGGCACCATTTTCCCAACAGCCTGTGTTCACTTCAGGTCCCGGTGACACTTCTGGTCACAACCTTCAAATGCTTTCACAATGCTACTGCACACGTCAGAAATGACAGACCATACGTGTGACTCGCTTTACTGCAGTGGTCTGGAACTGATCTCATAGTAAATCTGAGATGTGCCTATGAGTGAGCACCGTTCCACCTGCACCCTGGGTGGGGAAGGAAGCAGCCAGTCCCCGCTTTGGTCTCTTGGGAGCGATGGCTTTGCCATCTGGCTACACTGTGCATGTGGGGGAAGGGTGCCTCAGCACCTGCGTGCACCCCTCCAGGGGCATTGCCCTTCCTGTGACCATGACTGTCTGTGCAGAAAAGATGTAAACAGGCCAGGGAGCCAGGTCATCAGTATGTTTCTAAAATACAGCAAAGCCATCTGATCTCCCTGTGGCAACAGTTTCTTAGTTAAAATCTGACAGGGGGCATCTGCACAGAAACAATTACGGGTCCCAGTGCAATTCTGCTTTTTGAGTCTCTAACTCTGCGGCTGGAGGGAGGAAGTCGCCACATACTGCGTGCAAGGGCCACTTCCTGGTTTCTGTGCATGTTTAGAGCCCTGAGGAGCCCTTAGTGCAGAACGGGGCTCAAAGCCAGAGGACGGATCCAAGCTCAGCTCGAGACCTGGGTCCTGGGCCACCGGCTCCTCAATAGGAGGGGTACCCTGAAACAGTAGGATGCTGGAGGTGGGGATCCCACTCTCGGGGACGGGGTACTGAGGAGCTCACGTGGAAGGTATATGCTGAGCCCACACTCCGGTGGCTAGAAGAAGGGTGAGGTTTCTTTAGGGGTGAGGTGAGGGTGAAGGGGGTGCTAGAAATGGTGGGGAGACCCCTACACTGTGTAGGCCCACTCCCACCCTCCTGGTACCAGGGACCCCTGTTCATTCAGCTCTCACCCTGAGTTTGTTTGAGAACAAACCACACTGGGCGCTCATAATTTCAGACTCTGGAGTCCCCACTCTCTGTTCCGGGGCCCTGACTACTGCTTCGTTCATCACATCTGGTTCAGTGGATGAGTACCCTGAGAAGCAGGCCCAGTTCTCACAAACACTCCTCCTTGAGGCTGCCCCAGTTCTGACCCCAAGCTTTGTTTCCTTGCAGGTCAGCCACACGGGTCCCGATGTTTGCACACAACATGTCGTGGGTACAGTACCCCAGCCTTGTGTCCCCAGACGTTGAAGATGTCATCGCTGCACAGAGCATCACTTCCAGGCTCACACAGGTGTACCTGGCTCTGCTCGCCCCTCTGGGCTTGGCAAGCGGGGTATTTAACTTAGCCACACTCCTGAGAGGCTGGGCTCGGCTAGGGAGCCTGGGGGCCTTCCTTGTGGACCTTACCGTGACTAATATGCTAGTGGTCTTGTTGTCCCTGACAGCTGTCCCCAGGCCAGACTACCTAGTCACCACCAACCTGGGCTGTGGGGTCCTCGCCTTTGGTGCCAACGTCTGCTACTTCAATGCCCAGTACCTTCAAGTGGTCATGCTCTTTGCATTCCTGCTGCCCAGTTCCCCATCCTGTCTGCCTGTGGTGACCAAGTGGGTCCTGAGGCCAGCCCTGGTCCTGGGGGCCATCTTGGGATGCACCCTCTGCAGCTCCCTGGGGGTGGTGGCCCTGCTGGGTACCTCCGGAGAGCTGTATACAACCACTCGGTGCCAGCTGGACCCACTGACCGCCTGGCCCGAGTACGAGGTGGTCAAGTTCAGCCTGGGCTTCGGGCTGACCCTCCTGCTGCAATTGGTTTTTGGCATCCTGCTCTTAGTCACTCAGGCCTGGCAGGGCACTGCTGCCCAGAGGGACACGGCCTTGGCCATGCCTGTCGTGCTGGCCATGGCGCTGACCATGTCTGCCTGCCGGCTCTTCTACAACGTCCTATTGCTTCACAGGGCCAGTCTGAAGCTGCAGGGGTCCCTCGGTTCACCGCGGGATGAGCTCCTCATGAACATTGCCGAGCTGCTCCTGTTTGGGGAGAGCTGCGTGACGTCTTTGGAGACACTGCTTCTCTACCAGCCCTGTAGAAAGGCCCTGAGGAGGGCTCAGCAGAGACTTACCTGTAGGGGCTGCCAGAAGTCGGCCACTGGCAGCATCTCCTCACCAGGAGCAGGGAGCCAGCTGACAGGCAGGCACGAGCCTCCCAGGGTTTAAGGAGCACTCCACATGTGACTCACATCCACTGAGTCAGGTGCCCACTTCATCTACACAAAACTATGGGGGTACTGATGTCCAGGTCATAGTTACACCTGAAGGAGTCGAGCTGACCAGACACACACCTGATCGTGATACATTTCAAAAAAAAAAAAAAACAACCACCACCACCCACCCACTTCTGTAGAGTTGATTTCGACTCACAGTGACCCTACAGGACAGAATACCCATGGGGTCTCCAGGGCTGCCACCTTTATAGACGCTGCGGAGCAGCTAGTGGGTTCTGCTGACTTTTCCATGAGCCACTGAGTGCTTACCCATGCATCACCAGGACTCCTTAAAAACAAACAAACAGCAGTGCTGAAATAAAAGGCTGCCATCACCAACAGCACTCCTTGTCCAAGAATCCCCATTTGTAAGAGCTAGAGGAAGAAAGGAAATGGAGACGACAGCTGCAGGCAGAGTCCACGGTGGACACCAGGAAGCAGCGACAAGTTCAGTGGACAAGTTGGGCAGACCGTCAAGCTGGACATGGCCCGTCCACAGGGTACCCTCGGATGGGCAGCCCTGCGGCTGAGTGGTGCTCACGGCCGTTACCAAGGGCAGGAAGGACAACGATGAGAAGCCTTTCATACAGAGAGGAATTCGCGGGGACGCAGCCAATGAAATGGTATCAGAACAGAGAAGGCACTCGAATGGACACTGGTGAGAGCAGGGCGGGGGGAGCTGCCCTTTGGTGCCCGTACGCACCCATGTGAATGTCCTGGTTTTCACAGTTCTCCAATGGGTTTATAAAGGATGGACATTGGGGGACGTTGGACAAAAGGGACACCAGAACTACTTTCTGTAAGTTTAGACTCAAACATTAAAAAGTGATTGAAGTACAAGGCTTTTCACTGCAGCAGTTTGTAACAGCAAGAAATGCAACAAACGAACACACTCAGAGCTGAGGGAAATGAACTCACCACAGATGATAAACCTAACAGGCAAACCATCTGTAGTGGAGTCTACTCCGATGCATGGAGGCTCCAAGTAGTCCATGCACAGCAGGAGGCAGGGTGGTTCTGGGTAGAACTCTCACCTTCTGCAGTGGAGGACTAGGGCAGAACTCCAGGGGCACCAGGCTCTGCACCTCAGCTCCAGACCCCGAGCTGCGGCCACCAGGACACATTGATCACACTCAGAATTCCAGGAAAGATGAGGACCAGTGAGCATGGCGGCCAAGAAGCCCCCACCATGGTGCACAAATGTGAACTTAATGCAGGAGGGCAGATGTCAGGACAAAGGGCTGGGGAGGCTTAAACACTTCAAATTTTCCTTGTCATAATGGAAAACACTAGAGAGTAAAACTTCTGGCCATTGATTTTTCTCTAGAAAGCACCTCAATCTTCCAGTATTTGTTCTCAGCATTCCACAGTCTGTATGTACACCAGACACACACATTTACATTCATACACCTGATGGCAAACACACTCACACACATATACCTGAACATACATATACACATGCATATACAAACATACACCAGAACACACACACATGTGCACTCACCAACGTACCGACACACACGTGACTTATGCAGACACACACATACACCTGAACACAACACATACACACATGTACTCACCAACATGCACACACAATTTACAGGTAACTGGAATTCCAGAACAGGAAGAAACACTAAAAAGCACAGAGAAAATGGCGGGAGAGTTATTGGACATTCCTAACATACTGTAAGCATAAAAGAAACTGAATGAACCCCAAATAGGATAGATCCAGAGAAAATTATCAACACTTATCACAATCAAACTTTCCAAAACCAAAAACAAGGAAAGAAGCCTGGGAGCAGCTCGGGAAAAACAAAAAGTTACCTACAAATGAGAACCAATAAGACAAAGCTCTGATTTCTAGCAGAAACCATGAAGGCAAGAAGGCAATGGCATGACATATACAAAATTCTGAAAGGGAAAAATTTCCAGTCATATACCTAAGCAAAGCTGTCCCTTAAAAACAACGGCAAAATTAGGGCATTTCCTGAAAAACAGAATGAAAGAACAACTTTACAAAAAATGCTAATGGCTGTTTTTTGGACTGGGAATCAACAGGCGCTGACAACAACTCGTGATTACCATAAATAGCAACACCACCTAAAACTCAATCCAGATATATCAGTATTTAAAGTAAAACAAACCTACAAGATGCAAAATGAGGAGAAACAGCTGTTAAGCATCCATTAATAATTGGAACATGGAATGCATAAAGTATAAATCTAAAAAAACTGGAAGTTGTCAAAAGTGAAATGGAACACACAAACATCGACATCCTAAGCATGAGTGAGCTGAAATGGACTGACATTTTAAATCTGACAATCACATGGTTTACTATGCCAGGAATGGCAACTTGAAGAGGAATGATGTTGTATTCATCAAAAGGACATTTCAAAATCTATCTTTAAGTAAAATCCTGTCTATGATATGAGTTGGAACCAACTCGACAGTACTTAACAACAAGGAAGGCCAGTTAATACAATTATTATTAAAATTTATGCACCACACACCAAAGCCAGAAATGATAAAACTGAAGAATTCTACCAATTTCCTTAGCCTGAAATTGATCAAATATACAATCAAGCTGTATTGATAATTACTGGCAACTGGAATGCAAAGGCTGGGAACAAAGAGGAAAATACGGCCTTGGTGATAGAAACGATGCTGGTGATCGCATGATAGAGGTTTGCAAGACCAGTGACTTTCTTCATTGCAAATATAGTTGTTTATTTATTTATTTATTTTTATTTTTTTAAATTAAATGTTTTTATTTTGCATTGAGTGAAAGTTTACAGGGCACATCATCAGCTTCACATTCAACCATTCATATAGCTTGTTTCGTTACATTGATTATTATCCCCACCATATATCATCAGTTTACAGTGTTTCTCTCTATCCTCTTTAGCTTTTTTTTTTTTTTTTTTGGATGGGGGGGGAGCAAATATAGTTTTTAAACAACATAAAAGATGACTATACATACACATGGACCTCACAAGATGGAAAACACAGAAATCAAATTTACTACATCTGTGGAAAGAGAGCATGGAAAATCTCCATATCATCAGCCAAAACAAGACCAGGGACAGACTGTGGAAAAGACCATCAATTGATCATATGCAAGTTCAGGCTGAAGGAAATTTAAACAAGTCCACAAGAGCCAAAATATGACCTTGGATATATCCCATCTGAATTTAGAGATCATCTCAAGAACAGATTTGATGCATTAGACACTAATGACCAAAGACTTGAAGTGTTGTAGGAAGACATAAAGTACATCATACAGGAAGAAAGCAAAAGATCGTTCATTAAGAAAACAAGAAAGAAGGAAAAGACCAAAATGCTTGTCAGAATAAACTCTGAAACTTGCTCTCCAGCATAGAGATACTAAAGCAAATGGAAGAAATGAGGAGGTAGAAAAGTTGAACAGAAAATTTCAAAGGGCAGCTTGAGAAGATAAAGTCAAATATTATAATGAAGTATGCAAAGATGTGGAGTGAGAAGACCAAAAGAGAAGAACATACTCAGCATTTCTGAAGCTGAAAGAACTGAGGAAAAAATTCAAGATTTGACCTGCAATATTGAAGGATTCTATTGGATTCCTGGTGTGGCACTGTAGTATAAGTGCTCAACTGCAAGGCTGGTTTGAACTGGAGGCACTCACTCATCTAATGCCAAGAAATCTGAAAGATATCTAACCGGCCAACTGACTGGAAGAGACCCATATTTGTGCCCATTCCAAAGAGAGGTGACCCAAAGGAATGTGGAAATCATTAGACATTATCATTAATATCACATACGAGTAAAATTTTGCTAAAGATAGTTCAAAAATGGCTGCAATAGTACATTGACAGGGAACTGCCAGAGGTTTAGACTAGATCCAGACGTGGACGTGGAACAAAGGATATCATAGCTTATGTCCGATGGATCTTGGCTGAAAGCAGAGAATATCAGAAAAATGTTTACCTCTGCTTTACTGACTACACAAAGGCTTTCGATTGTGTGGATCACGACAAGCTTTGCAGGGAATGAGTATTCCGGAACACTTAATTGTGTTCATGAGGAACTTGTACACAGACCAAGAAGCAGTCATTCAGATAGAAGGGGACACTAAACTGAGAAGCTGGATTATATGATGAACCTGGTATCAGGACTGGAGGAAGACTCATTAACAACCCGTAATATGCAGATGATACAACCTCGCTTGATGAAAGTGAAGAGGACTTAAAATACTTACTGGTAAAGATCAAAGATTTTGGGTTGCACTTCAATACAAAGAAGACAAAAATCATCTCCACTGGACCAATAAGTAACACATCACGATAAACAGAGAAAAGACTGAAATTGTCAAAGATTTCAACCATCAACACTCATGGAAGCAGAAGTAAAGAAATCAAATGACGTATTGCATTAGGCAAATCTGCTACACAAGACCTCTTTATAGTATTCAAGATGTCAGTTTGAGGACTAAGGTGCGCCTGACCCAAGCCATGGTATTTTCAATAGCCTCATGTACATTTGAAAGTCGGACAATGAATAAGGAAGATCGTAGACAAACTGATGCATTTGAGTTATGGTGCTGGAGGAGAATATTAAAAGTATCATGGGCTGCCAAAAGAACAAACAGATTTGTGTTGGAAGAAGTACAGCCACAGTGCTCCTTAGAAGACAGGGCGGAGAGACTTCGTCACTCACATTTGGAACATAAAAATAGGAGGGACCAGTCCTGGAGAAGGCTATCATGTTTGGTAGTGAAGGATAGGTGAAAAAAGAAAGACCCCAAGCTAGATGGATTGGCAGTGATAGCAATGATTTTAAGATGGTGCAGGACAGGGCAGTGTTTCGTTCTGTTGTGCAGAAGATTGCTATGAGTCAGTACTGACTCAACGGCCCCTAACAACAACAAGGCTGAAAATAGGAACCAGAGATGTCAATTTTTAACATCAACTACAAAGCCAAAAGAGGGAATAGCACAGATACAGAACTTCCAAATGACAAGTAAGTCAAGTAGATTTCAATATAAAACAGACTTGTTTTAAACAGGAAAAAAATGAGAATAATTTACAAGGTAACCTCAAAGAAAAATCAATACGCCTACACACCAAAATAAAAACGGAGGAAAACTCAAAGATTTAGGTAAATATTAACACAACAGAAATGAAAATGAAAATAAAATGCACTAGCAAAATGAACTCAGCACACAAAGCATGCAATACGGAAACCAACAGCATCACAAAAGGCACAAAGCAAAATGACATCAATTAACTCATCAATTAACGGATCACACTGAATAACAATCCATCAAAAGCACCAGTCAAGAGACAAAGCAGACTGGGTAAGAAAACAGAATCTTTCAAAGTGCTGTCTACAAGAGACACAGTAAAAAAGATGGAGACAGCCTAAATGCCCATCAACAGAAGAATGGTTAAGCAAACTTTGGCACATACATACAATGGAATTCCAAGCAAAGTTGAAGAAGTACAATAAACCTGTGAAACACCTCACAACACAGATAAACCTGGAAGATATTATTCTGAGAAATCAGTCAATCACAAAAGGACAAATATTGCACGAGACCCCTGTTATAAAAAGTTAAGAGAAGGTTTTCTTGATGAAAGCAACAATCTAAGATGGTTATGGGGGGCAGGGAGGCTAGAGGGCAGACACATGCTAACCTAGGTGACAGGGCAGGCAACATATAACAAGAAGGAGGCTGGCAGAAGAAAGATGGAGGTAGTGGGAGATGTAGGGAAGAAGGTAAGAGTTAATGAGGCAAACAGTGTTAACTGAAGGTACAATGTGGAAGGGATTGCAATCATCGTAATGAAGTAGAGGATTTGTTTAATGTAAAACTGATGATCTGTTCTGTAAACTTTCACTCAATTCACAATAAAAGGTTAAAAAAAAAAACAACTCAGAGCAAATTAAAAAGCGATCGTATCGGAGTCAAAGAATTTGTAAAGCTGAAAGGGACTCTAAATGGGAGTGTTTTTCCATAAAAAAATGCACACCGTAGTCTCTGTTGAAAAAAAATGTGCTTTTCCAAAACATGCACTGAAAGGTCTAAAGTATCATCAACACAGCACACTCTGAAACTCTGCACCAAGGGGCTGTCTGGAGCGAGTGCTCCCCCCACCCCCACCAGCTTGAGGTGTACCATGTCTGTCCTATGTCTTGGGAATGGGACAACCTTCCTGCTCCCAAAGCTGAAGAGGGCAGAAAGTAACTTGAGTGCCCATGGTTTGGCCCAAGTCCACCCCTGGCAGGGACTCCGCCTTTGTCCCTTGCCTACCTGGTGTGGCACTGTGGGTTAATGCACCAGACTTCAAAGCCATTTGAACTGCTAGGTCGGTGGTTCAAGCTCATCAGCTGCTCCACAGAAACCCAATCCAGGGTCGCTATGGGCCGGAACCGACTCCATGGCACTTAACAACAACAATTGTAGACGGTAACATGAACCACCAGTAGGTGGGGTGAATGAGGCTGCTGGGGACTCAGGTCATCCCTAGACCTGTATCCAGCAGGCGTTCAAAGCAGAGACGATACTTTGATTACCAATGTTCGACCAAACTGCTGGTGACTTCTCAGGTCTTGGTGAAATCCCCAGATTAAATTCCCTATGTGTTACTCACATAGAAATTTATGACACACAGTGGCCAGTTCTAAAACCAGTCAGTTGCAGAAACAAAAGCAAAGCTGTGAGTTTCAACAAACAGATTAAAATCTAAAAGACACACAGTATCTAGTACAATCCCTTTACACTTGAAGTTTGGTGGTACCAATAGGTGAAGAAAAGCTGTGAGGCTGGAAACTTCCACAAAAGCATGTTCAGGGGGGCTGAGTAATTGCCAAAGTGTGGGAGGAAAGAGCCAGCAGAAAAATGGTTAATGCTGGCCAGGGAAAGGAGCCTCGGGAGGGGCCTGGGAGCCTATAAAACCCAGAGGAAGGAGGGTAGGAAGGAGGGAGGGAGGGAGGGAGACAGGCTAGCAGGACGCATAGAGGGTGGTCTATCACACCCTGATGCCTGCGACAGATGCTCCAGGACCACCCGACCGGTTGAGCTCACCCACCAGTCCAGACCCCCATTGCTAGGAAGCCACACACGCACCTAGCCCGAAGCCAGGACCATGAGCACAGCCTGCAAAGAGGACAGAGCAGGTAAGATGCAGCCTCTCAACAGGGCCATGTCTGTGGGCACAGGGGAGGTGGGCGCAAGCAGGCAGAGAGGGTGCTACCTCTTTGTTGCCATGAGTGGACACGGTCAAGAAGACCAACAGGCTGACAGCTCCTCACGAGGAAGCGTCCTTATGTGGGCGAGTCTTGCAGGGTGAACTGAGGTGCTATCGGCCGGTCACCTGTCACATGCTGTTCAAGCCAGGGTGGCTGGGCTCTATGATGTCCCACCAAGGACTTCAGACATCCTTCATGGTACAGCAGGTCCTAGGAGACCTGGACCCTTTGTAAGCAATGTGTCTCAGACTGGGATCCTATATCCTTATCAGAACATGGCAAAATGAAGTGTTTGTCCTGGGCCCAATGATTCCACTCATTTGGGGAAGAAATAAGGGACCAACCTGTGCATAGCCCCCCGGAGCCTATATCACAAGCATAGGCAAGGGAACAAATAAACGCCGAGGGCTTTTACTCACCTCTTACACGTTCATCTAAAACTGCAGTCTAACCTTTCCCAAAATGTTGACATTTAAAGAGTAAGACAGATACTCTTGAGTACTTTTTGAACAGAAGTTAAATGTATGTAGATCTATATACAGAGCTGTATCACATGCTACACAGAGACCTAGGGTACGCTTCAAGTCGGCACTGTCTGCCACCGCTACGCTAACTGGATATCTTTAAACAATGACCGACACCAATGCAGGTATTTTTCTGTCTTTCACCACAAGTAGCTTCTGTATTTAAAAAAAACAAAAACAAAAACCCTGTCTAGTCTGGCAACACTTGCACAGGCTTCCTCGTGGTCCAAAGGATAAGATGAAACCCTGCAGAGGAAATGATCTGGATTCAACATTAACATGACACATTCATGTAACTCCGGCTTCCTCACCCTCCTGACTCTGGGCTGCTCAGTGGGGGATTCTGTGGGGTGTGTGGTAAGCAGTCTTCATGGTATGGTCATCAAAAATGTCTCCAAACATTGGCAGAGTCCCCTGAGACAGAACTCAGGGGAGCAAAATCCAATGACAAGAAACTCCAGATCGAGCAGAGCCCCACACCTGTCCACTGTGGACACATTTGCCCACTTCTATAACCCCTCCACAGCAAAAAAAGATCCAGAAGATTCCTTCATCCCAACTTTCTCTACCCAGCTTCTGGGTTCCGAAGAACATTCCAGAAACATAGCAGGTTTCACAACCATTTGTGAAAACCCTGGATAAAATGTTAAATATGGTTTTCTAATTACTACTTTGATTCCTTCTTGTTCTTTTTCATTCTACGTTATGAAAGACAGACAGCCTTGTTTCCGGCCCCAGACTCAACGCTGGATCAGCTGAAGTGTTAGCTCTCTCAGTGCAGGGACTCTGACCCAGATCCCCAGAGTTCTCAGAACCCACCGCTTTCCAGAAGCTGGGTTTTTCCTTCCCATTTTCCTTCTCTTTCCCACGGCTGAGGGATACATTGTATTTCCTCTCTGGACAAACAGTAATTTTCCTAGGTTTTCACACTTCATGCCCATGTTGCTTCGTAAATCTACTATGTGGCTTTTAAAAAGCATCCCACAAAGGGGGTTGGCGGCTCCCTGACCAGCTCCAACGTAGCCTGAAATGGGAGGGGGGCCCTACGGGGGGAGAGACGGGTCTTTTCTACATATGGTTCTTCTGCTACAGTTTAGTGACCAGTCTAAGTGACAACCAAAGCTCTGGTCCCTTCTATCCACATGTCCCTCCCTGAACCCACGGTGGTATGTGTGGTGGTCCTAACATCCTTCTTCTTGCTCCCCCAGGCCTCCAGACGGTAGGGCAGCCCTGAGGGGCAGCTCTGGACAGAGTGGCTAGCAGGCACCAGGAACGGGCCACCACAGAAGTCGTCACAGTCAGTTGTCCTGCACTCGGACATCAACAATTCCAGCCAGTCTGTCAACTTTCTGGGACACATGGATCCAAACAGTCAGCTCTGATTTCACAAATGTCTGACCTGCTTCCAAAACAACCACCTTTCTTTCAAGAGATGGGTTTGTTGCTCAGCACGGATCTCTGTGAGTCCTCCAGCCAGTCCTGAGAGGCTCTCAGGGCGGGGGCACAGACATGGAGGGCTACCTGGGCACAGTGCAGCCCGCCGCCCCCAACAGCACCCTCGCAGGTCTGAGCGCGGTGAACCTACTGGATGCAGCGGCCCTGGCGAACCACACACGAGCCCTGCAGGAGCACCAGCAGTATGTCGTGGGACTCTTCCTCTCCTGCCTCTACACCATCTTCCTCTTCCCCATCGGCTTTGTGGGCAACATCCTGATCCTGGTGGTGAACATCAGCTTCCGTGAGAAGATGACCATCCCCGACCTGTACTTCATCAACCTGGCCGCAGCAGACCTCATCCTGGTGGCCGACTCGCTCATCGAGGTGTTCAACCTGGACGAGCAGTACTACGACATCACGGTGCTCTGCACCTTCATGTCACTCTTCCTGCAGATCAACATGTACAGTAGCATCTTCTTCCTCACCTGGATGAGCTTCGACCGCTACGTCGCCCTGGCCCGGGCCATGCGCGCCAGCCTCTTCCGCACCAAGCAGCATGCCCGCCTCAGCTGCGGCCTCATCTGGCTGGCCTCGGCCTCGGCCACACTGGTGCCCTTCACGGCTGTGCACTTGCAGCACACCAAAGATGCCTGCTTCTGCTTCGCCGATGTGCGGGAGGTGCAGTGGCTGGAGGTCATTCTGGGCTTCATCCTGCCCCTGGCTGTCATTGGACTGTGCTACTCACTCATCGCCCGGGTGCTGGTGGGCGCGCACCGGCACCGAGGCCTGCGGCCCCGGCGGCAGAAGGCACTGCGCATGATCTTTGCTGTGGTCCTCGTATTCTTCATCTGCTGGCTGCCTGAAAACGTCTTCATCAGCGTGCACCTGCTGCAACGCCCCCAGCCGGGGGTGTCCTACTGCAAGCAGTCTTTCCGTCACGCCTACCCCCTGACAGGCCACATCGTCAACCTTGCAGCCTTCTCCAACAGTTGCCTGAACCCTCTCATTTACAGTTTTCTTGGGGAGACCTTCAGGGACAAGCTGCGGCTGTACATCGAGCAGAAGACAAACATGTTGGCACTAAACCGCTTCTGCCATGCCGCCCTGAAGTCAGTGATCCCAGACAGCACGGAGCCTTCAGACGTGAAGTTCAGCAGTGCAGTGTGAGGGGGCCAGCGAGTCCCCAACTAGTACCTGTGCACGTGGCGGGAGGGCAGGCAGAGGTGGGGACAGGATGTGTCCTACTGCTGTCTTGGGTCACACATCTGGGGATGTAGAGTACACCCAAACTTGGGCCACCTGATGAGGGTCACTGGGAATAGGCCCTCTGCCCCGCCCTGTGCACTGCAGGCCTGAAGGGAGGTTAGGACCTCTGGGTGACACTCACCCCCCTGAAGTTGGCCCCGTGGGGGAGAGCAGTCTGAGACAGAGGAGCTGAGATCATGCAGCCAACGGATGACCTGGTGTCTGGTTTGCGTCTGTGCTCTTCTATGTGCGTGCCAACAAGGTACTGGACCATTAAACAGGAGAGGACAACCCTGGCTGTGCACACGCTGTCCGCTCATTTTCTCTTATGGTTGAGGTTCTGGCCACACTGCCCACGTGAGAGTCAGGCCATGCTAGTGACAAGGTCTACTTGCTATGTGGCCAAGTCAGAGTGGGGTAGGACTGAGAGCTGCGTGGACAGCTCCAGTGACTCTGGTTTCACAGGATCCCTGCTTCCCCTACGGACAGAAGCAGGCAATGGTGGTCACACTGCAAAAACTGCTCTTCACAGTGTAAAACCCACAGATGGTGAGGCTGCTGAGCTGCTGTCAAGACAAAGCGGAGCCGGGCCCTCCCCACCTTCCTAGTCATTCCCAAGCAGAGGGGACCCCTCCTGGCCCTCTGAGTCATCCCTTCAACAGAGAGGACCCAGAAGAGAGGGGAGCCAGCCCCCTCCCTGCCCACTGAGTTGTCCTTTGAACAGAAAGGCCCCATCCCTGGGAGACTGGTGTCTTTGAGACCCCACTGTTGTGTCCTCTGTCTCTACCATGGACAAGAGGTCAGGCCCCCAAGAAAGCATGAGCTGAGGGCATAGGCAGTCCCCTCAGAGGACCCCGGGTGGACAGGATCTCCCGGTAGAACATGAGGAAGTCTCTTAGTGACAGGAAATGAGTCCCATTTTAGTTTTGATCATTTCTATTGAGAGTGAGGATGCTGGGCTTAATCTTGTTTAATTTATGAACAGGAGGAGGTTTTATTTTAAATAAATGTAAAGGGAAAAGGTGAACTAATTCAGGGAAATTACCTGGGGAGGAAGCAGGTGGTCATGGGCACTGCACGACTTTGCAGATGAGCTCAGGGGTGATGTGGAGCCACCCAGCCACCCTGGCTCGGGCTCAGCTGGGACCCACCAGCAGGAAGCTGCCCAGTCCCCCACATGATGCCTCTTCCGACCTCTGGGGCACCTCCTGCCAACATAGCTGTGCTTCAGGGAAGGGGAACCAGGTTAGGCGGCCCATCCACTCTGACCCAGCCAGTACAAGTGCTGACCGCCCAGCATAGTGTCCTCCTGGGAAAGGCCTGCCTTCAGATAACCCCCAGCTCCTCATCCAAGGGCAGGCCTGCGACAGGGAGGGTACAGGTGGTCCCAGGTGTCCCTGGGGGAGGTCACACACAGTAGTGCTCCAGGAAGGACCTCTCTGTCCCTCCAGCTCGTCCCTGGTCACCATGTCCAGCACACCCCTGCTCTCTACCAGGAGCAGAGCAGTGACACTGAGACAAGATGTGAGAGGAGTGAGTGTCCTCCACTCTAACAGCGGCAGAGGGATGTCTACTCTGAATCATAGCTTACTAGGTAGGACCAGAGCATCCTTAAGGTGTCCACCAATACTTTCAACATTCCTGTCTCAGACAGCCGCTTCCCAGACACGCAAAGTCTGGACACCCAGTGTACTTGATGGCCAGGCCTTCCAGGAGTGGGGAGGAGATGGTACAAGACCACAAGGTTTGAGGGGAGGGTGGGGTGGGGGGTGGGGCGTTGCAACCGACACAGAGCAGCAGGGGACTATCTTCATGTCTCCACAGACCCCGCAACCCATTGCAAGCTGCTGGGTGGGAGACCAGAACCCCAAGCGCTGGGAACCCCTGTGCTATCCCCCACAAAGCATTCGTCTGAGAGCTGGGCTAATTTCATTCGAACAGGAACACCACAGATAAAATCAAGGCCTTTTAATTGCTTTGTTGTTTCCTGGTAACCTAGCTCTCCCCGGAACACTAATGCTTTCTAAACCCCACAACTCGAGGAGAGCCTAGCTAGAGGTGCAGGGGGGCAATGTGTTAGCTCAGAGCAGGACATCATAGTTTTCTCAGTGCTAATAATTAACTCTTGATTATACAGGGGCAGCATGGCCCACCTCCCAAACTGTTAAGTTACACCGGGGTCCTCATGGAGGAGGGGAGGCAGCAGGTAACCCCTGTGGGAAAGGGAGGGAATAGGAGCTATTATTGGCTTAAACCCAGGATTTCCAGAGTAAGAATATGTCCAGGGATATAAACATGTACATACAGTGTGTGTGCAAATACAAACACACATGCATACGATCCCTAGTTCTATGTGTGTGTCAATATACTTTCATTCTCCCTGGCTCTCCACATATGTAAACACACACACATGCAGATGCTCCCTAACCCTTTCTGCCCAAAGGGCCCAGAAGAAAGGCGTCAACCCAGATCCTGCTTGTGGCAGCAGCCCCCTGTGAGCAGTGGCAGGTGCTGGAGAGAGGGAGGTCAGGGTGAGGCAGAAAGGAGTGAGAAGAACCAAGAGGCAAGAAAAGCAGCTGGAAGGAGGATACGATAAAAAAGAAAAGTAGAACTACAATTTATTGTGAATAAAAAACAAAAAGAATCCTGTCAATTCAGTAACCAGGCAAAACACAGTATGATGATAAGCACAGGAATGACTGAAGAAATGAGCAGAGGGAGAGCCTTGCTGACCGCTGACCAGTGAAGGTGGGGGACATGCTGGGTTGGAAAACCACTACGCTGCAGCTCTCACAGTGAAGCCAGGCAGGTGAGGTCATGTGAGGCTGCCCTAGCTGAGAGTGCTGAGATGATGCTCAGGGTATACCTCTGGTGGCACAGAGGTTCAGAACTCAGCTGCTAGTTGGTCAGTGGTTCGAACTCAACCAGCAATTCCAAGGTAAAAAGACTTGGGCATTTGTTCCTGTAAAGATGACAGCTGGAAAACCCTGTGGGGCAATTCTACTCTGTCACATGGGAGTGCTGTGAGTTGATGATACTAATGAATATACGCAAGTACATAGTGACACAACAGATGACAATCTAGGAAGCCCTATGGAGCAGTTCTCCTCTGTCACACAGTGGTGCTGTGAGTTGATGATTATTGTTGTTAAGCGCCGTCAAGTCAGTTCCAACTCATAGCGACACTGTATAGGGTTTCTGAGGAGTGGCTGATGAGCTTGAACCGCCAACTTCAAACCAACCTTGCAGTTCAGCGCATTAACCTACAAATATATATGAGTATATAGTGACACAATCGATGACAGCGTAGGAAGTCCTATGGGGCAGTTGTACTCTGTCATATGGGGGGAGCACTGTGAGTCGATGATATATGATCAATTCACCACACCATTCTCTGGATCATGACTAAGTGATGAAGAGTAGTTGTTAATATCACAGGTGTGATGATCACAGGTATGGACGACACAGGTGTGAACATCATAGGTCTGTCGCAGTTACATCACTGAGGGTTGAGGACACCTGTGAGGCCCAAGCAGCCTCTCCCACCACTCACCCCCCATACCATAACCACCAACCTGGCATTGTAGTATGAATTGAGCACAGAGCCACAGTGCAGGAGAAAGGCAGAGGGGTCATTTTATGACCACTACACAGACTCTACTCCCTAAGCCACCTGTGTTCCGTGTATGGTGGGCTGGTCTGCCCCCACCTGGGACATGGCATTCACAGGTGAGTAGCACCCACACTGGGTGGATGTTTGCACAGAGGAGGCGTCAGGTAGCCAGCCACAGCTTTCTGCACCAGTTGTTACCTGCCCTTGGGAGGAACCAATCAGCTGGGAGTAAACCAATCAGCACCTGCATGTCCAGGTGTTTGGGAGGAGGGAGGAGCCAGCTGTGAATGCCCCTTCTCCCCAGGAGTGAGATATTTCCTGATGCATGCTGGCGAAGGCACAGTCCTGAGGACCACCCTCTCCCACAGGCTGTGGTCCAGACAGAGAGACCCCAGGGATGTGGGGATGCAGACAGCTGTCAGTGGGGTGAACTGGCCGGTCCCATGAGTGCTGCCCCATGTCAAGTCGCCAGCCAGGCACAGAGGTGGAACACCTAGAAAGGCACCGATACCCCAGCAGCCAGTGTGTGCGTCCCGTGCCATGCCACCTGACTCCTATGGTCAGAGGCCAGGCGCTGCGTTTATCTGATTTCTGCCATTGTCCAGTGGGTGGGGGATCCAGCCTGGGAACAAGGGCTTTAGAAGCCAAAGGAACACAGAACAAAAGCATGCAGTCCTGACTGCATTTCTCAGCCGAACATGGGGAGCAATCAGCCGAGACTTATCTCAGAACATCAGCTGCTGGGCTCCCTCCTTCCGTCCCCTGCAGCACCCACAGTCCTGGCCTCCAGACTGGCCTTTCATTGTGGCCCGTTCCCATGACACCCAGCTCCTGTCCCCGCATCCACACAGCCTCCACTTTCACTCTGATGGAAACACATCCAGGCTAGTGCCCAGTTCAGAAGCCCTAGTGCTGCCTCCCTTGGCCCCATGAGAAAGGTGGACAGGCCCTGTCCAGGGTGTTCATCTTCTCTGCTGACCCAGGAATGAAGGAGGCAAGAGCAGATGTCCTTCATAAACCACCAGCTGCATGCTCACACTTTGGCCCTCTCTAGCCCCACACTGTGAGCGAGCTCCAGGAAGGGTTCTGGTGCACAGCTCGGGACGAACGGGTAGTCGAGCCTTCAGAAGAGATGGCAGCCCTGGCCAACACTGGGAGAGGTCCTGAGTCAGAGCACCCTGTCAGCCGCATCTGGGTCCCTGAGCCTGGGAAACTGTGCTGTGTGGAGAAACAGAAGTGTGGCAACAGGAAAGCAAGAGCTGATTGTGCAGAAGCCAGCACAGGCTTACTTGTGTACCAACACGTGATTCCATTTAAATTATGCATGCTTTTCTATTTGCACATTTCACAATTTAAGAAGGGGAAGGGAGAAAGGAAGGAAACTTACATTAGACCATATGCCTGTCTGTACCCACAAATACAATTCTTCTGCTTTAATCACAGTTGTCGAGCTTAAAACTAACTCTAGGGCCAATGCAGAGTGTCAGACCAAAAGCCATGATCAGTACCCAGACGAAACAGTCTCATGTCTTCATGGAACCAAAGGGCCATTTTCAGAGCCCACCCCCCACACAAGTGACAGGAAGACTGGAGACCAGAGGAGATACTGGTGAAAGAAGACACAGAGTCAGGAACCTCAGCAGAGAGGAAGGTCAGCAAGTCTCAGTTCTGTCAGTGTGGACACAGAAGGAGCCCACCTAACATGAAAACACAAATGTGGATCTCTAGATTTCTACAACAGGCAAATACATGGGAGAGCGCAAAGCTGACAGGACTGCTCTGTTTTCCAGCTCTTCCAAGTCTTCTGCCTCTGATAGCATGCAGTCTTTTTAATGCTCGTTTTCATGGAAAATATTTCTTTTCCTTCTCTGACAGGTAGGAAAATACCTTACTTTGGTAATGGCTTTCAAAGGTTTACACAGGTATATTTTATAAGTTTTTTAAAAAAAAGTTAAAAACAGAGGAAGAAAAATTATATGTATGTACATTGTGGTGGTGCTTATGTGCCGTGGAGTCGGTTCCGACTCATAGCGACCCTGTACAGGGTTTCCGAGGCTGTAAATCTTTACAGGAGCAGAAAGCCTCATCTTTCTCCCATGGAATGGCTGGTAGTTTCGAACTGCTGACCCTGAGGTTCGCAGCATGATTCGTAACCACTATGCTACCAGAGCTCCTTATGTATGTAAGTCGATAGGTATATATATCTATATGATAGGTAATGGATGGATAGATGCCTAAATAATTGCCAGATGGGCACTAGATGATAGATGGACAGATGATAGATGATAGGTGGACAGGCAGATGGAGTATTGACGGATACATGAAAGATGGATGATAGAGATGCATGAGAGATGATGGAGAGATAGATAGCTGATGAATGGATAGATGGGTAACAGATGATAGGTGGATGGATACACTGGTAGATGGATGGATGGATGATGCATACCTGCAGGCATGCAGGCACTAGTGGGTGGATGGATGGATGGATGGATGGATGGATGGATGGATGGATAGCTGAGATAGATGATAGATGAGATGCATGAACTGAGAGAGATGTTAGAAAGTTGATGGATGGACAGATGGATGGATGCAGTGGTGGTGGATGGATAGACAGATGGATGGATGCACTGGTGGGTGGATAGACAGACGGATGGATGGATGCACTGGTGGATAGATGGATGGACGGATGGATGGATGCACTGGTGGATGGGTGGATAGATGCTGATACCTGATGGATAGATGAGATGGATGATAGATGACAGATAACTATTAGGTAACTTGGTGAATAGATAGATGGATAGATAAATGGATGGACTGATACTCTGGTGGACTGATAGATGACAGAACAGGTATGTGTCTGCAGGGAGAGACAGGGCAGGGTAGACTGTGACTAACCTAGCTTTTGCCTCTCTCTAGAGATACCTACACATGTTCCATAAAGAAGCTTCTCATGTTCCCTCAGAGGAAGGCTGTGCAGTTGAGCCATGTTTGGCCTGTCTCCCCACTTTGCCACCTGGGGACACCTTCACAAGTCTAATGAGCAGAGATGCAACAGAGGACCTGCTCTGGACCCTGCAGAGGACCTCACAGAGGACCCTACTCCCCAAACACTTAAATGCATGTAAGTGCCAGAAAGATCCAAGAGTTCTGTACTCAAAACTTCAGCCAACTTTAATCTGCCAGCAGGGGGTACATGCAAACTGTGACAAACAGGAAGACTAAACTTTCTACAAACAACCTCCCTGCCGGTAACAGAGAGGCAGGGTGAGTTCTAGGTGCCTGGCGGGTCTGGAAGAGAAGCCTCAAGCCTCCCTCACACGATAGCCATCCTTTCAAACATTACACGAAAGGCTCCTAGCTTAATGCTATTGTTACTACTGTTGTTGTTAAGTGCCTGTCTAGTGGGTTCTGACTCAGAGCGACCCTGCATAGGGTTTCCGAGGAGTGGCTGGTGAGCTTGACCCACTGACCTTACAGTCCAGCGCATTAACCTGCAGTGCCACACCAGGACTCCCAGGACAGGGCAAAGTGCAGCTATTCCCTCAATGATTTTTGTGCATCACGTTGTGTTTGCACTGAAAACCACAAAGTTCTACAGGGTTGTGTGAACTCCAGGGCAGCTCTGCTTTTCCAGTAACTTCCTGGGGGAGAGATCCTGCAGGAGCAAGCTTGTTAAGCAGGCACTCTCCATTTATATGCACAGAAACAAGGTCTCTGCAGACATGCTGGCGACGATGGTGAATCACAGGGGAGAATGGGCTGCAGAGTGGGCGCAGACAGCAGTTCCGTTTTCCAGAACTGGCACCACACCCAGACTGCAGACACCACCTCGCTGTAGCCTGGCCAGTGGCTGGCCGCCCATGGTGGCGTCACTTACCAATGACTGGCAGGTACCTGGCATAGGTAAGACACTCCCTGGTCTCCTGGGGCAGGATACAGGGTCTTTCTGTCACAGCAGCACAATAATTAGCTAAAAGGCTACAATTTGAACCCACCCAGAAACACCTTGGAAGACAGGCCTGCCTGGCAATCTGCTTCTGCAAGGTCACAGCCTTGAAAACCCCACAATGTACAACACCACAACATAAACTACCCATTCCTGGACAGATGAGGCTATGAGCTGAGCTCTGCATCACTGGTTCTAACCACCAGGATCGAACACAGTCTCCTTACTGTGAGCGCCCTTGTGCTCACCATACAAGTCGCCACCTGGGAGCTCCATGTCTCAGCCCTTCAGCCCCACTCAGCACTGACCTGGCCACCAAGGGAACAGCTAGACTCAGAGACCCCTGCATGGGGAGGGGGCCTATCCACCCTCCTCACGCTGTATCATGGCCTTGGTGTCACAGTGCCCAGCACAGATGTGGGCCCCAGCCCTAGCTAAGCCACTGAGCTCCACTGTACAGCGAGCCCAAGCCCCAACGATCAGCAAGAGCCTGAGCCCATGTCCGAGCCCCTGGTGGGGCGCTGACAGCCTGAGTCTGAGCCCCTGGTAGGGTGCTGACAGCCAGAGCCCATACTCAAGCCCTTGGTTGGGGTACTGACTGTTGGCCTGAGTCTGAGCCCCTGGTGGAGGTGCTGACAGTCAGCCCGAGTGCATGCCTGAGCCCCGATGGGGTTGCTGACTGTCGCTCCTCATGAACACCAGCAGACGCCATAGTGAAACACCGATAGCACCCTGAGCTCCTGACCAGGGCAATGCTGTTTTCCCTGCTAGGGGCCTGTACATGAGCCTTTCCCCTGCTAGGGGCTCCAACTGCCAGCCCACAGTGTTCACGTCCTTTGGTCGTGCAAGTCAGGCCCTGCACCTGGACCCCTGCCAAGTGGGGACCTGAGCTTCACCTTGTACTTCCAAGCCTGGATTTCCATAGGAGGTGGGGCACCTGCACTGAGTTCTCAAGGATGAGCACAGCTTCATGCAGACCCAGCTAACCCTTAGCCTGCAGTACAGAGTTTGGGGCCCCAACTCTGCACAGGATATCGCTAGCTCACACAGAAGACCTTGGGGCCCCACTCTGTCCAGACACACTGGGTCACCCACAGTTCCCACACTGCTTGCATGTATGCATTTGAGCAAAGACATCCTATTTCCTCCACGTTAGCAAAAGTGTAACTCGGGAGAGGGATAGTGCCACTGATGTGGAAAAACAGGCCACCCTTGTGCCATTAAAGTCACCAGAAGAACGGTAAGTCTAAACTAGACATTGTTTACTCTCTAACAGCAGGGGACGAGAGCTCTATGCCTGGGAAAACCATCTTCAAAGCAGCAATTGTTTTCCCAGCTGTGAATACTTCACCCTGGGAAATCTTTTCATACCATTGCAAAAATAATTCTGAGAAAACTGCACAAATACTGTGCCTGATCTGTCCATTTTGGTATTTTAGGATCCAAACGGAAGAAGCTTCTTGAGCATGCAATCAGATGAGCCAAGAACCAACGCTCCCTGTGAATGTCAGCAGACTCCACAGTGAAACACCAATGTTCCCTGTGAACGTCAGCAGACTCCACAATGAAACACCAACACTCCCCATGAACGTCAGCGGACTCCACAGTGAAACACTAGCACTCCTCGTGAATGCTAGTGGTCACTATAACGAAATACCCCCAAACAGAATAAAATCTCACTGCCGATAAGTGGATTCCAATTCCCAGTGTCCCTGTGGGAAAGAGCAGAACTGTTTCATAGGATTTCCGAGACTACAAGTCTTCACAGGAACAGACTGGCTCATCTTTCTCCCTGAGAGGAGTTTGGTAGGCTTGATCCACTGACCAGGTTAGCAGCTCAATGCTTAATCCACTTTATCATCCGGGTTCCTCATAATGAAACAGGATTCTATAGCAAATGTGGTTGAAGTCTGTCTCAAAACAACCAGGGAGTGGAAATGGTCTTTGCATTTTCTCCTTAGTTAGTTGCCATGATCTTATGGAAAGATCTATGTTAGATATTAAGAAGCTCTGATAGCATAGTGGTTACTAGTCAGGCTGCAAACCTCAAGGTCAGCTGTTTGAAACTACCAACCATTCCATGGGAGAAAGATGAGGTTTTCAGCTCCCGTAAAGATTTATAGCTTTGGAAAGCCTACATAGGGTCGCTATGAGATGGAACCAACTGCACGGTACACATCACGTTAGATACTACATCTGAGTTATAATAGAGGAAAAAGGCATCCTAGTGCTGGACATGAATCACAAATCAGCTCTCAGCACTTTCGAAGCAAATTTCACTTAAGCTTTGGAATATCCAATTTACATCATGACTAATAATTTCAAGATAGGGACTGCAAAGGCACCCCTTCTAAAGCCCTGGAGACAGAAGTGTGGTCAGGGGCCTGGCTCTGCCACCCACTACATGAAAGGGTTCTTCTTAACCACCAGTATCAGCTGCTGCCAAGTTGACACCATATCAGGTGGCCCAGCTCCTCTTTGGTAGGGAAATCACTAGGCCTTTCTTTGAAGGCACCTCTCTGTATGAATCTGAACCACCAGCTTTTCAGTGAGCATTTGAGTGCATTAACCATTGATGCCCTCAAGAAAATTCGCTCGTCCACAACCACAGCAGCTTGACATCTGCCTCTAGGTTCAATGGATGTGGTAGGAAGTAAGGAGAGGGCTGTTTTGGGCCAGCTGGGGGCCAAAGGAGGACGAGGCTGTCCACACACCAGCATCCTCACTGTACAAGTTCAGAAACGGCAAAAAAGACTAAAATGGTGACAGTCGAGTCGTCAGCCCTTTCATAAATCACCTGTGATTTACGTCTGATCAAGCTATGTTTGTTTGGCTTCCAGGTTTTTAATCCTTAGGAAAACGTTACAGCAATGCTTTAAACACACCAATCCTTTTTGTCTGTTTCCATAAGGGGTCTGTTTTACTTTGATAACGAGGAAAAAAGAAGCACCTTTTGGAAGATGGAGTCCAAGAATTGCGCTAAAAGTCCATTCTGTATGTGGACTCTTTACCAGAAGGACCTATCATACATAGAACTGGGCGGCTTCTTTACTTTTCACTACGTGAAGCTGTTTATCAGTCACTGGATCAGAAGGCAGAGCATCCTCCTCACGCCTCATGGAGTCAGCAGCCTGTCCTGGGCCCAGAAAGAGCACCTGCAGAGCTCAGCTCATCAGGCATCAAACCTGTCTCACCTCATGCCCACAGACTGTCCAGAGTCTGTTTGGAGGTGGCATCTGATCTTTTTGGACAATCTGATAGGAATTAGGTAGTGCCCACAAAACGCACACCAATGACATGTGGTTCATGTTTTCTTCTGGGTCCTATCAATGCATCATCCGAGGTGCTGTGGGCTTAGATGATGAAGAGGCCCATGATTAAAGCCACCACATAAGGTCACACAGGCCCTCTGGTCAATGCCAGGCTCACCTGAGCAGGTCCCAGAATAGGGAGCAAGCTCCAACCAGTTTTCTGAGATATACAGCTCTGTCACTCATTTACATGGAGCACACCACACAATTCTCATTGAAAGAACATGCAAATATTTTACTTCTCATCTTTTCACCACCCTCAGTTTTCCATTAAAAAAGAGCAACAAAAAACACTGTCCTGTTTCAGAGCTTTTAGGAACCTAGAAATGTCTAGAAGCCATCACCAAAATGTTCTTTCCACAAAGTCCATTTCCCACCCAGCTTCACACACACACTCATATCCTGGTAGACATATCATCAAAAGGCTGCCTCTGGGCTCTCCGTGTTGACGGTGGAAGGCACCAGCTGCCCTGGAACATTAGGCCCTCTACCCAGCCTGCCACTGACCTTGATGAAGCCAACGCTTGCCCAACACACTGCTCACAGTGCCTGCAAGTATGTGCCAAGGGATGTGGGATGCCTCACGCTCACCCTCTCCTATCTGGCAGCCTGAAGACTTTCTTTTGTTTCTGGTGTTTCGCTGTTTCATGACTCGGTATGAACTTGTTTCTGTTTATTCTGTGTGGGAGTGGGTGTGCTCCATCAAGACACACAAAGTCCACAAATTTCTCAGCAATTCTCTCTTCAAATACCACCATTCTGCCATTGTCTCTGGTCTCTTCTCGTGGAGCTCCCATTCAACGTATGTTGGATCTTATAGTCTCCTTTTTGTCTCTCTCATCTTCTCTTTCACATTTTTCATCTCCAACCCACACTGTGCCACAAAGTGGATCACTTCCTCATATCTGTCTTTCAGTTACTAATTTTCTCTTCAGCTATGTCTAGCCCACTAGCTAACTTGTCCACTCAGTTTTGAATTCTGATAGTCATGTTTTTATTTCTACTATTTCAATTCGAGTTCTTTTCTTAGGATGGTAAGTCTCCTTCATTCCTGCAAGCATTTTCAAGTCTTTGAGATTTCCTACCATTTGCAGTCCCGGTAGATTCTGTCACTGACTTTGCCTGCTGACCTTCATGACTGCTCCTTCCCTGTATACTGAGCTCTTTCACTGTGAAATCACCTTCAAGAGAGCCGCTGTCCATAGTGAACCTTCTGGAGAGGCAGGGGAGTTTGCATGGGTCAGGAGTCCTGGTGGGGCGCTCAATCATCAGGTCGATTTGAACCACAAGTTCAGCTGTTCAAACTCACCAGCTGCTCCTTGGAAACCCATGGTTGCTGTGAGTTGGAACCAATAACAGCTGCAGATTTCTCATGTGTCACGGCTCCCAACAGGCTTGTGTACTTGTGTCTTGACTGAGGGTTCTCTCCCGCCACTGCCTGTGCAGTGTGAATCTAGACCAGGTCCCTATGCATGCTGTAGCCTTGGGGTTCTGACTCTGTGGGAATGACTTTTCCACCCAGTGGGCAGAGATTCCCCTTTCCTGGATTGGCTCTTGGCTTTATCAATCCCAGATATTCGCCACCTGAGTGTTTGTGGTCACCTCCCACTGCCGTGTAACTGCCAGACACCAGCTCATAGTGCACAGCCAGTGGCGACACCTCTGGGACCACTCCGACCTCCAGCTGTCTTTACTCTTTCCATGCTTCTCGCTTGTGAGTGGCACGAGGCAATTTTGCTGCTACCCTCTTCCAGTGTTTTTACGTGTTTGAAGCAGAAGAGAACATTCCTCACTGACAGAAAGTCTATGCTTGTGTGGTATTCAAGTTTCACACTGAGGCGCTTATTACTTTAAAATTCTTCAACCCTTAAAATAAAAGGTTCTTTAGGTGATTCAGATCCCCAGAGGTTGAAAATGCTAGGCCTAAAGGTCACCTTGGTCTTGCTATTCCTGTTTGGTTATGAACAGCACACTGTTTTTATTTTTCTTGCAGTTTAATGGTCTGGTTGAGGTCCAGAGTAGCAGTTAGTCCCTGGTGAGCCCAGTCTCCACACCTTCCCAGACTGACTAGAAAGCGGTGACCACTGAGGGGCCACAATGCAGGCAAGGGTCTGCAGGGCCACACAGAGTCGTCAGCAAAAAACAAAAAACTGGACAAGTGGGACAACTGTTGAAACATTAAGGAAAGGCAAAGGCTCTTATATAAAAAGTATGCTTTCAAATTGATATGGAACTGATGCACTTTCCCATGGTGTTGTAAGCTGCCATCAAGCTGGCTCCGGCTAATGACCAGCCCATGTAAAACAGAAGGACGTACTGCCCGCTCCTACCTCATCCTCACTATGTGTTCTGGGTGCCTCCCAACCGTGGGGCTCACCTCCCAGCATGACGTCAAACAGCGTGTTCTGGTGCCCCGCAGGGTTTTCAATGGCTGATTTCCTGAAGTAGATGGCCAGGCCTTTCTTCCTAGTCTGTCTTGGTATGGACGCTCCATTGAAACCTGGCAACCATGCGCAACCGTTATGGGATTTGAAATACTGGTGACAATAACCTCCAGCATTACTGCCACACACAAGCCACCACAGGATGACACACTGATAGACAAGGTGGCAAATCTGATTTTAAAAAAATCATACATTGGTGACTTATAAAAGAAAAACAAATGACCGATATGTAAAATGATCATGTACAGTAGTCACCAAAGATTCCAATTAAAACAGCCATATGTCATTGTTTTTTTCTCTCGTATTGGAAAATATAAAGGGGAAAAAAAAGGCAGCACCCATGGATGGAGCAGGGGAACAAATGCTCCCAGACATAGGAAGGAAAAATTACCCATTGCAAAAATATTCAAGTTGCCCTGGTGGAATAGTGCTTAAAGCGCTCAGCTGCAAACTAAAAGGTCAGCAGTTTGAACCCACCAGCTACTTCCTGGGAGAAAGATAAGGCAGTCTGCTTTCAAGGGTTACAGTCTTGGAGACCCCATGGGGCAGTTCTACTCTGTCCAAAGCCACTCCGGGTTGGAATAAACTCCACATCAGTGGGCTTGTTGGTTTTTTTTGGAAAAATATTGAGAAGGATTTTGTCCAAAATGTTAACTGTCATGTTATTGCAGGGTTATAGAGTTAAAATAGCTTGTTTCTGCATTTTCTAATTTTTTTTGCATTGATCATGTATTACTCAGGAAAAACTATAAACATCCTTTTTTTAAATTGCATTTTGCTGAGTTATTTTCTGTTTAGCTCAAGGAAGCAGGCCCACAGATGCCTTCCTCACTGACCACAGCCACAATTAAAGCATTAGGTCCTAACCCTAGCTCAGCTGGGGTTTTTTTTCCCCTAGGGGGGAGCAGGGAGGTTATGGGGAGTGGATCCTGTTTTCCTTGGCACAGAACGAGGAGTGTCACATTTCCACAGCCTTGAGAGAGCTGGGCCACCTCCAGCCATTCTACAGGTTTTCAGATTTGACAAATAGGCTGCGGGACGCCGGCTGCGCAGGGTGAGAGGGACACAGACCGTGCGGCCAGACCACACCCTGCATGTGCTCACTCAAATGTGTCAGTGAGGTGGCAGGACAGTCGTCCCGAGAAGCTCCTAGAGGATGAGACAAGGACATCTCACACAGCAGTCAGGGTACCATGGCAGTGTCACATGTGGGCCCTGGCAGAGAAAGCCAGTGTCCTTTTTAAATGCGAGCTCTCAGACAGAGTGGCTAATACGTCACAGTGATGGGTGGTCACTCTAGAGGACAGGGTGGCACACAGCTGCACATGGCCCAGCCATCGCCCTCCTGGGCGTTCATCCTTCCCAGAGAAACCAAGACCTAGAACATGAACCTTCACAGCACTTTCCTCATAAACTCAAGGCCTAGAGACAACCACTAGGGACATTTCTGAAACTGACCATGGTGGTGATAACACAAACCCACACACAAAATTACAGGCATACACACACGGATCCCAACGTGTGGTAAGATCACACACCCCAAAACACATACACAAACAGCTCCCACACACGTAGTACAAGTGCATGCACACCAACACATGCACACACACAAACAACTCGTATATGTGCTCCTACACCCCCCAACACACACGCATGCACACAATTCCCAGCGTATTACAGGCTGGGAAGGAAGAAACACAACTGCCTTTGTATGCAGATGCCATGACTGTCTATGTAGAAAGTCCCAAAGAACTGACCCCAAATTCCTACAATGAGCAGATGACAAAAAACTCAGAAAGCAAGGCTGACGTACAAAATTCAAACACAATGGACAAGTAGAATCTGAAATTCAGAACAAAATTCACATTAACACCCAAAAAGTGAAGTTTTTACATGAAAGTGTAACAAAAAAGGTACAACACGAAGGGGCTTCGAAAAGTCAGTGGAAAAGCATTAAATATAACATCATGGAAAATTTCCACACTTTTTTGAAGCCCCTTCTGAGGAAGACCACAAAGCTCTAGTGATAGAAAACAAAGAGGTAAACAAATGGATATCCCATGTTCATGGGAAGGAAGGCTTTGAATATTGTTAACATGCCAATTCTCCCTTATTTGGTCTATAGCGTCAACACAATCCCATGGAAAATCCCAGCACATATTTTGTGGATATTGACAAGCTTATGCTAAACTTTATAGGGAGATGTGAAGATCCATAAGAGCTGAAGAGGCATCATCAGAGGACTGCATTGTCTGACGCCAGGACTGAATAGGAAGCCACAGTGAGAGGTAGGGCAGGACGGAGGGCTGGAGGTGGACTCTCCAGTCAGACAAGGGTAATGCAGGTCAATGGGGGAAGAACAACTTTCCAACAAGTGGTATCGGGATAATTGGGCATCCAAACACAAAGGGAAAAAAACATAGGGCTTCAAAAAAGTTTGCGGAAAAGTTCCATTATCTTTCGATTCCATTCTCCCAAGAATTTTGTAAAGCCCCGGACTGCTATCCATAAGGTTGGTGGTTTAAACCCACCAGCCACTCCCTGGAAACCCTATTCAAGGTCCCTATGAGTCAAAACCAACTCAACGGCACTTAACAACACTAATATATATACCTACGACGGTAAGTGAAAAAACACTGCTACAAAATCAGAGAGCACAGCCTCCATCTCGGTTTGCACACGTTTCACGACCGTGCTCATCTCTCTAGCCCCACCCTGAAGAATGCTGCACTCTGATTTATGCAATGTCAAAACAGGAGTTTGCGCATCCTCAGGAGACTCAACAAAAAGAAGTCTGAAGGGGGCAAGATCAGGGCTGCAGAGTGGATGGGGTAAAGTTTTCAAACAAAATTCTCCTAGAACAGCCCTTGCTACCCTTGAAGAACAAATAGGTACTTGAAGAAAAACTCCCTGGTGTAACTTTCCTGACCCTTTTCTCACCTGTAATACAGTTTTCCATTTTCTTTAAACTTCTTCACAATATGGCCCTATACTCACCCTCAAGATTCCCCCTTGGTTGTTATTAAGTGCCGTCGAGTTGGTTCCAACTCACAGTGACCTTGTATGGGGTTTCTGAGGAGTGGGCTGGTGGGTCTGAACCGCTGAACTTGCAGTTAGCAGTTCAGTGCTCATCCTACAGTGCCACACCAGGACTCCCTTTGGGATCCCTCAAAAGGGCTGCCATAACCCCTGCCTTGAGCTCAACTGGCCCAGCAGATCGCAGATCCTCTCAGAAGTCGCTGTTTTGATTGGGCCTTTTTTTTTTTTTTTTCCAAAATTAACCTAAAGAGACTAAGATCAAAGAGACGAATTCCATTTGAATACTAAAGTGCCATGGAGCTCCTGAAGAATGAACACATCTGTGTTACAAGTACAGCCAGAACACTCCTTAGAAGTGATAACAGTGAGCCTTTGTCGTTCTTGGGACATGTTAGCAGGAGGGGTCAGTCCCTGGAGAAGGACATCATGCTTGGTAAAGTGGAGGGTCAGTAAAAAAGAGGAAACCTCCAAACATGGTAGACTGACACAGTGGCAGTAGCAATGGGCTCAATCGTTAACAATTGTTAGGCTGATGCAGGACATGGCAGTGTTTCATTCTGTTGTGCACCTGGGATCTGCTATAAGGCGGAACCAACTTGACAACACCTAACAACAACAAAGAGACTAAGACTGTACCCGAGACAACTTGTCTGCATCCATCCACGGATCTCAGAGGCATGTTTAAACACGTTGTGTTTAGGATAAACCTGCACATGTATGAACTGGAACTCTGGCACAGTGGCTCTATAGGATAAGCACTGGACTGCGAACCTTAAGATTGGTAATTCGATCCCATGAGCCACTCCATGGAGTAAGAGGAGTTTTTTTGCTCCCACAAAGTATTTACAGCATCAGAAACCCTATAACACAGTCGCTATTAGTGGGGACCAATTCCATGGCACTTAACAACACATACATACTCAAATACCTCTGTGTGTGTGTGTATATATATATATATATATACACACATACACAGAGAGAGTTTTCGCCAAAATTGACTCAAATAGACTATGAACCTAAATGTAAACTGCTAGAAGCGATCACAAGAGAAAACCACAGGCAGTGACCTTGGGTTTATAGCGAGTTTTTAGACACAACACTGAAAGCTCAGGCCACAAAAGAACAAACTGGGACATTGGATTTCATTAAAATGAAAAACATCTGCTCTTCGGAAGAGACTAAGAGAAAGAAAAGACAAGTCACAGACAGGAGAAAATCTTTGCAAAGAAGGTTAACTGTGTTTATGAAGACAGACTGGACTTGAGCTAATAACAATGTATCCACATCGCCTCATCAGTTGTAACTAATGGACCACAGGAATGCCAGATGTTAATAACAGGAGCAGCCGTGTGCTGGGGTGGGGGTGGATGGGGCGAATGGGGACTCTCCAGACTTCCTGTGTAAGTTTTCTGTAAACCTAAAAGGGCTCTAAAAAACAGTCTATTCATTTTTTTAAAAAGATGAGTGCCCTCAGTAGGGTGAGCATCCACATCCAACTGGTCCATCTCCAGGGGTCCAGCGCCTATCACACCACAAGTTCCACAAACATCCACAGGTGCTCTGGGAGGAAGGGACCATGGTGGGCAGGGGTTGCAGGCTCCTCCCCATCTCCCATCTCTCACTATGAAGGGACCTCACCTCATGCACTGCCAAGTCATGGTCCTGCCTCAGCCTGCGCATCTCCAGGAGCAGGTAAGCCATACTTCACCCAGGCAGAGCCTGCCTCCCTGAAGCCTGGGGGGTGGGGGTGGAGGTGGAGCAGAGGCCTTTGACCATGCAGCCTTTCCCATCCCAAAGATAGGAGCCCAGTGCCTGCCACAGCCCAGCCACCACCATGCCGTGTCCTGCTCCTTTGGTACCCATCTTGCACAAAGTTTTTGAAACCCAAGTCTGTAGTGGATTATTTTATAGATAGAGCCATGCTGATTTACAAATGATTTGCCACATAATCCACTGTCACTCGTCTATTCGAGAGAATCATTTCATGTGCACTACATATATGTATGTATATATATATATGGAAGAAGTGCAACCAGAGTGCTCCTTGGAGGCCAAGATGGCTAGGCTTCGTCTCTCATACTTTGGACACATTGTCCGGAGAGAACAGTCGCTGGAGAAGGATGTCATGCTGGGTAAGGTGGAGGGTCAGAGAAAAAAAGGAAGACCCCCAATGAGATGGATCAGCCAGGTGGCATCATTGATGGCGTCAAGTGTGGCGGCGGTAGTGAGGTTGGCCCAGAATCGGACATTGTTTCGTTCTGCTGTGCATGGGGTCGCTATGAGTCGGTTCCGACTCTATGGCACCTGACAACAACAACAACATATATATATGTATATTGACACACACACACACACATACGTATATCCCAGTTGTCCACACCTATCTGCTGTGTGAGAGTCAGACATCCTCACTGGTCCTCACGAGCTGCTCCAAGCGTCCCCGGTCACAAGGGAGGACTCGGGTTCAGTGGTCAATGGGGAGAATGTGAGAAAACAAGGAGCAGAAGGAACGCTCAGAGGCTGGCCAGGCCTAGAAGAGAGACTTCAGAAAGGAACTGTGGGCAGGAAGAAGTCTGTCCAGAAACAGGGTAGGGCCAGGACGAATGAGCAAGTCTGAGCTGGGACCCAACAGCACCCCAAGTTTCCCACCCAGTGTAAGGGTGACACTGCAGCAGATCACTGACCACGTCATGGAGGCCATCTGCTGCTGGCTGTGGACTCACTGTCACTGCAGGTGGGGGCTATCCCAGGAACAGGTAATGGTGTCTGACACCAAGAAGTAGCAACAACATAAAAACAGTTTATTGGCCTTCTAAAACCTTTGACATACACTAACCATATGATTCTAGGGCAGTACCCAAGAGAAATGAAAACCCAGAAGACTCACCAATAACTGTTCACAGCGTATTCGTAATTACACAAACCTGGAAACGCACCAATCGCCCAAACATCGAGCAGATAACTCACCAGTGTGAAAAACTAATACAGTGGACCGTTACCCTGGAAGCTCATTAAAGTTAGGGATCAGGTGGCCTTGTTTCACTTCTTGGGATCTCACTGCATATATAAAACAGTTGGAATCTCTGAGTCCCCCCACCCCCACCCCCCACCAGGTTCAGAGTCTTCCCATTTATAAATCTGAACGGCCGACAACCCAACATTCAGTAGCCAGTCACAGAGCTGAGAATAAATACATTGCAAAGGGAGTTTCTGATTAAGAACAATTCTACTCCCCAGGGGGGCTGTTTTAAGGACCAGCAACCCTTCACCCCAATACTTTAATGGAAAAAATATTCACTATGGGAGCAAAATACCATTTGCATGAAGTATTTTGGCCCAGAGCAACTCCTGGGGCCCTAGAGTTCACAGCCCCATTGGATGGTCTGTAAAGTACTTACAGGCTTTAGGCAGTAAAAGGAAAGGAAAGCCAGCCCACAACATGGTCCAAGTGGAGCAGCCTTGCTGCCTGCCACCTAAACACCATTCCACGAGCCCCTGGCGCCTCAAGAAGTCGAGTCAGGTCTTCTCCAGCCCACCGACTCACTTAGTCAATGTCTAGCAGGGACAACAAGAGCACACAGGAAGTCCAGGGCTGTGCCTGGGAACTTGGAGGCTGACCTGTTCACAATGGCACACACCAACCAGCACAATGATCAGCACACTGACAACACACTGACTGACCAGCACGCGAATGACGTACCTCACACTGGGAAGAAAACCAGGGAGTTTGCTCCTACAAAATTCACCACAAACTAGAGGCAGACAGTCTGGTCAACACACCAGGTCCTCCTCCAGGGACACCATCACAGTTCTGGTTTCAGAGCCGATCCAGGTGAGGTGACCCTACCCCTCACACGGGGCCAGGTAACAGACACCACAGCACCCCCCATCTGAGGACAAGGCTACAGCTACAGACGCCCAGGACCCCTAGAGTGGCTCAGGGCAGACACAGAGGTTTCAGCTGCCTAAGTGAGCAAGGAAAGGAGGGCTGACCACCTGCAGAACCTGTAACCGACCTCCACGGTGTCAACCTGCTCACGGTGTGTGTGGGGTGGAACCCCCATGCCCTCTGGAGTATAAAACTAGTTCTGGAAGGGGCGGAGGGACTAAAGGGCTAAGAAGTGGTGACATGGGGAGTAACAAGGCCAACCTGACTGCAGCCCCCAGCCCCTCAGGGCTCCACAGAAAGTGTGGCCCTTACTCAGCATAGCAGGATCCTAGAAGGACCCCCCGAGTATGTTGTTCCGCCTTGAGGACACAGCACACACCACTCCTGGTCTCGGGCTGGGGCTGCTTGGTAAGGCTCTGGTGTTCTGGCACAGCCATGGCTGGTCAGCGAACGGGACAGAGGACACATTCCTGAGGTGGGAACACTGTGGTGTGGAGCGGACTCCCGGGGGAGGGCGAGGTTCCCATTGTCGGGGACACTCAGCCGTCCTGGCGAAAGAACAGGCCTGGGCTGTGGGAAGGGCATGCCCGCGGCTCGTCTGGGTGCACATCTTCCCCAGAAGACCATTTCAGCAATGAAACCCTGGCCCCTCTCCCCCAGGGACCCGGGGCAGGGACAGCCCCAAGTTGTCTGACCCTCTGGAATAGTTAGAGAGTACCAATCTTTCCTCAGAGCACGCTGGCACCTAACTGCCACACTATCATCCTGAGGTCACCTATAAGCCTCACACAAAACTTAACCTGACGCCTTCTTCAAACCAAACTACATATAAAGAATGTCTGCCTTGAGCATTCTGCTTTCTTAAGAACTATCTACATGGGAAATCTGGCACTGCGCTGTAGGATAAGCACTGGACTGCAAGGCTGGTAGTTCAACCCCACCAGCCACTCTGCGGGAGAAAGAAGAGGCTTTCTACTCTCGTAAAGACTGAACAGCCTGGGTTAATGGGATCAGTGACAAGACTTGATGGCAGAGGGTTAATGAGATCAGTGACAAGAACACCTTGCAAAGTTTCATAGGAGCCCCAGGGCCACAAGTTCATGTTAGAGGGAACGTGGGGTTGCTCAGCTCAAAGACGCTCACCAATATCATTGAATTCACACTTGCAGAAACTGTATTCTCAACGAAGAGCTCAACCAAGTGATCAAAAACAGCAGGAACACCAGGAGCCTGCAAGAACATACTCAGCAGCAGTGCTAGCAGACGCTCCTAAGGAAGGGGATTCTGATGAAGTCAGGCTTTCCGAGAGGTAGAAAGGGGTCCCCTGAACCCCACAAGCATGCACCAATCTCAATATCCTCCCAGTACACAGCTGAAGGCAGCCCAGTATCCCCGCCCAGCCGTGAGCAGCATGCTACAGCCCCCTCCTGGCCGGGAGCAGCTCCACACGCTTCATGGTTTCCTCACACGGCTGATGGGCCTGCTGCCCATGGCTCACCTGGAGAGCCTCTCTCTACCTCTCCCCAAGTTCCGCACCCCTGTACACCTGCACTTTCCCCTAATATGCTTGCACCTATTCGCAGTATATCTGTAATTACCCCCGATACACTCCCATCAACATCTGTGAGTGATTTTCCAGACGTGAACATCAGAAGACCTAGGAGGAAACAGGCATTCTTCCCTTTCCCATTTCTCAATGTTGATCAACAACTGTACACTTAAAAAAATCACTCAACCTTACACAGACAAGAGAGAACATCACCACTGAACATGCTGGGGCAGGAAGGTTGTGCAGGGCCAAGGTCCACACTGGGGGTCCCAAAGCAGAGCTGGGATGCCCATGACCAACCAAAGTGACAGCCCGAGTGACACTTTCAAGAAACCAGGGCAGGCATTGTCAATGGAGATGGTGCTGGGGAACCAGAAGAAGGTGAGGTAGAGGGCGAATGCAGCCTCCATCAGAGTCAAATGACTCCAGGGGACCCATTTCCACTCAGGATCTGGAGCCCAGATGGTGGAGCACATGGGAACTGAGTATGCGGTCTCTTGTGACCCTGGAGTCTACAGCGGCCTCTTGTAGCTGGTGAGCCCAAAAGCCACGTTGGCCTCACCCAATGGGGATAAAGGTGAACCTGAGACCTTTACACAGATCCAGAGCAGGTGGACCAACAAGCTGGCCTCTCTAGATGGGAACATGGGTGAACATGAGACCTCTCTCTCCACTGAGGGGAGGAGATGTCAGCATGCAAACAGGTTGTCAGGCCCTGTGTTTGCCCCAAGGATGAGCATGACCACAGCAACTAGGAAGACCAGGCAGGAATCTCCAGGAGCAGTAAGATGATGTGAATGAGGGAGACACAACTCTGGGTAAACAGTGGATGGCTCATCACAAGGTTAGCGGTTCAAACCCATCAACTGCTCCTCAGAAGTCCTACACAGGGTCGCTTTGAGTCACAGTCAACTGAACAACACTTAGGAACAACATCTCTAACAATACAACAACTTCTCACTTACCGACTATCTCACTATCTGACTTTTCATTTACAACAGGAAAAATTAACTATTCACCTATTTTATTCATTAACGATGTACATCTGGCAGTAATGAACACCAAGGTGAGAGGTGAAATGCTGGCTATGGTGGTGAAAGTGATGTGTCAACTTGGTTGAGCCATGATTTATGACCATGAGCAATGGTTTGGTGGTGGTGGTAATGTGCCGTGGAGTCGGTTCCGACTCATAGTGACCCTGTACAGGGTTTCCGAGGCTGTAAATCTTTATGGGAGCAGAAAGCCTCATCGTTCTTCCGTGGAACAGCTGGTAGTTTCAAACTGCTGACCTTGTGGTTCGCAGCCTGATACGTAACCACTACGTTACCAGGGCTCCTTGAGCAATGGTTTAGAAGTTATATAATGATGTCACCTGACAGTTATATGGAAATATGATCTGTATAATTTAGCAGTTACGCACAGATGTGACCTGTATAATTTGGTGGTTATGCGGAGATAAGACCTGTATAATTTGGCAGTTATACAGCAGTATGACTGGTATGATTTGGCAGTTGTGTGAAGATATGACCTATATAATTTGGCAGTTGTGTGGAGATATGACCTGTATAATTCGGCAGTTGTGTGGAGATATGTATGACCTGTATAATTTGGCAGTTGTGTGGAGATATGACCTGTATAATTTGGCAGTTGTGTGGAGATATGTATGACCTGCATAATTTGGCAGCTG